>NW_020664463.1:9139433-9216415 GCF_002925995.2 Terrapene triunguis | reverse complement strand
GGGGGCAGGGCGGCGAGAGGGCGGCGAGCCCCGGCTGGGGCTCGCCGCTCTCCCCCCGGCGGCCGGGGGGAGGGCGCCGGGGGGGAGGGTGGCCAGAGCGCCGGGGGGAGGGCGGCGAGCCCGGCCGTGGCCCCGCTCTCCCCGGTGGCCGGAGCGCCGCGCTGCCCCCCTCCAGGTGCCGCCCCAAGCACAAGCTTGGTGGGCTGGTGCCTGGAGCCGGCCCTGCACAGGGTGACAACTTGTAATGTCTTTTGTGGACAAAACTTTACATGCATACAAATTGCCCCGAATGAGCTGTCAGTGAACTGAATGTGGACATCAGAACTTCCAACAGAAAACAGAGTATTCAGTTAGTAATTTTTGTATTATTCATCTCGGAGGGAAATTTAGGTTAAAGGGTGAAGGCAATGGAACTTTTATTTTAATGCAGAGAAACAACTAGATTGCATTCAGAAAAATGCTATTGATCGAGTGTCTCAGAAGGTTACAGGTAAGGTGATACAGGTGTCATTTTACCTGCATACATCAAGTCGTAGGTGCCGGCCAACATTTGGGAGAGAAGTAGGGCCACATCTTTTAACAATACTGAAATACATTAGACTGGGAAAATTTCTTTGAGAGAGAGCGAGAGTGGGTAAGTGGTCAAAATTTTGCTGAAAAATAGGGACTGACCCTTCTAAAATGTATAACTAAAACTCACCCAGGAAAAAGAGTAATCAATATATTAATTAGACACGAGTTTTGGAATCTCAGCAGTGAGCTAAATCAGAATGAAATTATTATGAAACAAAAGTGTACAGGGCAGATTATGGAACAATGGAAAAGATGGGTCTCTGCTATGAAGGGCTATTGTGCTCATCATTATGGTATCTGGGTTTGTTACAAATATGTGGAACCAACAACTGGCACAAACCAACCCACTTCTTCTTCTACTGTGTTCATCCAATGATTGATACAAGCACACATACACATGCCCATCTGCAGGCCCATGTTAAGAAAACAGAAAGCCAGAGTGTACAAATCTCACCCTTCCCCCCTAAAAATTCAGGCACTGATGAACTGTAAGAAGGAACAAATTCCATAGCTAAGGACCCTCCTTTGCAGGGGCACCATTTCAGATTTTGGTAGGAGGGGCAACTTTAACCATGATTCCAGGGGCTACTTAGGCACCTGAAAACTCTAGTTTTTTTGCAGACAGTAACTTAGAAACTAGCTCGCAGGAGCCCTGTATCGAATTCCTATATAAAGAAAGAAAATGAAATAAAGATTAGACCCATTCAGCTCTAATACTAACATGTTCTGACATCGTGCATCATGTCACTTAAGGGATACTGGTTAGGTAAACTATAGTCTTACTCCTGAATACAACAATTAAAACAATTGTAGAAAAATCTAGATTACTTTCTATCATGGAGGCTACTTACTCTTTGCAGTTCATCAAGCTTAGAATAGATCATTTAACTTTTGGAAACATCCTATTAGGGCATGTCCCCATGAGTTTACACTGCACCTACCTAAGGCTCTAGGGGTGTTACCATACTACAGATAATAGACTAGAAACAGACTTTAAACAGGAGTGAAACTGACACTTTCAAGTTACTTTCACAGTATTGCCAACCCCAAATGTTCAAAAATCATGAGTCAGGCTCACCAAAAATCATGAGATTATGTAAAAATAATAGATTTGGTGTTCTTTTTATTTGCCTTCTGATTTTTGGGCCTTTAGGGTGTAGTGGGGTCACATTGCGAAGCTTTCGCCACAGCCACAAGGGCTAGAAACACACTTTCTCTTTAAGAAAGAAGGCTGAAATCATCACATATCCACTTGACTCCAGGAGCTGGGGCTTTAAGGAAAACAATAATTATCATGAGACTCATGACAAAATCATGAGAGTTGGCAACAAGTTTCACTTCTGTTTAAAGGCTTGTTACTTTCTGGAAGACTCTTAAGAACAATAATACAGTGACTGAATGGCATTTCTCACAGGAGAATATTTAAAACCAAACACTAAGAAAAGTCCACATTTAAAAGTTGAGAAAAAATTGAGTCTTCTGAGGTATATCAGGGCCACTGCAGGCAGGAAAGGAAAATAAACAGGCACAGGAGCTCTGGGCAGCTCTTCCACTTGAAAAAAAAGTTGGAGGGTCAAATCTTCCAGTCCTTAATCAGGTAAAAATTCTATTGCTATTAGTGCCTTGTTTTGGGGCTGGTACACCCCATCCTCTTTGGTGGAGGGGTGTTTTGGCCCCACAGCTGAGTTTGGATGTCCATCCCTGGCCTCAGGACAGTGTGGTCTAATGGTCAGAGTCAATAGGGTTGTCCTTTCATTTAGGACTGGGTGGCCTAACGGTAAGGGTCAATAGGATAGAGAAAATAGAATACCCTTCAGTCAGAGCTGTGCAGCCTAGCAGCCAGAGTCCATAAAACTGCCCTTTCAGTCAGGGCTGTGTGGCCTAGAGGCCAGTCAATAGGGTTGGTGATCTGGAATGCCACCCCAGGGTGCGTGGCAGCCTTGGTAGGGGGACCTGAGCCCTCCCTCCCAACCGGGTCCCAACCCAGGCCCCTGTCCATGGCAGGGTTGCCCTCCACCAGCTCGGCGGGGATCCTGACAAAACACGCCGAGCTAGTCTCGGGTTCTACAACCGACTCCCTGCAAAGTTTCCCTGGGTCACTTCCTACCCAATTCTCTGCGACTTGCTGTCTCGGGGTCCCCACAGTCTCTCCTCCCTCTGTGATGTCACAAGCTTGGGGGTCGTCGGCCACCCCCGTCTGGTTGGCCTCCACGTCCTGGAGTGAGGGCGATCCTTCCACAAGAGCCGGCAGCACACCTCCTTCCTTTCCAGCGGTCAGCCCAGACTGAGCTGCTCTGCTTCCTCTTATAGCCTGGTTCCAGCTGGAACATGCCCAGCAGAGCCAAGGGGGCATGGCCTCCTTGGCCCAAAGAAAAGGATTAACCCCTGTTGCACCAGTGCGGGGCTGGTACACCCCATCATATGCCCCATTCATATTAACTCATAATATTAACATGTGCTCAATAATTATACATTTCATACTTAAATATCTGAGCCATCTTATCCTGGGCTACACATTTTATACACATTGGCTCAGGGCAGGGCCGGCTCCAGGCACCAGACGAGAAAGCACGTGCCTGGGGCGGCACATTGTAAGGGGCGGCATTCCGGCCAATCTTGGGGTGGCCAGCCCAGCCCTGCAGGGGCACGAACTAGCGTTCCCCGCTGCTCACCATGCCGCCGGACTCCCCGGGACACGACACTCCCCGCCAGCTGCACCGGCCTCCACCTCCCGCGCCGCTCTAAGCCCAGCCTGGCCGAGCCGCCTTTAAAGGAGTGGCTGAGCCAGCACCTCCTGCAGCCACCGGGGGCTCCGCCTGCCCAGCCAGGAGAGGCACTCCAAGGCCGGAGGGGGAACCCCTCTCGCCTGGCTGCGAGCGGGCTGCAGTGCCTGGCTGCCCACAGGCAGAGGGAGCGGGCGGGTGCCGCCCTTCACCCCCCTGCGAGCCGCCTTGACCGCCCTCCACGCGCTCCCTGCGGCTGCCCTTTTTGTTTTTAATTATTATTTTTTTGCTTCGGCAGTCCGGCCGCCTTTTTGTTGTTGTTGTTGTTGTTGTTTTTGCCTGGGGCGGCAAAAAAGCTAGAGCCGGCCCTGGCTCAGGGACTACATTTTCTGGCATATTCAGAACAGTGCTGAGCACACAGATGGTGCCAGTGAATAAGAACATAAGAACAGCCATACTGGGTCAGACCAAAGGTCCATCTAACCCAGTATCCTGTCTTCCGAAGGTGGCCAATGCCAGGTTCTTCAGAGGGAATGAACAGCACAAGTAATCATCAAGTGATCTATCCCCTGTCACTCATTCCCAGCTTCTGGCAAACAGAGGCTTGGTACAATAATACAATACCATGAATAATAAAAATCATGACAATAATCATCAACTTTATGGACTCTATGGATGCAATTTCTGTTCTTTGTTCTGGGTATTGGACTGGATACAGCTGAAACCCTAAGAATGGGCATAAACACATCTGATACTCACATGACACTTTCTCATTCCTTCCTTTTCTCAAACTCAGAACAAAAAATGACAAAACAAAATGGTTTTCAGTTAAAATTTCATAGCAGCCATTGCTCTACAACCCAGCATGGGGCAGAACCTGCCACTCCTTAGGGATTGAGTGATCTCCTCTCATCTGACGCTCATTCTTTCTCTTTCTACAGCCTTCCTGACCTCTATGCTGCTTTTCATGCTGTTAACCATGACATCCTTCCCATTGCCTAGGACCATTTGCTGGAGTCTCAGAGAACAGGCCTTCTTAGTTTTGCTCCCATCTATCAGAGTTTTTTTCTGCAGCATGCAGCAGAGAGAAAGGCTGGTCCAGTGGATAGGGATCTGGCCCTGAGAGACCTGGGTTCTACTTCCCCCATGGACTTCCTGTATGACCTCAGGCCAGTGCCTCAGGGACAGAGTTTCAAAGGATTTTAGGCACCCAAAGATGCAGCTAGGCATCTAGTGGGGTTTACAAAGCACCTAACATTCTAGGCACTTTTGAAAATCCCACTAGGTGTCTAAATACCTTTGAAAATCTGGCCTTTAGTCTCTCTGTGCCTCAGTGCCCCATCTGTACAATGGGGATAACAGCACTGCTCTGCCTCACTGAGGGGTTGAGAGGAGAAATAGGTTAGACAGTGTGAGGTGCTCAGATACTACGGTGATGGTGCCACACAAGTACCACAGGTAGAGTGGGAACTTCTCTATACCACTGCTATCCCTTCGCCTGGTTTTGGCCCCTTCTTTTCACCTATCCCCCTCACCTCTCCCTCTTTTCTGAATGTAACCTTGGCTCAGAGGGCTTGGCTGTATTTCTTCTGAGTCCTCTGCATTGTGTTTTCAACTCCCTTGCCCCTGCAGAGGGATTTCTGTTTTACAGGCTCATCCAAACTTCCAGATCCTAAATTGAATTACCAGCCCTTTCTTATCTTAATCACCCTGCCTCTGTTTGTAAACAAAACACTGACTCCCTGCCCCAGGGGCACAAGCTGGGAGCAGCCTCTCTCCTCTGACCTCTGTCTGGGGCTAGGACATGTGTTGCCAGCAGAGCTCCTGCACAAAACTCAAGGGGTTACTGCCCCCCAAAATGGTGCCCCTGCACTGTGTTTTGAAACTTTTGCACATGAAGCCATCTTTCTTTACATGTTTTAGAAGTGCCCAATTTTTTCCACCCCAGAAACCCTGTTCTATATAAATCTGCTATGACCATTACTGAGGCAAAACTCCCAGGGAACCCAATGGAAGTTTTGCCTAAGCAATGGCTGAGGAATCAGGCCTAAAATTACAAATTCAGGTGGGGCAAAACAATAAAGTCCAATATAATATCTACTTGATTAGACTGACAACAAGGTGAAATGTATCCGCATAGGCGCCGACTCCATGGGTGCCCTGGGGCTGGAGCACCCATGGGGAAAAATTAGTGGGTGCTCTGCACCCACTGGCACCCAAGCTCCCCTCACCCCCCCGCCCCACCTCCTCCTCCTCCCCTGAGTGCGCTGCGTCCCTGCTCCTCCACCTACCTCCCAGTGTTTCCCGCCCAGCTGCCGCCAAACAACTGTTTGGCAGCATTAGCATGCTCCAGGAAGGAAGGAGAGGAGCTGGAACGTGGCGCACTCAGGGGAGGAGGCAGGGAAGAGGCGGGGTCAGGGTGGGGATTTGGGGATGGAGTTGAAATAGGAGCAGGGAGGGGGCGGGGACTTTGGGGAAGGGGTTGGAAGGGGGCGGGGCCTCATAGAAAGGGGGGGTGGGGGTGGGGCCGGGCCAGAGGGGGTGGGTCGAGCACCCTCAGGAAAGGGGGGAAGTTGGCACCTATGTGTACCCGTACAAACTGCTAAAGAACCCTCTGATTAAACTCCACACGTAAATGTAAATCAAGAGCTTCAGATATCACTTGTTAAACATACGCTTTATCAGCAAAATAGCCAAGTTTTTACTGTTCTGAAAGCCACATGGGGCAATGTCAGCTCCAACATTCTGCTGTCCTTCACCCAGAGGGATCTAGCATTGCTAACAATAGGAAAGACATGTGTGCACCTTCTTAGAAGAGATGGAAAATATGTCTAGGTTCTTTTGTTTGCTAAGGGGTTCCACAGCTAAGGCCTGATCCAAAGAGCATTTAAGGAAAGACTCAGTCATTGATGTCAGTGGGCTTTGGATAAATCCCTAATCACATTTAAGAGTTCTTTAGAAACATATAGTTTTCACTCAGCACTATGAAGGGTCCATCCCAACCTTTTTATTGTCTGGGAAAGATTTGTTGGTTAGCCCTTTGGATAAACAAGTTTAACTAAAGTGAACTAATTAAAGGAAAAACAAATAGGATTGCAGCAGATCAGTATTTATCAGGACAGGCTTAGGACACAGACAGACAGCACCTGGCTGAGGAAGTTCCTTCCCCTTATTTAACCACAGCCAAACTATCTTCTCCATCAGTGCTTTAAAGTAGAGAGGAGAGGAGAGGAAGTAGACTGGCAAGATGCACACAGCTGAATATTGAAATAAGATGGAGAGGTAGCCAGGCATAGGGATACAGGAAGACTGTCCCCTCTGGCAAGATCAGAGAAGAAGGTTCTCGCAACTGATTGTGGTGAGATTGTGGGGATGGAGATGACCTCCAGTACAAAGCTTCTTATGGATTTTGGCAATGTAAGCATTACTTATAAAAAAATCTATTTTTTCTAATAGGTAATAACTTTGGGCAATTTCTAAGGTGCTTTAATAATTATTATTGTTATTATTAATAATAATAATTCTTCCTAGTCCCAGAATATCCAAACCACTAGTAGAACAAACTCTGTTAGTACTTGAAGCTTGGGGATGATTAATTTAGAAATTCTCCTTTAACAAATGCCAAGAACTCTTGGGATTTTATTTTCTGACTTTAAAAGAGAAAATAGAAATGAACTGTAAAGCTTCTAAGAAGAAGAGAAAGTGTTTAAAGACATGAAGAGGGTTTTATCCCCATCGCTGAGCTTAGACAAGATTCCTAAACAGGAGAAGCATGAGGTCAAATAATAGCTCAACCCCACTTTATCTCATAGACCAGGGGTGGGCAAACTCTTTGGCCCGAGGGCCACATCTGGGAATAGAAATTGTATGGCGAGCCATGAATGCTCACAAAATTGGGGTTGGGGTGCGGGAGGGGGTGAGGGCTCTGGCTAGAGGTGTGGATTCTGGGGTGGGGCCAGAAATGAGGAGTTCAGGGTACAGGAGGAGGCTCCGGGCTGGGGCGGGGGAGTGGGGTGTGGGGAGGGGAATGAGGGCTCCAGCTGGGGGTGCGAGCTCTGGGATGGGGCTGGAGATGGGAGGTTTGGGATGTAGGAGGGTGCTCCAGGCTGGGACCGAGGTTCGGCAGGCGGGAGGGGGATCAGGGTTGGGGCAGGGGGTTGGGATGCAGGAACGGGTGCAGGCTCCGGCTGGGTATGTGGGCTCTGGGGTGGGGCTGGGGATGAGGAGTTTGGGGTGCAGGAGGGTGCTCCGGGCTGGGATTGAGGGGTTCAGAGGGCAGGAGGGGGATCAGGGCTGGGGGAGGGGTTTGGGGCACGGGGAGAGGCTCAGGGGTGCAGGCTCCAGGTAGCATTTACCTCAAGCAGCTCCCAGAAGCAGTGGCATGTCCCTTCTCCGGTTCCTATGAGAAGGCACAGCCAGGCAGCTCTGCACGCTGCCCCATCCGCAGGCACTGACCCTGCAGCTCCCATTGGTTGTGGTTCCTGGCCATTGGAAGCTGCGGGGGCGGCACTTGGGGCAGAGGCAGCATGCAGAGTGGAGCCCCCTGGCTGCCCTTACATGTAGGAGCCAGAGGGGAGCTTCTGGGAGCCGCGTGGAGTGGCCCCGAACCCTGCTCCCCAGCTGGAGCGCCGGAGCAGGGCAAGCCCCAGACCCCGCTCCCCAGTGGGAGCTCGAGGGCCGGATTAAAACAGCTGACGGGCCGTAGTTTGCCCACCCCATCATAGACAGTGACAAAGTACGGACTAGGAACAAAGTCATTACAGACTCATCCAGATATTTTCACAATTACTTTCAATTGGTTAAGAAGCATGTGAGATGAAGACTATGCACAGAATAATACTGTACACTCCAGTGACTTTCCCACATCCCAGGAATAACAAATCTGCAATAAAAGTGTCACAGGTGTTGACAAAATAAAGACTATCCTGTTCTTTTGTTGTTGTTTTTGTCCTTAAATATAACACAATACCATGACCACACCTTGTACTTAAAGGTGACCTGCAAAAGAAAAAACAGATTGGATTTGTGCACAATATTTTTTAACATCTTTCTGATGTTTATAGAAGGTAGGCCTGGTGGGGTAAATATTAAAATCTATTATTTTCTGTCTGCTTTTACTTCAAAAATAACAGGAATGTTAAATCTGACTTTTTGGTTGCTGGTGCAGATGTGAGCATGGCTTTTCCTAGCTCCTAAATGATGAAGTCAGGGAACTGAATCTTTAACACAGATATATTTTCTCCCATATGTTTATCAAAAGTTTAAGTTAACGATAAAGATAAAGCAAAGAGTATTAAACAGCCTGAATAAAACTTTACTTCACCTCTTAAGTAACCAGGTTAATTAATCTGTGGCAGACCCAGAATTAGAACTCAGGAATACTTGAATCCTGATACTGTATAATGTCTCCTCCTAGGCCCTGTTGATTATCTTACCTGGTATTTGCTATGGGTTTTTTTTTATTTTCATTTCAAGCCTTTTCAAACTAAATATCATCGAAAAAAGGGGGGCGGATGGGGCTGGACACCATCATCAACAATAAGGATAATCATATTTATTTCTTAAAGGAACACAACCTTAATTATGATTTTGTCAGAGTTATATGTTTCTCTAACTGTTGTAACTTTCATGCGGTTTCACTCTCTCTGTGCCAACGAAGACTTTGATCAGTTTACTCATGGCCCTATTTGGGGCAAGAGTTTATATCCTTCTTTGTAACTAAGATCTGTTACCAAAGGTATTATGTAATTCTGGCACTGCCTGTACTGAGGTCAGAGTTCAAGTTCTCTCTTGGGGGCCCAAGTTCTGAGAATTCAAATTCTCCTGTATAATGATTGAATATTTCCTGGGCAATTGCACAAAAATGTAGAAAGAAAAAAAAAGAGGCATGTATAAAAATAAACATACTGAGACGAATACTGCAGAAAGCATCTCTGGACTGGCAATAAACTAGTTACACTCTAGATTACATGCAGTATGGCTGAAAAATCCTTGTTGTCCTACACAGCTGACAGCTGTCCGTTTCTGCCTTTCTGCTCAGTGTATGATCAACCGATACCAAGGGTGTATGTTTTTGTAATCAGCGAGACTTCTCTTTATAGTCCGTCTTAGCTTTGGGAAATTTAAGTCTCAAGTCTCAATTAGCATTTGCTATTACATCACCTACTGAACCAGACCAAGATGAGAATTCTGGTTGTGAGGAGTCCACTTATTAATAGGAGAAAAGATGTGTCTGTTTGAACACTAGTCTTGTTTGCTTCAGTTGAATTCCTATCACAAGCATGCACTGATATTAGACAAGATTCTCTTGAACTGCCTCCCCTTACCATTACATTATTATCGATTAACCAGTCTTATAGATTGCCAGTTCACATGTTTGAGATCAGCTTTTGTTAACATGTAATTTAGTGGGATACACACCCGGCAGAAGATCCAAGACTAGCAGTAAGCAGCAATTATTACTGCCCTTCACACTAACAGTGTAGTTTATTCAGATACAAGTATTATAGAAAAGGCATCAGAACAGCTCATAAGTTAATACAGAAGTGTGAATAATACATAAAATACAATTAACTTCCCCTTAAGTCCTAGGCTCTTCAGATCTCGAGTTTTGGTTCCTCTCAATACAGACCCCGGGATCAGACACAAAATGTAGATCTGTCTATATTTATGTTTGGAGAGGTTCAAATCTGGCTCCAAACATCACCAAACTTTGGGATTATTTGGATATGGGGTTTTGGTTTGGGCCCATCTCTAAATCCGATAACCAACATGTTATAAACAGATTTTCATTTGACATAGCTTAAAGATTCACCAAATTATCTTGAAGTTTAATCAGGCACACAATGTTTAACGTTAGGGATGGACAAACTAACTCAGGTAAAATCAGAACTGACAAAACCCTTCTCTTGAACCAAACTCAAACTACTTATTAACAATGTCTCTCGCTCTTTTTTAACTTTTGCACAACTCTGCTCTTCTTACAGTCATTTTGGCTAGGTCCAGAATCAGAAACACAAAAATACTGCAAGACAGGACAATTCTTGGTGTTTCCAATTTGACTGAAACCAAGAGATACTAGAAATCTTACAAGCAAGACCGTTCTTCCACGATTTCCATTCTGATCTCACACATGCATCCAAAAATTTGTGAACATTTGGAGCATTTGTATTTTTCCTCAAAGTTTATACTTCAGAGGTCTGATTCTCCCCATACAGGATATGAGTAATTCTCCTGGACTTCAGGGGGATTTACTCATATCCTGTGAGGGAACAAATGGGAGGTAAAAAGTAAAAGGATTCAAGAAGGGGAGATGAGAGAGAGAGAGTGAATGAATTAATACACTATGGATCAGAATCCATAGTTAATGAGACACCAGTAGTAAGTGGGATTCAATTATTCCATCAGCTGTTTTGCATAACTCACTCTGAAGTTAGTGACAATTGTGTGCACGTGACTGATGCAATGATCAGACCCCTCGTCATTTTAATGTATTTGTATGTTATCTTTCAATGTGACACTTTCTATATCTATATGCAGCTGTATATTTATTTATATACATATAAAAGACCATTCGGATATTTAGGGGTAAAACAGAAAAGCAGTGATTGACACGACCCTATACAACACTTCACAAAAAGAGCACAAGACTCATTTCTCAAAGTTTAAATCATGGATTGCCCATTGCTTGCTGGATTACATCTACTAGGACATTTCCCACATCGTTCAGCAAAAAGAACCTTTAACGTATGCGGCTGTATAGCACCCTGTACTGTAAGAAGGGTTTCACCAGCCTTGCTTGCACATTCCAGAGATGGGTACAGGAATTCCTTATTTTTTGACCATGTAAATGAGCAAACCACATGGAGTAAACACACAAATAAACACATTGACACTGACAACAAAGTGGCAGCTTCTGTCAACCTGGTCAGGAACTGGAGTAACTTGTTTCAGCAGACCAGGTAAGAGAAGCTGCCAAAACAAACACCTGCTAAAGTTCCTGATGTTGCTGCCACTTCTAGTGCTCTCAAATGTTGCTGTCTCTGCCCTCTTCTGTGGTGGCCGTCACCACATTCTCTCCAATAGTGTGGCAAAAGGCACATGCCAAGATGAGGAGAAGCAGTTTCAGTTAGAGGCAAGTCTGGATTCAAAGTTCAGGAATGTTTGCATCTGGCCTTTTGCTTCAGCCCCAGATCTTTGTCCCCACAGCAAAGCAGGTCCCGACATAACACACAGCAGCTGATGCAGAGCTGGAAATAAAGCCTCAGATCCAAAAAAGCTCCTAAGAAGGTGCATAAATTTAAGCAAATGAAACTACTCAGATGCTCAAAATAATGCGCATGCTTTAGTGCTTTGCCGAACCAGGGCCTTGAAAAGGAATAGGTACCATGTTCTGCGCATAGGACACAATCAGAAAGATACAGGGTAACCTCAGCATTGATTGAGAATGTGTTCCAAGATGTGTGCTCAATAGAGGACAAGGAAAAATTGTGTTTTATGTTGAGGAAAAGCTGGGGATACTAGACAAAGTATTCAGCAAGCTGCTTGTCTACTGTTGATTCCATCCAATGCTTGGCCCAGAGCTTTTGCAGCTGCTTCGAGAAGGCCCTGGAGGGACAGGGCCTTCACTGTCCCGAAGGCTGAGGGATGGGTCAAAGCCTCACAACTCTGTTTGGTGAGGTCAGTTTGTTGAGTCACTGTCATTTCATAGCACATTTCACTTGGCACCCGTCGTCGCTGGGATTAAGCGAAAAAATCCCAGACTGGTATAGCCCAGGCCCCTGTCAGCAAAAGGAACACATTGAAAAGCAGGGGGCGGGAAAGTGAGAAATTTAAACAATTTTGCTGTTTGCTCCCTTTCCCCTTTTTCTCAGCCTCCTGACAAAAAAGTCCCCTGACCAAAGCCAGGGGCGGCTCTATGTATTTTGCCGCCCCAAACACGGCAGTCAGGCGGCTTTTGGCGGCATGCCTGCGGGAGGTCCGCTGGCCACGCGGATTCAGAAGCATGCCTGCGGGAGGCCCGCCGGTCCTGTGCCTTCGGCATACCCGCCGCCGAATTGCCACCGAAACCGCGGGACCAGCGGACCTCCTACAGGCACGCCGCCGAAGGCAGCCTGACTGCCGCCCTCAAGGCGACCGGCAGGCCACCCCCCGCGGCTTGCCGCCCCAGGCACGCGCTTGCTGCGCTGGTGCCTGGAGTCGCCCCTGACCAAAGCATGTCCTAACCTAAGGCATGATTACAAACTCCTGACTAACATGTTTCTGGTTTCCCCAGACGACTCCTGCTTTTGGGTACCCTCTGTTCAGCCCCCAAACAGCTTCCTGAATCTCCTGAATTTATGGAGAGAGAGCTGCTTAGCCAGCATCAAGGAAACTTTGTGCAATGGAAAATGGCCTTAGGGTATGTCTACACTGCAATCAGAGGTTTGACAGCCTGCATGGGTGACAAAAAGGTTACACATACCAGAGTCCTGGGTTGGCTTGTACAGCCTGCATTGCTGTAGCTAATTTGCTGTTTTTATTCAAGCTGGCTAGATCAAAGGTAATTTAGGTATGTCTACACATGCTGCAGTCACATCTCTGATTGCTGTGTAGACATTCCCTTGGGAAACTATGGAGCAAAAAGATGTGGAGAGAGCAGCCATAGCCAGACACAGACACATAGTGCAGTCGCTTGTGTTGAACACAGGGATTTTTCAGATGGAGTCGGTGCAAAACAGAATGAAGCTGGATGAAAATTGTACATTTGTTTAAAATAAATAAAAATACCTCTGTGTTATCCAGTAAGATGTAAAACCAAGGTGTTATGCAGTGTGTGTCTGTGTTAAAGATCGCACAAGGCTTTTGAACCCCCTGCCCAAGGATCAGGGTGTGAATCCAGGTGTCATGGCCAAATGGCAGCCTGAGTACACCCTTTCCCGCCCCGTACTTAAAATTTCAGCTCTGGTTTCAATGATATTTACCTTCCCCACCCCATCTCCTTATGATCCTGTTGTGTTACTCCATGTCCTCCTACTCTGGACAACACCGATTTCTATTTTATTTATTTATATTTAACACATGTACAATTTTCCTCCAATTTTATTGTGTTTTGGACAGGCTACAATTACTGAATGAGCAACAGGAGACATGGGGCTGGGCCTGAGAAACATGGGTTCAGTTCCCTGCTCTGCCACAGACTTCCTGTATGACCCTGGACAATTCACTTAGCATTGCTGTCTTAGTCCCCTGTCTGTAGAATAGGGATAATAGCAGGGGTGTTCTGAGGATAAATACATTAAAGTTTCAGTGATTATGGTCACAGGGACTGGATAGATGCTGTTTATGGAGATATACCTATCTCAGAGAAGTGGAAGGGATCCCAGAAGGTCATTCAGTCCAGCCCCCTACCTTCACTAGCAGGACCAAGTACTGATTTTTGCCCCAATCCCTAAGTGGCCCCCTCAAGGATTGAACTCACAACGCTGGGTTTAGCAGGCCAATGCTCAAACCACTGAGCTAGCCCTCCCCCCTTTATGAATCACATGCCCAGTTCTAACCTTTAATGCAAAACTTTGGTGCTTATAATCTATGGTGGTGGTTTATCTGCATCATTTATACACCACCCAGAACACTGGAATAACAGGGGATCTTGTGGATGAGGATTGAGGGAGTTTGAACAATATCTGACTGTCTGTCTGTGGCAGTAGCAGCAGTATTATTCATTTTTCATTATCAGGACGGAGCACAAAACAGAGTTTAAAGGTAGATGCAATTATAGGTAGCTGGTGTGATTGCAAAATGTGTTAGCCACAGTAGTAGTGTGTTGTCTGGAATGTTGTTATTCTGCATTTTCATTTTGAAAGCCATCCATCCATTCAGTTCCTGTTCTCTCTGTTTTCCCTTCATATTCCCCTACACACCCATTTTACCCTCACCTACTAGAATGTAATTCTTTTTCTAGAATGAGAACAGTAGGGAGCCATTTAAAAAGACTGGAGACTGTATTTCTAGGGAGGCTATCAATATTATAAACCCGGGAAGGTCTGATTCTCAGAAGTGCATGACACCTATAACATCCATTGACTTAAATGGAGGTGTGAGCGCTCAGCACTTCTCAGGATTAGCATTTTGGTGCTTCGTTTTCTGACTCGGATGATTTATGGTCTGTTTTGCTTTAATTGTCCGTATCTTATTTATAGGAATATGCGCTCAGCATTGGACATGTACAGCGAATAAGAACCTTGGCTCAAAACCTCAGAGGAATTTAGACACCAACTTCCATTGACATCAATGAGAATTAGGCACCTAAATACCGTTTGAGGAGCTAGGCCTTTATGGTAAAAAGGGGGATGATACAGACAATTTGCTATTTAATAACAAAGCAATGTAAACAAATGCTTTGCTTTGTTTTTTATTAGCTTTCTTTGAAATGGTTTCTATTATCTACCTTATCTAGCTAGGCGTTTCTGATGGCTTTACACACTGGTTAAACTCTGTTAAACAGGCGTTCATGTCAAGCCAGCATACCTTCCAGAAATGGCAAGTGGTGGGAAGAACTGTACAGAGCCAGATACCAGTGCATTATGGAATGAATCTTGCATCTTCCTTTACAGGTAGGTAAGTCCCACCCTCACCCCCAGTAGCAGAACTAGCACAGTTCTGCTGTGCAAGAGCAGAATTAGGGCCAGGATTTGGGAGTCCACACACGGTTTGTGCACCTTATGTAGCATGGAGCTCAGTTCTTCAGTGCCTCCCTGATACCAGCTACTACCAAGATCCTCCTGTTCTTTCCCCCATATACATGGCATGCTAGGATCATGCTGCCTATTGCAGCCTTAGGGCAGAGATGATGGCAGTGGATTGGCTCAAAAGCACTTTTGTGGTCTAATAAGGTGAATTCCTTCCTGCCAGTGTCCCTTAAGAGCTATCAAGGACTCAATAATCAATCTGTGCACTCGAAGGGTGGATTTGGGCCTAATGGTATAAATACACAAATAGCTAAAGCACACTACAGTATACAAAATGACACAACTAAACAATGAGTCAAGTTACTCTTGAGAATACCCCTATCTGTTTAACCTCAGAGATGGATAAATGTGTTGCTTTTTCAGGGAGAGAGACCAGGGGTGAAATTCAGAGGGGGTGGGCATAGGGCAGTATGATGGAGTGTCCATCTCACACAAGCCCTGAATGGGCCAGAAGGAGTCAGTTAACCTTAGAGATGCTGTACCTTCAGGGGAACCAGGAACTGATAGGGCCTAATGGCAGATGAGCTGGAAGAGCATTATAAAGCCAGGACATGAGCAGCAGCAGAGGCTGCAGGGAGATCTGTGGTTACTCCCTAAAGGAAAAAAGGAGTTGGCTATGGACAAGGAGGAGATCCAGGGGGAGAATAAGCCCTGGGGTCCTGCCCTGGGCTAGGAAGTCTTACAAGAGACCTACAGGGGAGAAGTAGCAATGGAGAGTGGAGGAAACTCTGGGGGTAAACCCAGAGATAGACAAGGTGATAGAGAGGTGGGGTAGGAAAGAGCCCAATAACACAGCAACAGGGTCTGAGACTGAACAGACCTAGTTTGCTAGTCATAGGGTCCCTGGGCTGGAACCCAGAGTAGCAGGCAGGCCCCAGGACTGGAGTTGGAACAGACGACTATCTCAGCTTGTCCAATGGGACTTTGTTACCCACTGGGGGAAAGGAGGGGGTGTGAGGAGACTATATGCTGACTGGCTGGAGGGCTGAGTCATGAAGGGGGTGGGTTACAGCATGAGTAATGTATGGAAAGGGGAGCTAGATGGAGTGAAAACTAATTCACAGACCCAGCCACAAGGAAGCTAACCTACGGTGAGTGGACCCTTCCCCCACTTCACTGGCAGAAGTAAGTTTACACTTTGGAAAGTGGGTGTGACTCTAAGGAAGTCTAAGTTGCTGTCTCGTGTACATTGAGGGAAACAAGGAGAAGATGTAGGGGGCAGGGGACCAACTTACACAGTCCTTAGCAAACTTAGACTTCCTTAAAGCTCACGGGGCTTGATTCTTTTACTTATGCTGGTGTAAATCAAGTGTACACTGAAATCAGTGTGAAATCAAGTGTATACTGAAGTTAAACGTGTGAGGAAAATCAAGACCATAGACTTGATTACCCACTTTGAAATTTAGCTCTTGATGTTATATTTAACACTGAAATAATAACTGTAGATAATATGCAAAAACAACGGTGAGGAAATAAAATGGGGTGAGAATAAACCTCAGACAAAATAAAAGAAGGATGTTAACAGAATGAGGTTATGTTGTGTAACTCTCTTCGTGACATAAATGTCTGGTCAGCTCAAACATTAACACAAGCTGACCTTTTCAACCCACTAAGCAGAGGCAGGCATGACAGCAATTCCGGTGGCATGACATTTTCACTGAATGACATAATTCTCTAATAATTTCTTGAAAAACCTATGATGAAATATACACTAGGACAATTGTTCTGGCCCTTCCAGACACCTGTGAGTCAGAGACTAATTTTTCCCATTAGATACAAATGAAACATCACAGCCAATTTTCTGAAAGCTGTGACAATTAGCGAGGGATTGGTTTTTTTATATATATATATGGACTTAGATTGTACTATTTCCATAGTTGGGTCTACTTAAATCACTTGGGGTTCTTTTTACCTCCCTTTATTTTCACCAGGTCTGTAGTTAGTCAGAGACCTGGGATATTTGTAGTGCTAATGTGTTTTGGAAGGCTAATTTTCCCCTATCTTAGGAATGTTACAATTGCTATACAAGGGGACCAGATGACTCTTGGGTTGGTAACAGAATAGGGAGTCTTCCTTCTAGGTAACCAGTTGACCCACATTAGTACTAATCAAAGGTCATTCTCATCTAATGGATGCTTGGTGGCCTCTGTCAAATGAATTGGTAATCTCAGTACAGTGGTCATGTGCCCATATCACAAGCCCCGCAATAAATGGCACTGATTGGTACCCTGTCAGCATTCTCAGCAGCAAAGCCAATGGATGAATAGACACATAAAGCTATGAACTGTCATTGCACCACCTAAAGATGACCACCTTGAGCTGGAGGGGCTAAGACAGTAGCAGCAAAGGAGGGAAGCTTGCATGGTCAGTGCTTAAGCTGTATCTATTTTGTGGATAAAGAAAGGACTTGAGTTTTCAGAGCTGTCTATCTAGGCAATGCAGAGTAAAGCTCCCTAACTATACACATCACCTTCTCACACACACATATACCCACACCCACTCAAGAAACCAACATCTTTCCTACCACCCGGTAATCAACAGGAATCAACGACAGTCACCCAGATGATGTGTAGCTAAACGTGTTGTAACTTTGATTTTTAAGACAACCCTTTATTGTGTGAATCTACCTAGCTGGAGGCAGGGTGGAAAAGAATTAGGTACCGTATACAATTTTGAATGGATCTGAGAGCCATCAGAAGGACTGTCAGGTATGATCAACCAGAACAACTGGGCAAATCCTTTTGTGAGGGGTATCTATGCTGATAAATCAAACATATAAGAGGACTCCACTAGATATACCTGGCAGAGGCCTTGGAAGAAAAGTTAGAGCTCTGAGACCCAGACAGGAGAATGTGTCTGACCAAGAGGATCAAAGGAAAAACTGGATTGTTAGAAATGTAAGGTGTTTTCTTTCCTTTTCATTGAACTAAGATGAGGGATTCTTATCCAGATTACTTTATGCAAAGCTTAACCCCAGATATACAGTATTATGCAAATCATTTCTTTTGTTTTAAAATGCTTCCCTCTATTTTAATAAATCTTTCTTTAATACAACTAAACAGGTCTTAAACAATTGCCTGGGTAATTTTTTGCTGACAACTCTGAAAAAAGCCAAACCTCTGAAGAGAGGCCAAGAAAGGAAAAGGGTTCTGAAACCATACCCCACTTGTATGTCTCAATCAACAGGCTATAGGCCAAAGCGATCCTATCCCAGGAGATGTGTCATGTGCAGAGTTGTGGTTAGACTGACACACAGGAAAACACTTAAGGACCAAAGTGGAGACATGAGTTGAAGCGGGACAGGTGACACTGTATGAAAAAATTAAAGTCAATATGATATTGTAACAGGACTTGCTGTCCCTTTAAGGGAGGCTGTTAGCCTAGCAAGGCCCGGTTCCCAGTTCAGTCCATAATGAAGACATTCCAAGAATTCTAGCTTCCAAGCTGATGGGAGCTGTAGACCTGAAAGTCAGTCATTGTGAGGAAGGGAGCTGGACTGTAAGTATGTTCCCTTTCCATAGTGTGACAGGAAACAGTGAGGGAGTGTGCTGTGTGGTGGTTCTCCCTGCTGAGAAACTAGGGGGTGGGGGGGGAAAGGGCCTCGGGGAGGGGATGTGGAGTGGGAAGGGGAATAATGAACTTGAGCTCTGCATCTCCCCAAAGGGAAAAGGACTTTCTAGAAGAAGCCTATACCTTAGGAGGCTAGTAATGATAGCCTCTGGGTACTTTGGGTGTACTGTGAGGAAGGGCACATGAAGGGAGACAGAGTGAGGTTGGAGGAGACACCTGCTTTTATCATATAGGCCTTTTGTATGTATTTGAAGGAGGGAGTGAGCTCCCCTATGACTGTGTAGCAACACCTGGAGATGGCGTACTTATATCCTTGCACCAAGAGATGTGAACCCCTGACAGAAGGGGAGAAATTCATATGGATCCTGGAGAGAGGGTTGTACCCTATGAGTAGCTGAGTGAAAGGTTGCTTAGGTTGGAGTGTGTCTGCGTTTTTTTGTTTTTGTTTTGTTTCCTTTTGACTTTTGTTTGCTCTGGAAGGGATGGGGCTTTTGGATTAGCCAGAAAATAAAACTACCGATGCAGAAGGGAAACCGAGGCAGCAGATGCATCTCTGCATGGGAGAGGTAAGGTTCCCCATTACAGATGCATTGAACCATTAAGACAACAAAAACAATAGAAGTATAGAAGAATACAAACATTACAAAATGCTGCGCAATTTATATCAAAGGTTGTAGGACAAAAATTAATATAGTACTGAGTAATTTGAGGAAAATATATTCCAATGTAATTAAAGATTGTCATAATATTACAAGTAGACAATTGGGAAATATTAAGACTGAATTCTTATTTTATCTCACCCACTTTTCCCAATCTGGGCAACATTGTGCTCGTCCTTATGGATTTTTCTAGATTAGGAAAAGAGGATGAAGTTAAATTGGGGGTTTTAACTCACTCCAATTTTTTCTCCTAATCTAGACAAATTATGTGGCACTCTCTATAGGGCAAAAAAGGTACTTATTTCAGTTGTTAGCCCAATCCGATCTGCTTAACTTGACTGAAAACCTTGATTAGCACATGTGGACGCAACTTCAGACAGTTTTAGCTGGTTGTGCTGTAGCCAAGGTGGGAACACGACTGAGTTACGTTAACTCTGTTGAGGTAACTCAGTAGAAAAAGCACCTTTCTGACTATGAAGACAGGCCCTCTGTTGGTACACGTTGGTCTTGTGTTGATAAGAATTTAAAGATGTGATGTTAAATTATGCTAGCCAGTTTGAGATAATACATTCTAAAATACTAGTCAAGACTAAGCACGTTTTTACTCTGGTATATGCTAAACTGGTTGAATTAAAGCCCAGGGTTAGAAGGAGAGAGATCAAACCAACTAACATTTGATGGGATAACATGATTTTAGTCAATAAGTTAATAACGTGCCATCGCTGATAATTAGTATCAATGGTCAATGTGGGTCTGGCTGGAGAATCTTGCCCACATGCTCGGGGTTCTGCTGATCGCCATATTTGGGGTCGGGAAGGAATTTTCCTCCAGGGTAGATTGGCAGAGGCCCTGGAGGTTTTTTGCCTTCCTCCGCAGCATGGGGCAGGGGTTGCTTGCTGGAGGATTCTCTGCGACTTGAAGTCTTTAAATCATGATTTGGGGACTTCAACAGCTGAGTCAAGGGAGAGAATTATTCCAGGAGTGGGTGGGTCAGCTATTGTGGCCTGCATCATGCGGGAGGTCAGACTAGATGATCATAATGGTCCCTTCTGACCTTAAAGTCTATGAACATCATACCTAGTTAAATACTAATTAAGACGAGGTGAAGGGAGAATGAGTAAGGTGCAAGGAGCCTTCTCACTCCCTTGCGTGGCCCATGTATGGATCAGGAGCACTTGCAGTCCCTGAGTGCAGGTGAGTTTAAGAACTGCCCCCCATGGGGATGCCTGTGGAGTGAAGCTGGAATATCAGTGCATGGGAAGAATGCTGCACACTCCAAAAGGTGTAGCAGCAAGTACATTGACTCTGAACTTCTGGGAGGCATTCTGACTGACACACAGCAGTGCCTTAAAGTAAAATGCCTTAAAGTTCACTTCAGGATGACAATGAACTTGGACTCTGCTCAGGTTTTAGAAGAAAACACTTGAAAGTCTTTGAAATCACAAAGATCTGAAAGAAACAATACTCATTCCTGGAATTCAGCCTTTTAGCGATAAACAAAACTGGCTGTAACACCCCACCTCAGCCCTCACTTCAGCTGCAACCAGCTGAGAGGAGAGGAGTAACTGTTTTTTGTGCAATCACATTGTATTCTTGCTGTCAGAAAAGAAAGGAGTATAAAGCCTGTCACACAGAAGAGCTCAGAATAATCCAGAAAGAGAGTGAGAACATGGACTGGGTAAGTAACTTTCTTCCCATGTACAGCAGTTGACTCAACTCTCTTACGTTATGTCAGCACATCACGGATGTGACATTAAAGCTGAGCTTCAACAGTAAGTGGAGACCATCCTCACCCACTCCCCTCTGTCCATGACTGCACCCTCTGTGTGCGCCTCCCAAGGCTAGTTTAAACAAACCTGGGCCCCCTGCAAAGTGTTTGCAGGGCCTCTGGCTGTGTGCAACCCAACTTCCACCTACCCAAATCTGTCCCACCCAGGGCCGGCTCCAGGCACCAGCCTGGCAAGCAGGTGCTTGGGGCGGCCGCTCCGGAGAGGGGTGGCAGGCCCAGCTATTCGGCGGCAATTCGGCGGACGGTTCCTCACTCCCGCTCGGAGCGAAGGACCTCCCGCCGAATTGCCGCCGCAGATCGCGATCGCGGCTTTTTTTTTTTTTTGGCTGCTTGGGGTAGTGTAAAGGTTTAAAGAAAAATATTCTGTTTAGCGAAGATTTAACAACCAATCTTTCTTTCACTTTCAGATACGGGATCTATGGGATCTCCTTACTTCAGCAATAATGCTAGAGCCTGGGGATCTGATTGAATTTCAGAGAATGGGATACCAACACTGGGGCATCTATGTGGGAAAGGGACATGTGGTCCACTTCACATTTCCAGGTAAATAAGAATAAAAAGTTGAATCCTTCCATAGATTCATCACATAATCCAAAATTCTCATCTGATGTTTTGACTCTTGTATAAAAATGATCTCACCGCAGTTCCCAGCAGGACAGGTGTGCACAGCACATGACCCATCATTACAATTTACACTAATTGGTCCCTTGGCATTCTCATCAGATAGATGAAGGCCTGAGTGGCTCCTGGAGATTGAACTCTTGTTTCACCCAAGTGATGTCCGCTCTAGGTATGTGGCTAAAGCACATTGAGGTTGTTGGGTGGCAAGATGGGGAAAGCACACTTGTGAAAAGGCAATAACCAAAACTGTTCCCTCTACTCTTCCTCGTGCCTCTGATCCTCTGATATTCAAAGCTGTATGTAGTCTGAGCCTTTCTTGATGCATCTCAGATGCAATTTCTCACACTTAAATCACAAACCAAAAGTCACTGATCACTCAGACCTCTACTAGCCCTTCCTTGGCTCAGCCACAGCTAGAGCAGATTCAGTCTCCATAATAAGCTCCAAGCAATTTGGGCCCAGAATTTGCTCAGTTCAGATTTGGGGCCCAAATCTGACCCACTCCCTCAAGATTTTAGTTCATCAGTATTGCTTAATGTCTCAAATCTATCTAGCTAACGTACTCATGTGGCCTCCATTACCACAGTATCTGAGAACCTCACAATCTCTACTTCTATTTACCCTTTCTTTAAAGTAGAAAAGTACTATTATCCCCATTTTACAGATGGGGAACTAAGGCAGAGAGAGAGACTGTGTCCCAAGGAAGCCAAATGTGTCACAGGAAGTCTGTGGAACAGCAGAGTCTCGAATTCAGGTCTCCCAAATCCCAGCTTTCCACCTAACCACTCAACAACCTTTCCTCTCACTTCCAACAGGAGATACTGTATGCTTCGCATATCTCAATCAGGAGTTGCTCTTCTTGGGCCAACCAAGAGAAGCAGTGCTAAGTATGCCTTTTCTAGATATCACTCTTAGAGCTGGCTGAAATTTTTTGGACAAATAGCTTATTCACTGAAAAACACAGTTTGGGGTCAACCAAAACTATTTACAAATTTGGGTCAAATTGGAGAATAGTTTCAGCTTAAAAAATAATTTTTAAAAAGTTGAAACATTTTGTTTTGACATTTTCTAAACAAAACATTTTGACTTGGTTTTGAAATCTAGCTCATGCTTTTAAAATAACGAAACTAGGGTGAAAAAATCTACTCAGACTAAACAAAATGTAATGAAGGAATCTCATTCTGAGTCTAACAAAACATCTCATTCAACCCAAAACAAACTTTTGGGGGGGATTTTTTTCCTCCAGTTCAGCCACTGAACCAAAAAAAAAAAAAATCACTTATTTGTGAGGATCTAGTCAATCCTGTCAGATCTGGGCAAACTGCCAACCCTCTTTCACCTCTTATTGGCTGTCTTTTTTTTTTTTCCTAAGAGTTGGAAGAGGGATTGAATAATATGCTTAATGGAGAATTCTTCAAAGCCAAAGTGCAAAAGGAGCGTCTGAGGAACGTGGCTCGTGTTTCAAGCTATGCTGTAAACAACCAATTAGATAAAAAGCACCCTCCATTACCTCTTCTTCATGTGGTAAAGAGAGCTGAGCACCTGGTGGGGAAGAATATAGACTACAATCTACTTATGTCTAACTGCGAACATTTTGCCACTATGATGAGATATGGCATTGCTGAATCACAGCAGGTAAGTCTGGTTCCTTCACCTGATCTCCATTTAGAAATGACTCCCTAGGGGCATGATTCTGTTTTGATTTGCATTTGTATTACATCAGTGGAGTGATTTCAAGATTGCCATCAGGATAACAGAACAGAAGCAGGCCTTAGATATGTATAGAATATAAAGCAATATTGGTACTCTGATCAAACAAGAAACAAATTAACGTATATGACTATTACATAATAGAGACAAGATGGATGAGGTGATATCTTTTATTGGATCAGCTTGTATTAGTGAAAGAGACAAGTGTTCCAGCTCCACGGAACTTTTCAGGTGCAACACACAAACAGAGAAATGCTCTCAAATTGGGTGCAGAGCCTTACTTTGTTTGACCAGATATGGGATAAACCAGGGAGACAAAAGATGACTTTGAAACAGTTCAGTGCCAGTCATTTCTGAACACTTTCTCTGATTTCATGGGAAATCCCTCTCATGCTGAGCCTGGAATCAGAAAAAAATGAAACCGACTATGTTTCGCCTTGCCCCTCCCAGCCCCAATGGGAAAAAGTATAATTGACAGGTCTGTATTAGACTCAAAAGTGATTAGTTCTTAGATTCTGGCTCACATGAATCTTCACTCTCATCATGAACTTGGCTTCTTGTTTTAGGCAGTTTACTTTGAAGTGGATGAAGGTTTTGTGAAGCAGATAAAGAAATGGCTAGCCGAGATCAATGAGTAGCTTGTGGATCGGTGAGTATGCATTTAAATGGGCACTGACGTCTTAGATAGAGATCAATTGCACCTACATTGATGCAATATACAGCCCATCATACACAAGTACCAAAGGTAAATTATTCACCTATACGTCCCTAAACAACTTTCACATTAGTGACAGGAGGGTCATCTTCCCTACTCACAAAAGGAGAAAACACACTTATAACAAGATGTGAGCCCCTTCCCCATTAATGGTGGGTTTGTGGAGGAAGGGGATGATCCTTTTTCAACACAGACCCCACATAACTAAGTCCACTTACATTAACAAAGGAATAGTCTCTCTTCTCCCATAAAATCTCTGCCCCCTTCACACTAATGACGATCAACCTCCCCCAATGTAGCCCACATGTTCAAGAGTGGTGTCTAAGACCCCCGCATACATTACTAAAAAAGGGGAAATTCTCCCCCACTACCTCCCTGAGCATGAATATTGAGTGTAATAATCATCAAATTTGGGGGACTGGAAAAAGCTCTTGGAAGTATGTTAAACGGTCTTGGTTATTTACTCTAGACGCAATGGAAAACTGGATTGCTAGAGAAAGAACCTTTTCTACATGAAGCAGCATTCAGAGGCTAGGAATAACTGACTTGAAAAAGCAAATAAAATGCTTACTAATAACCCTTGTGCACTCTCCTCCTTCTACTTTGTGATGCTATGGCTATGAAACTGCGATACTTTGGTATTCTGTATATTGAACATTTCTAAGAGCTCTGCCTATGTGTCCAGACTAGTGCTGGTCAAAAAAGGTAAGTATCATTCACAAAGGCTCAAAAGAAATCAAAATTTAGTTTTGTTTAAAACTTTCAATTTTTTCAATGTATTGATTTTAATTTTAATTTCATTTCAGTAGCGAGAGGGAACATTCTCTTGCTTTTTTAAATTTTTCCACTGGACAAAGGCAGGGGTAGCAGAGGGACAGAGTAATTATATTCCTAACAAAATAACATTCAATTGTTTTGGAATATTTTAAAACTTTTAGTTTTGAAATTTTTCATTGAAAAACAAAGTTTCGTGGCAATTTCACTTTGGTTGAAAAGGCATTTTCTATTTAAATAAAAAGTTTAAATGGAACGTTTTTGACCAAATCTAATAGAGACAGCAGCCATTTTGTTCTCCGGTTTTTGCAGCCTGTTAATGAAGCAACATGACTATTGTGTTGTCCCTCTCTCATGGAGACTTTCCTTTCCTTGTTTCTTGTTTTCCTTGAGCTGAAATAAGTCATGTTGGACTGAAACTATATGGTTGCTCTTTGTATTTCAAAAATGATAATGTTCCTGATTCTGCTCTCAACTGGTTTTACACCAATAGAATACTGTTGACTTTAACTGAGATTATTCTTAAATTTACTATTTGTATTGAGGTAGCACCTAGGAGGCCCCGTCACAGACCAGGACCTTGTTGTGCTAGGTCCTGTACAAACACAGAACAAAAAGTCAGTCCATTTCCCAAAGAACCTACAATATAAGAGCCAATGAGTAGATATGGACACGGGACTACAAAGAAACAATGAGATAATACTGCTCAGCATGACATACAGTGGTCACAGCTAGAGATGGTAGAAAATGTTTTGATTGAACAGTTTTCCACTGGAAAATGCTGTCTCATTGTAAGCGAAATGTTTTGTGGGAATGTGCAGATTTTGATGGAAAATTTTCAAAATGTTTCATTCTGATGAGGCCATTTTGACTTTTTTATATTACATTGCAATAATCAATGTTATAATGCAATGTAAATAATAGTGTCAATGTTTCTGAAACAAAATATTTCAGAATACTTCATTCCAACAATCCTTCCCCCCCCCCCCCAAAGAACCCTGGAGATTAACTTTTCACCCTTAATTGTGACAAAAACAAATTTTGAAATCTTGAATTTTGCAGATTTGTATGGGGGCCTCCTCCCAAAGCATGAGGGACAGCATGGGGAGAAAGAACAAAGGTGGCTGTTTGAAAATTTAACAAGTGGGTGATGAAGGTTGGCCCCATAGAGTTGCCCTTGATTTAGACTGGTGTACAAGGGAATAAAACCAGTACTCTTAACAGGAGTTTATGCTTATGAATACTGATAGTCGTGGATACTGATATCCTTTATATATCCTAAGAACAGGTACAATACAGACTACAGCCGTGATAGCTGTCCCACCCTACTAATGTATACCATGCTTGCCTGTGGTGACATTACCCCTCAAAGTGAGGGGAGTTTATCCTCTTTGGCCTTTCTATTGAGATCAGAGAAGGGTACCACATATTGCATAGTGGTGTTATTAAATACATGGTCACTTGGAAATGGCCTGAAACCCACTCATGTCTCACAGCTCACAAAACAAATCTCAGATACTAGAAAATTTACATCACTAAGCACATGGGCTGGATGGGAAACCAGCAATCTACACTGGAAGTGAAAGCCCTGATTTTCCACTGCCAGTCTCCTGAGCTTGTCCTTGGACTGTAATAGCTGTTCGGCTGAGTTATCTTATATGCTCTGTCAGTAAGGTCACTCTAACAGCAATCCCATAGTTCTAACTAGCTGCATTTTGGCACAGATACTTTCACCTACTCTTTTAATTTGTTCTTCCCTTCAAACAGCACAACACTCAACCTTGTGTCTACGGAAAGAAATGCATACACAATGCCTTCTCTGCAGGAGCTTCTGAGAGTAAAAAGGAAAGCTAGATACTTTGAAAACCTAAACCTCTTTTCTATTCAATGCTGTAGAATAGAAGAAATTTTACTGCTAGTGGGCGGCTTCATCAAAATAAAAACCTAAATAGTCAAACTCCAGTCATGAAAACCCATAACTTCCTGGATAAATCATCAATTCCAATATGCCTAGACCTAAATGTATAGTCCTGATGTGTCTGAGAGAATCTGCCAGTCATCTGGAGGAGAACTGGCGGCAAACTGAGGGGCTGACCAACCAGCAAAAGAGACATCAAAGACTGTATCCTATAGCAAAACACATTAAGAATCACTTAACAGAGTTAAACTGCTTAGTTCAGACCGTCCAGGGAGTGGGCTAATTATTTTGATTGTGGACATATATTAAAGAGATTGACCAAAACTAATTACAGGAATCTTATTTCATATAAGTGTCATGGTTTCACAGGAGTATGTGGAATGGAAATCCTGTTTTCCTGCCCATTCTAGTCACAGCACACACCTGTCTCAACATCATCAGGTATTTTTATAGGTATCAGAGCAAAGAAGAGTTTTAAGGAGGGTTCTGAACAAGGACAATGAGGTGGCTTTGGTCTCCACTTAGTTAGTTCTTCCTATTCCATCTGTTTGTACAATGTCTAGCACAAAGGGGCTTCAGTGTCATTGGGACCTTTGGACACTACAATCAGCATATGCACTCTCCTGCAAGCACTTAAAAATATATGCAAATACACTAGAGCCGGTCAGAAAATCAAAAGCTTTCCTGCAGTAAACTCAGTGGGGAAAATCACCATTCACATTTTTGGAGTGGCTGTTTTCCCTTAGAATTTTCCCCTTTAAACAATGTTTCTTTTCAAAATATTGATTCAAAGCTTTTTTTCCCCTTTGGCTTAAAATGTCTTTTTGGAAACTGAAAAATTTCAGTTTTCCATTTTCAGTTTTTAGATATACAGGTTTTTCCCCTCATTTTTTCTTTATCTTCACATACTTTCTTACTTTTGTCTTTCTGGAGAAAGGGAGGGGCTGCAAGTTATTCCCCTCGGAGAGGTGGAGTACTTGCAGCGCTGCGAGAGAGAGAGCTCTCGCAGTGCTGGTGGCGCGACTGCACTCGCGCTTCACAGTGCTGCCGCGGCAGCGCTGTGAATTCTCAAGTGTAGCCAAGGCCTAACCCCCACCATGTAGACAGCACTCCACACAGATAAGCCAACAGGAGAGCTCTCAGGAGTGTAGCCATCTGAGTGAGTCTGCAAATAGACTGGTTAGCTCTGAAAGGTGTGAACTGCCTCATTCATTACATTATGGTGTAAACTCAGGTACCCAAGGATGATCATTTAAATGTCCACATTGTTAACTATTCCATTCCTCATGCAAAAACAGAGGGAAGATCACAAATCTGCACCACTTACTATGAATGACATCTCATTTTGGTGCCCCAACTGGGTTACATTTGGGAGATAGCATAACTTTTTTTTCTCCGGTCAAGAAGGAGCCAAGCACAAAGATCTAGCAGAGCCCATAGGCATATTCAAGCCCTACAAAGGGGAGCCAATCTCAAGGAGCTCAGTGGCGCTCAGAGAACACACACAATCATATTTTCAACATCTGCACAATCTACAGTTAGCAGCATCCCATTTTGGTTACTCACATTGAGCTTATATTGTGGGAGTTTAGAATATCACCATTTCCCCCTTGTCTTACCCTGAGAGTGGTGATTAGATTTTACATGGGAGAAATCAAGGGATTGTAGGAAGAATGGAGACATTTCCTCACTCTGTTTTTCCTCCCTTCCAAACTTTTCCCTCCTTACCTCACTCTCCCATCCTTTCAGACTTAAAACAATTTGGTTGTGATGGGGTGGATAAGGCCCAGAGACCCCTTACTGGAGGCCTTAGTGTCCTGCCACGCCCATCCCAGGAAAGGAGCAGTAGAGGAGTCCTCCAAGCGACCTAAAATAGCTACAAGGGAAGCAGCTAATCAGAAAGGCTGCTCCCTGCAGCCTATCAGGACCCAGGAGGGCCATATAAAAGGACAGTTTGTTCCTTACTGGAGCTTGAGTAGTGCAGGTTGTACTCCTGGCTGGCTAAAGGGAACTGCAGTACCATGGACAGCTCAGTGCTGTCAGGGACTGGGGCAACAAGGAAGAACTCATGGCTGGCTACTGGGCCTGAACTTAGATGAGCCCTGAGGTAAGGGTGAAGCTTTGATGAAGACTGGGCTGTGGGGAAGTGTCCCAGGGAACTGAAAGCAGTGTAGTTAAAGGGACATTGTGAAACATGGCTGCTATTCTTAGGGCCCCTGGGCTGGGACCCAGAGTAGTGGGTGGGCCTGGGTCCCTCCCATAGGCCAATGGGGAACTGGCCTATAATTGGACAGTGAGAAATGCCCAGAAAGGGAACTGAACTACTAAGTGTCTGAGCTGGAGATCTGGGGCCAGAGTAGACCAAGACAGTGCCACCAGGGAGGAAGCCCTGGGGTACAGCCCGATACTAGGGCTGGGACTACTTAAAGACTGTAGACACACTTGACCAGAAGGAGCACTCATGAGATGGGTGCCATGCTGTTACAGGCCTCCCTGCTTCCAACAGCACAAATCATTTAACTCTGCTCCATTCCAAAACAAGCACACATTTATTTTACCTTACTCAGCAAAAAGATCAATCAATTCTGGCATCTCACACTCGAGAAGGAGGATTTTCATTCCTCCAGCTCTGGAGGAGGCAGGGAGGCCAATAACAGCAGATGATCTTCAGTCTCCCAGTGAGGCAGCAGCAGCAGTTCTTTATCCTCCCCACAGTCTGCAGGGAGGGGGAACAGAAGGAGCCAGTGAATGGGCATGAGTTACTGCAGAGTGGGGAACACAAGACCATATCTAGAGCAGGGGAAGAAAGGAGCTCTTCCCACTACATGTGCTGAGGCACCCGTCTTGCTTGGTTGCTCCTCCCCAGGAGGCAGGGAGAATGGGGAAAGACAGCCTGTCACTTGGAAACTCCTCCTCAGACCCAGAGACGAATTTGACTCTGCAATCTACAGGCAAACCCCAAAGAGTTAACAGGTCTGAGCACAACAGATTGGCACCCTCACAGGGTAGAGAGATAGAAACTGTTTGGTCCAAGGGCCATTAAGCAGAGATGAGGAACAGCAGCAGAGTGTGTTTTAAGGAAGGGGGGAAAGCCCTTTAATTTCTGCTCCCCAGCCAGGCAGAGTCCAGACCATACAAAATGCAGTCAGTAAAATAATCTCTCTTGCAGGTCAATTTGATCATATTGTTGGCGTCACTAGGCATAGCTACCAGGTAACTCGGAGGGGTGGAAGGCCATAAGTGTCGATGAAACCCCCCTGCTCTGGGTCTAAGTGAGCCACAGTAACTCCATCTTGTGAACTTTAACCAGCCTCCATGCTAACAGCCTAAATGCTGAAGCAGCATATGTAATGGTCAGCTTTTTTAGCAGACAGCTGCAGTTTCACTCACACTAGCAGAAGCAGTAGTGATAAGAAGGGGGAGGGAGAAGTCTACTACGTAGAGCTTGCAAGGCCAAAGATAAACATGCGGACGAGAACTTTTCTCACATGCCACAATGTAGTACCTACTGTAACCGCTGTCGGGAAGGGAGGAGTAAAGGGAAAACAGAACAAAGGCTTGCACACAAACAGCTTGGAATATAAAATGAGAAACTTGCTTGTATTTGCTGCGCTTGATTTGAGACATGCTGGTCTCCTAGTGCCTATTCAGAGCTCTTGAATAAACTTGGTTTGCTTCTCCACCCTGGTGTGTCTATTGGTGCGGCGCACACCGGGCAACGAACCCTGTGGCCCCCCTCGGGCCCTCTGGGCCGGCAACAATATCACTCCCCTCTTTCAATCCCTTCACTGTCTGCCTATCAGCTATCACTTAAAAAGTACTGGACACCTGTTTCAGGGCTCTGTATAAATCTACCTCCCTTTATGTAGAATCCCTCGTTGAGCTCCACATGGCTTCCTGCCGCTTCAGCTCCACCACTGTTCACACTTGCCTGTTTGTCAGCTGCTCAGACAATCACCTCTGTGCTTCCTTCATATGACTCTCTATTCATGGTTTTACCTTCCTGAAGTCTTCCTCGTGGCCTCTCCATTTTTAAGTCCTACATAAGATCCCATGGCTGTTGTGCTGCCTATAATGAGTCTTGTTGATTTGTTTGGAAAAATCCCTCTTGATGTTCTCTCACCTGGACCTCTGTATACTTCTGCCCAACCTTAAATTGGAACCTCCTCAGTGTAAGGACTGGCCCCTCTTGTCCATCTGGAAAGTACCTAGCACATCATTGGCATTACCACAAACCAATAACAGGACAGTGTGTTGGACAGAGAGAAAAAACTAATATTTGTTATGATTACTATGGAGGAGGACAAGATGACTCTGTGGTTTTGTCATACTAGTCTCATGCTCTGTCCTCATTAGCAAGATCAATTGATTAATTTGTCCTTTAGTCAATGGGAAATGCCCTTTCATCCCCACATACATTTGTAAAATTCAAGGTATCCAGATCACTACTAATCAAAGGTCATTTTCATTTAATGAATGTTTGATGGCCTATCTGACATGAGTTGGTGGCCTCAGTCCAGGGGATATATGACCACAAAGCAAAACCACCACAGTAAATGGCACTAATTGTTTTTTTCTGCTGAGAATGCTAACCTGGGTGCCAAAGGTTGAATGGACATGGAGAATGGCAGAGTACCACAGTCCCCTTAGAGAAGGTCCCTCCAGGTTAGGGTTAATAAACACTATCAGAGAAGGAAGCTTGCATTGCCACTGCTCGCACTGTAGCCATTTTGTGGCTAAAAAGAGAACTTGAGTTTTTGGAGCTGTCAATCTGGAAGCTATTTCAAGCTTTAAATTCACTTGCACATTAATGAGAAAAATAAGGCTTGCTACGGAGAACAATGTATCAATAAGAGGATAAATAGCAAGATTCTGTGAAATAGGAAATAAACATAAACAAAAAGATCTTACCCAAGGAAAATTACTCTGCATAGGTCCAAGGATATTTTCTCCACTTTTGTATAATCAGTTAAACAATTTTCCACTACACTTGTTCAGATTTATCCAATCAATTTTAGTTTCTTTGGGAATCATTTGCCTTCAAGCCACATGTGAGAGAAACCAAAGGAATGTTTGCCACAGCCATACTTGGTGTATGTAATTTGTCTGAGCAGCAGAGAATAGTTCATTGTCCTCGCCATCTAACTCAGAAGGTGAATGTCTCTTGTCGTAAAAGCTATACAGAAGGATCTACGCTCCTACTTCCAGTTTCAAAAAACTAGACAAAACTTGAACTTACTGGAGTCTCCTACTAAATTTGCAATGGACATGTAATACCAGAGAGAAAATGTCAGGATTTAAACATAGTGACTGTGCCCAGCTTGTTCTACTGAATGTCTAAGTGCTCATGATTACGGCTACAATTTGGTCATGGATTCCGTGATTATTTTAAGAGATGTTGGTGATTTCTTTGGCTTCAGCCCTGCTCGGGCTTCGGCTTCAGCTCTGTGCAGCAGGATTTGGGCTTCATTACTGTGTGTACATTTCCATGATTTATTGTTTATTGCCCACGACCTGTCCGTAATTTTTAATAGAAATACCCCAGCCAAAATCATAGCCTTACTCATGATTAACTCAAGGAATCTGCCATTTAGAAATTCAAACCAGTAAACATCTTGCTTAATAAAGAGAAGCAATTGTGAACTGGCAAGTTCACAGTTAACTGCTAAGATGCAATTGCCGCACCTCAGCGTCAGATGTTATATACAGAAACTAACCACAAGTTCCTTTTTTTTTTTAAGAAAAAGGGTTGGAAGGGACCTCTGGAAGGTCATCTAGTCCAACCCCCTGCTCAAAGCAGGACCAATCCCCAGACAGATTTTTGCCCCCGATCCCTAAACGGCCCCCTTAAGGATTGAACTCACAACCCTGGGTTTAGCAGGCCAATGCTCAAACCACTGAGCTATCCCAGAATGGTTGCAAACTGTTTAACTTCAAATTTTTTCTTTAGAAAAAGACAAGTTATGTTATTGCCGATTTTTTTTCTGGCTGGGATCAAGTGTAAAAGTTATACACACTACAAAATAATCTTTCTTCCTGTGACTGAAATGCTAATCCTTTCCATGTATTAAATCCAATGGGCCAGATTAATCAAATAGGTAATTCTACTGGTATCATTTTATAGGGATGAATTTGATACTTTAATGGATAGGGCCTAATCCAAAGGGTATAGAAGCCAATGGCCTTTGGATGAAGCCTAGAATAACATTACACCTCAGAAGATTAAAAATGACCTATTAAGGAAAATGCAGTAACATGATTAGAAAGAAGAGAGGTAACGTAAAGAATATTGAAGATTACTTGGATTCCACAGTGACTTTTTATACATTAGTGACCTTTAAAAATAAGGTTGAGTCCACTTTTGTATAAATAAACTTAGTCCCTTACTACCAGCCCAGATGTCAGGTTGATGTCAGGAGAGGAGTCACACTCCTAGACAAGCCAATGGCCATCCTCCTTTGTTAGGGAGGCTGTCACTGGTTAATTCCCAGTGCTTCTTTCATGTGCACTGGCCAATTAGGGGCTTCCTATAAAGGAACAGGTGAAGGTGGTTCTCTTCTCATCTCACCATCAACTGTTACAAAATGACTTCAGTGGGAGCAAGATTGGCCCCTAGTTAAATTAATTTCTGCCAAGAACAATTCTAATGCTATAAGTAGAATTATAGTTTGCACTTGTTACCCCAAAATCTCTGTGTAGAATAATAAGGAGGTGACATTTATTGGCGACCACAGCAGGACTCCTCAGAGATTTAGCTCTCTGATTGGGGTCCTTAGGTTGAATAGATTCCGGCTAACGGTCCATAGACTCGGGGAGGGAAGGGTCTGGAACAGTGTCGGTGAGGGCGTCGACCAGTGGGTCGGACGGGTTCCCCAGGTCACTGCCTGTTCAGACATATGTTGTATCCCCACTTGGTTGTAGTATATGTAGAGTGAGCCAGAGGCCCACAGGCCAAGGCTCACTGTAGTGTAGGCTTCTGCTTACGCCAGTAGCTTGGAGAGCAGATCCAAGCAGCCTGCAGCAAGACAGACTGTCAAGTCCTGGGTTAAGTGGACCTGGCCAGTCACTTAATCTAAGGCAGAGGTGGAGGGTAAGGCCCTAACTGTCCGCCTCTAGGACAATTGTCCATGGTCATGACTGAGCACTGTTGGGTTCTGAAAGGAGGCAGCTGTGGATTCTTGTGAGTTACTGACCATAGGCGAATAGCCACCACAAGTCTAGGACGGTGGGATATTCGGTTTTGACATAATTACTGTTTATTTTATCCGTGGTAAGCGAGTAAAGTATGGAGAAGGTCTTCAGCCTAGAAGGATGGTCCCGGCAGTCTAATAAAAGTAGTTTGGCGTGTGCAGTTTCTAGGGAGATGAAGCACTAGAGAAATTGCAAATATTGTGGGGATGGTATTTGGTAAGCAAGCCAGTTCCCAAGAAAAAATTGTAGAAGTGAGCATTGATTTATGGGCTTGCCATGGTGTGTAGGGAACTGGATGGTAGGGTAAGTCACCTTAAAGCCCTAGCCAACCAGGCAAAAGATCAGGAGAAAACAAATGGGTTAGAATTGGAGAAGGCAGTGGCACAACATCAGATGGATACTGCCCAAATGACAAAACAAGCTAGCAAATCATGCAGCTAGAAGAACAGCTGCAAGAGGCCAACTCATGCAGGGCAGGGGCCAAAAGGGAAAATCAAATCCTGGTCACAAAATTAGAAGAGGCCCTAGCTACTATTAGGCAGCTCCTGAGGGAGGCCAAGCAGGCTCAAGGGTCAGAAACAATAAATCATCCAGTCTGCTTGAACAAGATTCAGAAGCTGCTAAAGATCTCTAGGGGTATGATTAGCGTGGTGGAAACTAACACAATAGCCGAGTTCATTTCTGGGGAAGGTTCAGACATAGAGCCTGAGGAAGACAGGGATGATCTACCATGTTATTCTACTGCAGAAAAAGGCCTTATTCCATCAGCGCCATTTAATTTAAATGAAGATCCAAGGGTGACGGGACAAAGTAATCCACCGCGGGGAAGCCGCGATCAGCGGTGGCAGTTCAGCGGCAGGTCCTTTGCTCCTAGAGGGAGTGAGGGACCTGCCGCCCCCGAACTGCCGCAGGTGCTGCCCCTCTCCCTTGGCCGCCCCAAGCACCTGCTTGTTAAGCTGGTGCCTGGAGCCGGCCCTGTCTTTGATTACTGCAGGAGCTACTTGGTTTTCAGTCCTTAATATTTCGAACGCCTTTTTCTCAATTCCTCTCCATCTGGACTACTACAAATTTGCATTCACTTATCAGGATAAGCAATTGATGTTTACTTGAGTAGATCATAACGCACCAACGATATGCCTCAAAATAGTAGCAGCTATGTGGCACGTGCTATGCTATAAAAACAACATCATGAGCTACGTAGATGATGTGCTGATCGCAACCACTACTAGAGAGGAAAACATGGAAGCCCTCCAAGCAGTTCTGAACAAAATTCTAACTACTGGATTTTTGGTGAATCCATCAAAGGCCCAGTTGGTGTCCAAAAGAGTTACATACATAGGTGTAGAACTAGGGGATGCAGGAAGATGCCCAGATACAGAAAGGGTGAAACTGATCTGCAAACTGCCCGCACCTGTGGACGTTAGTACGTGCTGATCATTCCTGGGTCTGGTAGGATTTTCCAGAGATTTTATACAGGACTATGCCAGCATTGCAAAGCCACTGTATTCTTTGTTAAGAAAAGATCAGCAATTGGGAAGTGGGGTGACAAGGAGGCAGAAGCAGTATACCAATTGAAGCAGGCATTAACTGAAGCACCTGCCCTGGCATATCCACAACCTGATAAACCTTATTACTTACAGTTGGGATCTACTGAAAGAGCCATTAGTGCTGTGTTATTCCAACATCAAGGCACCACTCTAAAACTGGTGGCTTATGGCTCAAGAACTTTATCAGAAATAGAGTCCAGGTTTTTAAGTTGTGAAAAAGAAGTTTTAACATTTGTATGGGCTTTACAACACTGGGCTTATATTATAGGCATGTCTCCTATAATACTAAAAACAGCGCAGACTCCTGTACAGTACATCTTGTCAGGAAAGGCGAATTCAGGGAAGGTCAGCAATCCGAGACTGGCAGCATGGACTTTAACCCTTTTAAATAGGGAGATAGAAGTGCAAAAGGTTCAACACTTGGCTGCTGTACCCTATGCTTTGATGTCTGCGGGAGAAGCTCATGAATGCCCATTACCTGATATGCATGCACCAGCATTTAAGACTCCATTTCTCCTTGAATCTAAATATGAAGACGCTAAAGAACACTCTCGGGAAATCTGCTTGGTAGATGGATCCAGTTACCATCATAATGGATCCCCTGTTACTGGTTTTTCAGCTATGCAGGCTTCTTCAGGGAAGACAATGCAAGGCACCATCGGCCATCACTCAGCACAAGCGGCTGAAATTGCGGCAGTGATAGCTGCTTTAACATCAGCGGATCCACAGAAGAACATCACGGTGTGTACAGACTCCGACTGGGTCCTGAGGGCGTTCATTGATTGGATGGCAGTTTGGCTGGAGAGAAACATGTGTTCGGTGGACCAACAGCCAATAGCTCATGCTTCATATTTACTATATGCTTGGAAGCTGGCAGAAGGAAGGCAAGGAAAAACTTTCCTATTTAAGGTCAAGGCTCACAGGAAAAATCAGTCAGATAATCTCCATCCTGAATAGTGCTGTGGATAAATTGGCAAAACAGGCTGCCTTATTGGGCGTAGAAACTGACTGGAATGTACCAACGGATGTTGTAAACACTGTCCATCCCACTGAAACCCTGCAACATCAGGATTTAAGGCAGCTTCAGCAGAAGGACACCAGTGTGACGGAGCTGTTGAGCACGCAGCGGTGCAAAAGATTTACCATCTATACAGATAAGACAGGATTAGTTCTGGCAAGAAAAGAAAACCAGCAGGAAGGCAACAAAAGCATTCCTGTGTTAGTAATTCCATCCTGTCTCCGCCAAGAGCTCATTAAATTAGCCCACGAGCAAGGTCATTAATGGAACAGAGAAAACCTTAAAGCGCCTACTCACCTTAGGATGGTGGCCTTCAACGGTCAAGGAAGTGGAATCCTGGATATACAACTGTCTTTGCTGTGCCATGTGTAACCCAGATTCAAGGATCCAAAAGGGACCATTACTTCACCAGCCCGTCGATGGCTCTAGGACAAGAGTGCAAATAGATTTCATAGGTCCATTGCCAAGGACAAACAGAGGGCATCTGTATTGTTTAGTGCATATAGAGCCTTTCACCAAGTGGATAGAGGCCTATCCCATGAAGAATTGCACTGCAAACACCACCGCTAGAGTACTTTTAGAGCAAGCTTTTAGTAGGTTTGGGTTACCAAAAGTTATAGATTCCCATTTTACAGGCGAGCTAATGCGACAGCTTTGTGTGGCCAGGGCCGGCTCCAGCTTTTTTGCCGCCCCCAATAACGGACGGAGTGCCGCCCCTTTCTATTGGCCGCCTGCTTCCTTCTCTGGTGCCTGGAGCCAGCCCTGTGTGTGGCACTTGGCATCAAGCAAAAATTTCATGTTGCAGGACACCCCCAAGCATCTGGTCAAGTTGAAAGAAGCAACCGCACATTAAAGAATGCTCTCAGGAAGGTAGTCGAAATTTCAGAAAAAAATTGGGACGTCAAGCTACCTTTAATTCTTATGGCCATTCATTTGACCTTCAGTGTTACTGGGTTTTCTACTCATGAAGCCCTTACTGGACGAATGATGAGAACTCCAGAATGCTGGTGGTTAGAAAGAGGGGTGCGCCACAGGTCAGATTGGACTCCTATATCAAAGAACTGCTGAATACCATCAGCTTAGTGCAGAAGCAGGTTGCTGTCAATTTAAAGGGTGTTACCAAGAAAATGGACCAACAGTTAAAGGACAATTTATCTTTTGTGGAATGGGACATAGGGTATGAAGTCCTCTTCCGATATTTTCCGAAAAACACCATCTGCTGTCCCCTAGATGGGCAGGTCCAGCTGTCATACTGGAAAAGGCTAGTCCCACTGTGTACTTATTAGAAATTTCCCCAGGGAAAAAGAGGTTTCCCAAATGGTTTCATTCTTCGCAATTGAAGTCATGGAAAGGGAGCAAGTAAAAGTAAAAAAGGGAGCAAGTAAAAGATGACGCTAAGCTACCATAAGGTTGTAATTGTGTCTCTTTCTCTGTTTGTTTATAGGAAAGAAACAAGACCCCTTTTGTGGTCACGATTTTGTATATAGGTTTATTGAATACCAATAGGATATCTTCTGTGTTATTGGTTAATGAAAATGAACATTGGTATTATCTAGTGAACCACGAGTTGGCACATAAATGGGCAGAGCCCATATTCCCAGAAGTTAATTTGGAGGAGCTAGAGGATAATATGGAAAAGGACAGGGAGCCTGAAGAAGGAATAACAACTCCACTAATACCCAGCCTACAAGCCTCAATGAGACAATGGTATTCTAATAAGGCAACCGAAGTAAAGAGATCCCAAATGCCTAATGTGCAGACAACCACAACCAGACAAATTCCTCCCAAATGGATAAAAGGTCAAAGCAAGAAGCCTTGGAGGCCAGGTTCATTTAGAGTAGGAGGACGACGTTTCGGTCGTAAAAAGCAGGACGACGTCAGTGGTGTTCCATCTAAAATACCTTTAGAGCCTGATTATTGGGTTACGCCGGAAGATGTATTGTCAGGACTAGTGAATGTTTATGCATATACTTTGAATGGATATTGTTATCTATCTTTTGAGGAAATTGAAGGGAACAGGTCTATCATAGCTTTCACTATCCATGATGGCCAGAGGAAGCATGACCCTATGATCAATACTCAGTTGCAAATAAGATTTATTAAAAAGGGCACGGGGCAATGTAAGTGGATGCTGGATGATCAAAGTTTTGGGAGCTGTTCTAGCAGTATACAACATTGGCATGGTTCAAAATGTATTTATGCCATGATTAAATATAATAACAGCGTGGCTCCAGGTCCTTTCAAGGTATCCATCATAATGGGTATTACCCCCACTAATTATCCTCAATAAATGTAAAAGTCCTCCTCCCTAGTCGTCAAATGTATCATATTGAACTAAAATGTTAGAGATGTATTGCTCATTGTAATTAGGCTCCCGAGGACGTTGTAAAATCAAAATTTTGCGAAATGGAAGAAGACCCTAAAAATTTTGGAGCAATATGCCACGTTTTGTTAAAAACTGAATGTTTCTGTAAATGATACCTGAAACTGGGAATTGAAAGGTCCTTTTGGGTTAAAAAGGACATTTAAAGTTTTTGTAGCCCCTGTGCCATACATTAGTTTCATGGGACCATTTGTAGTAAAAATGGGATGTATCTCGCAGTTTGATGATAAACCCTCACTTTGTATTAAAAAAACTCATTTTAAAAGTTCAAGTTTCTGTAATTCCTACGCATACAGAATAGCTTCCCGGCATGTGAGGTAATGTTTGAAGCCTGGAGATCCTGGCATGCCCTTGGATGACGGGGATATCTAAAATAAATTAAAAAATCTAAGGGGAAAGGGATTATAAAACAAACCTGTCTACAAAATGAATTAAGTATAAGAATAAATGAAAGAACTAGACTGAGGAACAAGCCTTGACTAGTATAAGCGGACACATTAAATGCTCCATCTCAGGACAAGGCAGTTGAGAAGGGTGGTTTACTCACACAGCGCTGTATATCCTTGGCATGGGGCACAAGATAGTGTAGAGTCATGCATGAGCCAAATGGGCATTACCACCATCAATCTCCAATCACAGGTACATGGGGTACATGTGCACCTGAAGTGGAGCACCCATTGTGACACTACCTGAAGAAGAACAGCAATTTACTGCGCAGCAAGCCAGGGCATGAATCTACAGGGAGCCAGCTTGCCCTGCAGTAACAGTGTATGTGGATGCTACTACAGTGCACTGAAAGTCCTGGATTGGCACTTGGCATACTACATTTTCAAGTAGTAATATGCTAAACTGCATTGAGGGTCTTTCACTGCACTGTAGCAGTGTCCACACAAGGAGTGCAGCAAGTTGGGGCACTGTAGATTCATACCCTGGCTTGCCATGCCGTATTTTGCTAGGTGGGTTTTCTTATCCATTGTGATGTTTCCTTTCCTATCATTTCATACTATATCTCTTTAGGGTGAATCACACACACAGTGCCATAGGAACCAATCCATAAACAGTTACACACATGCTTAGCTTTATGCATATGTGTGGTCTCAATTAATTCAAGTGTTTGCAGGATGGGGTCCTTAGTCCTCTGCATCTTACATTTTCATATAGCTGTGTAGTCTACAGGGTGGCGGTTTTGTAATTGCAGAACTCATGTAGCACCATAACCACCTCACTTGCTCGAGTTTAAATAGGAGCCTGACAGGAGTTTGTTACTGTTTTTGAAACAATGCTGAGTGAAAACGGTGCATTGAAAACACTCATTGTCAAATACAGTCTGAGAACTCTCCTTTGAGTTCTATGTTCAGTACACACATACAATGCTTGCTGGGGCGTGAGAAGATGTTTATCTAACTGTAGGATCTTGAAAATGTCCAGATATCAAAATTAATGTGCTTACTTACTCTATCAATATAAGTTGGTGGCAGGCAAAAAAAAAAAAAAAAGTAATCTACACTTTTCAGATACCCGCAGAGAAAAAGTGTGAGAGAACTTTGAAAGTCGTCTTATCCACTTCTCAGCTATATCAAACAGCATAGTCATATCACCTCCCTCCTCAAACTCTTCCACTGGCTTCTCACCCTCTTCAGAATCCAAGTCAAAATTACCCTAATTTTAAAACCTCACATGTTCTTGCTCCCATAGAGCAGAATTGTTCAATGGACTATCAGCATACTAAGGAGAGCAGGATTTGTCCCTTTCTCTCTCCACTCCCTTCCCATTCCTATTGCTTCAGCAGCTGCCTCCTCTACCTCATTCCACAATTTTACTACTATGTGGGTGCAAGAACCTCCTTCTCTGCAGCTCCTTGCATCTGCGATGATCTTCCTGGGCCTCCTCCTCATTATTTTTCAATCTTTTTAAATCTCAGCTGGAAAAATGGTTTTTTCCCTCCCCTCCCACTCTTGTTTTATCCTTTAGGCTGCGATTCAGAAAAACACTGAAGCATGTGCTAATTTTAAATGTGCTGAAAGTGACAGTATGTGCTTCAGTGCTTTCCTGAATAGGGGCCTCTATTTCCATTTTTATTCTGTAAGTGTACTGGGTGGGGAAGGATAGTCTTTTAGCTGCACGACAGGGCCTGGAGCCACAAAGCTAGGGTTCTATTCTCAGCTCTGCCACAGATGACCATACTAAAGCTGGCCACATCACAATCTCAGTTTCCCCATCTATAAAATGGGATAAATATTTTTTTTCTATTGTACCTATTATTAAATCTATGAAATACTTTCAGCTACACCATTGTAAATCCAAAGTAACTCCAGTGTAACTGACAGTAGAAGCTGGTACCCTCAGGTTTAAAGCACTATTACAAATACAAAATGTTATACAAAAACATGATAAATATACAGATTTACATATTAAAAGTATGAAGAGAATAGAGTCAAGTTCAGTAGAGTATATGCTGTATAGTTACTATTAGACTTGATTACCATATCCTTTTCCAACCTTGGTAAGTAATATTTACTCCTTCAAATAAGTAAATATCAAGTCTGTCAACAGAGGAAAAGCTGATGCAGAGGAAGGTATGTTTACATAAACATTGTGCTATGCTGTGTGAATGCTAATTATAAAGAGAGATTCAGGAGAAGCCCAGTCCTGATACTGGTGGCAGTCTAACAGTTCACAGAATAGACAGCCCTTTTGTATTTGGAGTTGGAGCTAGACATGCATCTATATAATGAATCTGTACAGAATGCTGCATTTATATCTCACACTAGTGAAACTAAGAAATGAAAAATCCCATAATTTCCCACCAGACAGACTATACAATTCTTCTTGTATCCACTGAATGCAGAATTGAATGCTATACGAGTTTTTGACGCTGGTTCCAAAAAATTGGAAGTTGTTATATGGCCTTCTGGGATTCAAATACTCACACAAAAGTGTACATGGCCCTCAAATTAAATATTCATTATAAGGACAGACACACATACACAAATTGTTAGCTACACTAAGACAGCCAAAAATTTCCCAAACACCAGTTCCATAAATATTCCCAGTTTGGAACTGAGTGTAATACAAGCAAATGAAACAAACACTACATAGCATAACTGGAGCACTAGGAATACTCATTTGTAATATAAACTTAATATTTTTATCTTCTTTGATGCTGGAGCAGATTCACAGAAGTTAGAGATGAAAAGATCCTATTAGATTATCAAGGACATGATCCATAGCCCATTGAAATCAATGGAAAAATGTCCATTAAAATTCAATACATTTATAGTTCTTTTTTCCAGTCTAAGTTTAGATATCTGGAGTGACAGGGCTTCCATTGTTTCATATGTAAATAGATTTAACAAACTGTGTATATACAGAAATATAATTTATTTCCCTTTATGGCACAGTAGTGATCTAGAAGTGATTATAATGAAGTTTCTCTTTGTCTGGAGCACTGACTAGGGATCATCTGGTAGGAGCAGATGGGTATATTACACGATTGATTTTCTGTAATTACAGGATGCAGATCCTGCATGCCATGTTCTCTCAGGGCTTCAGATAAAACATCAACCTCACCATCACCACTTTAGTGTGGAATTTCACATTCCACATTAGACCAGCTCTATGATGAATGGGTTTCTATGCAGTTTCTTATGAGACCTTTGAGAGCACCCTGATGGTCATCACTAGGAATGAGACTGATATTAATACTCTTATCTATTCCATTGCTTTGCCTACAGGAAAAAATAACCTTTGATTGAATAGTACAGTAGGGAAAACAACACAACACCAACATAGCTCCTCTACAACTTCATTCCTCCTTTCCTCTTTCATACTCATTAAGAGCTATGAACCCCTTCTGATGCTAATATACCTCTGAGTATTTGTTCCCATTAGTGCTTGAGACACTTATTATTGCAAATAAGTCACCCACCTCAATGTCTGTGAATAATACAGGACTAAAAATACAGAAGAGATGTGAATTCACACTATTTGAAAGTACTTTTCTTTCTGAATTTACCCCACTCTAGTCTGATAGCTTATTTTGCTGAAACTGAATGGGCACTGGGAGGAGTTCCTGTCCTCCTAGCATAGATGTTTATAGTAAAGAATCTGAGATTTCAAGCAGCCATTTTTTATTCAACTGATTGCAATCTTTGCTAATGGGTGCTGTGGATTCTCAGCATAAAATGCTCTTGCTCAGTTGAAGTGATTTAAATTATTATTCACTGGAATCTTCCATTAAGTGCTGGGTCATCTTTCCTCAAAGCACAATTTGTTCCTTGGGAAGTATTACTTGTCGAGCCCAATATTCAAAGCTATTTCACCTCTTGCTCAACATTTTTTTTTCTTTCCATAACAGCATGTCTCCATTTATTCTGGCTTCTGTGGAAAAAATGAGTTCTGTTTGCTAGGGACCAAAAGAGATTTCAGATTTTTCTAATATTTGCTGTGTCCTATTATGTTTTTGAGCAGATTCTGAGCCATTTGGTGGAGGTAATAAAGATCTCAGCTAGAATAAAGTGCCTTCTCTCAAGACTTTGTGAGGCGCAGACACAGATAATGAAGCAGATCTAAACTGTAGGCTCAGAAACCATAAGCCAAATAAAGAGAACCCAACTTCTTACTTTTTTAAGATTTCATTTTTGGGATTTTTTTTTGGAGGGGGGGGCATCTTTGAAGTGTAGCTTAGTTTACCACTAAGCCTCAGCACAGCTAATATTGGGGTGGTCCAAACATGTGGTTGCAAGATGTCCTCATAAACATCAGAATAAGGCAGCTAAAGACAAAGGGAGACTCCTAATTTTCAAATGCACCTCATTATGAAGATGAAGATATACAACCTCCATCCTTAAAGGCTCAATAAGACTTAAAGTGCAATTCATAGACCCTTTTACTATTCCTAGACAGCATGGTGAGATACACATTACATATGCAGGCAGTCACCCTCAACTTCCAGATGGCTTCCACTGCTTCATTTCTTCCCTCCAAGGTGCTGCTGAGCTGCACCAACAGCTTTCCTTTATCTCTACTACCAAACTGAGGCCGTGACAAATCTCAAGGATCATTACTGCTGTCACTTCTCTCCCCCCCAACCCCCAGTTGAGCTAAATTACTCCTTACACACTTATGTATTGGTTGGGGGGGGGGGGCAGGACTGCACTGCACAGCCTCAGGCCCTCCCCTTTTATGCAAGCAGTTCCATGCTTTCAAGCTCTACCTTGTCCTGAACATAACCAGTAAATTTGGGAATACTAGTTTTAATCCACTTTCCATTAGTACTGAAACAAATGTTGTCTATGAAAGCACTGCCATAACATATTACTACTTGTTATATGAATCATCCTTATTTCCCCCATTCTGTGCTGCAGACCTGCCTATGACTCAGACCGGACAACAGAAGCAAGGGGGTGTAGGTTGAGCTGTTAGGTTATAAAGTGCAGGTGAAAGTTTGCAATGTGGGACTCATGCACATCAGTATGTGACCCACCAATGCTGAGTAACAGATGGAAGTGTGTTTTAGAAGTTGTAACTGAAAAACACTCACCCTCTTTAAAAAGAAAAAAAAAAACGAAGCATTTAACCAATTTCCTTGCTTTGTTTTATTTTTATTATATTGTCAATAAGCAAATGTTGACATTTTAGTAGAAATGCTGAGCTAGACATCAAGGGGACACACAAAATGTCTGCATGCCCTACGTTCCACCAGCGTAAGAGTTAAAGTTCTTCACATGCAGAACAGAAATAGCTGTTGAAACCAGTACGCACTTTAATATAAAGGTGGCTGGCACATTAATATACTAGAGTAAGCAGCAAGCATGAAGAAAATACTACACTAAGGCAACGTTTTAAACAAGGAAATATTGAAACACAAAGAGCACAAAACTGAAGTATCCAAGGATGATGTAACCATGCAAAGAGAACTTCTGAATGGCTAAGAAATATTGAGCTTGGGTTTACTTCTGGCAAGTAAATAGCTGACAACACAGATCTTAGAGCCATTGTGCAACTACACAGATGTTAAAATGTAATTAGGGAATCCATTTGAGAGTGTGAATTCAAGATTTGGGCTACCATGCCATTTAATCCATCTCTATTGAACTCCTATAGCAATATATTAAACCTCAAAACTCCTGTGAGATTGGGAAGACTTCTCCATCTTACAGATGAGAAAATAGATGGCTAGCTCCAAGTTAAGTGTTCATTAATTTTAGTACCTCACTTTTAGGGCACAGAACTTGAGACATGAGCATGTTTTTTTAGATGTGCTGAGCACATCTCCCATGACTTCAATTGCAGTTGGTGTCTGACATCTATTTAAAAAAAGAAAAGAGTCAGGCCCTCAGAGTCAGCACCTAAAATTAGTACATATTTGTGAAAGACTGAGCTCTAGTGATTTACCAAGAGACAAAAGAAGCCTATGGCATAGCTGGGACCACAGCATGGGCCCCACTTTTATTTGAATTAATAGACCATGTTTCCTTTCTTCCTTGTATTGCAGGAGTCTCACAATAGCAGGTGAAGTTCGCCATTTAAGTGTGATTAAATCCTACATTTCCATTTTAGCAACAACAAGCAGTACTTACCACTTTGTATTTAATTATATTGTGAAAGTCCTCTTTAGAACAGCATACTGTTACAGTTGTAAGTGTACAAGGCGTGTCCCATGACCTGCTCCACTCTTCCTTTTACAGCACCATTTAATGGGTGTATGGCTCCTTGCATCCATTGCCATTGGTAGGTTGCCAAAAAACAAATTGTTTCAGACCAGCTGAACACAATAGAAGCATAACAGTTCCATGTACATTAGGGAAATTTTGACCGGTACTCAAACAATTTGAATCAGGAAAATGAGTAGACTATATACACACAGACTCCAAGAGAAGCCAGTCTATCTTCAACAACAAAGTAGCCAAAGTAAAATTTTTAGATTGCTAAGGGAGAAGGGTGTACACTCCCGTACTTATGCCACAAAGTTCAAATATTGATCCAAACATCCCTAAAAGCTTACACTGTTTGAATCGAGCACAATTTTTCTGTTTTTAATTCACACCATTAGGGGCACAATTTTTTTCAGTATAGAAGAACTCGAATATCTCAGGGACTACTCCTTTCATATTTACACCTCACACAATGTTCAAGGAGTGGCTACAGCAACTGCTTACACAAGAGAAATATTAGAAAGGAAGTTAGCTTCCATTGCTGGCTTCTATCCCTACTGGACACCTTTTGTTTCTTCTCCAACTCCTCTGATGCAACAACAACCAGCAGCTCCTCTTCAGGAGCATCTGCTTTTACAGGCACACTCTTTGTCATGAGAAACCTAGCATGTGTAGAAGCAGCCGGAAGCAAAGGGGTACAGCCAATCCCATATGACCTGCTAGCAGCCTGCAAGGAACCAGGAAGTCCATCAGGAATCACTACTGCTCCACAATCCCATTTAACAGGATGCAGCTGGCAAGAAAACTGTATACTAGCTTGCAGCCAAAGAAGATAAAATACAGTCAAGTAATAAGTATGCCAAAGTGTCACAGTAGAAATGGTAATTAAACAGTATATACAGCAATGCAGGAGGTGAGCACTGGAACAACCTCAGAATGCACAGCACTTTGCTCATAGAACTCTGCACAGTGAAGCTCTATTTCCTGCAAAAGCCTCACAATAAAATAAGACACCCTAATCTTGAAGATTTAGAGGAGAGAGAGGTTACCAAAAATATGCTGAGAAAGAATTTTCCCTTACTCCCCAGTAGGAATATACAAATTTACATTGTGAAGATGACAGCCCATTAGATACACATCTATGCATAAGAGAAGCTAAACTTAAAAAAAAAAATAGTATTTTAAAATAAAGGAAATGCATTAAATGTGCAGTGCCAGCAACACGAACACCAATTCTTAGTTTATAAATGCTTTGCATACCAAACTTGACGCTTTATAAAGAAGACTTTTAGGCTTTCACAAGTGACATGCTTTTACCATAATCAGTTCACTCAAAATATTTACACAACAGTATGGCTCAATTACTGTAAGTGTTTGATACAGAAATTTTTCAAAAATATGATTTTATTCACAATCTAATAGTTCACTTTTGCAGCAAAATGCTGCCCCCTGCTGCTATGAATCTGGAACAGGTTGGCTATGAGTACCACTTCTGGTCTTCAGCTGTGATTGAGCAATATCTGCTAGCGCACTCTGTATCTTTTCTAGTAGCATATCCCCACGATAAACAACCTCTTCCAGACGGGCAGCTGCTTCATGGTTTTCCTCCTCTAACCGATACAGACTAGCAGCCTTTAAATACAAAAGAAAAAAAAGTTAGGCGATCTTGAACATCACATAAGGCAGAGTTTTCTTCAAGGGGATGGATGGAGGAGTTGTCCATGCCCGTGATGAAACATAGTAAGAGCCCCATCTTTAGCTCCTACATCAGTCATTCTCTGCTGGAGTCCATGACTATAATTTACCTATTATAAGTTTGCCATCTAAAAATGCACTCCTTGCGTGGAGATTAAATTCATCAACAAAAATAGATGTTTTTGTACCTCAGATTGCCAATTTTAGATTAACTCAATTTCAGCTTTAACAAACAAAAATCAGAATCTTTGACCCTACTCAAAAGAAATGAGTAAGTTGTAAGACTTTCAGATCTCACAGTGTTAATTACTTTGTACTACATTCCCCAACAAGCTCATCTTTGGAACTGCACAGCCAGTGCCCGCAGTGAGGGCCATTAGACATATACATGTGGAGGACAATGGGAATTAGAATCCAACTATTTGTTCAATAATTTAACTGTAAATCGTATGACATGTGACGGTAGCTAAAATATGGGCATTTATACTAAAGATGTGGTAATGGACTAGCTATCTGAACAGAAAAGTGAAAAAAAGTCATGTCTTGGGTGAACAAATGTGGCAGCCCTATCTATATGTTCAGCATACTGTCTGTGGCACACTGAACAAGAAATGCAGCTAAGGGTTACTTGATTAACAGCGAACATGCTACTGTTGTGAGAGTTATGCTGCTGGCGTGCTACGGACAGTTCAAAGCTCAAACTGACCTATCAGCCACTTACATGTTCACAGAAATAAACCAATCAGTGATGTCATCTTCGAACTCGAAGGACGAACAACATCATTTAGGATAAATTCATAAAATTAGGTTTCAAGTCCAGCTACATTTTAAGTTACGCATTAGTGTCAATAAATATATATATTGCACCTTTAGAACCTCCACTGTTTTACTGAGGTAAGCGTTCAGCCAACTTCATCCATCCCTATAACATAGCCCCGTAAGAGTGGATTGTGATATTTGTTTGCGACAACACACCAATTTAAGAATGGAAGTAAAGAATAAACAAAAAGCCATATCCAATTGGAAGTGTAACCAGAGGACAATTTGACCAGGACTAACATCTACCCTTGCACAAAGGGGCCATGGAATCTTTAATTATCACAGGCATTGGTCAAAGTCTTTTTTTGAAAATGGAAATGCAGTGGCCGCTAAAAATCAGGTATAGGCACTGGTACAATATCAGCTCAGAGGAAAGCATGCTGTCTACTGGGTCATCAAAACCAGTTTCTCTAGTTCAGTGGTCCCCAACCTTTTCCGTGGGGCGGGCGCCGAACGACTAGCAGCCGGACAAGCAGCCACCGTGAAGCGGCAACATTTTGGCGGTAGCGCTTCTTGACGTTGCCGCTTCACAGCGGCATTTCGGCGACTGCTTGTCCGGCAGCCAGTAGGTGGGCGCACATGGATGCCCGCGGGCACCACGTTGGGGACCCCTGCTCTAGTGCCTTGGTTTTCCCACACAAGTGTCATTAGGGTCAGATATGGCTCAGCTATGAAACATGACAAGATCATAATCTGTGGTATGTCTGCAGATAACCTGAATAGATTTTAATCTTATTTATATGGACTGTGAAATTACACTGATGCTTACATGGTCTGAGTTTTTAATGTAACTAATATGTTTAGATACTACTATAACTAGAGATCTAGCAGAACATAGCACTTTTGTTCAATATCCTTAAACTATTTGAACAGTATTTATTAAGCCTTATTTATGCTTCTCCAGTTTAAGATATGTCTAATCTCTTTAGTAATCTGCAGCTATCTTCTGCAACTCAGACTATCAACTCATCTCCAAGAACTGAAAATACAAAGTTTACTCATCGGTCTTAAAATTGCTTCAGTGTAGCATAGGGAATTAGGGCTTGTCTTTGTACACATATTTACACAAAGTAATTTAAAACCAAAAACCCAGAAGCTAGGGCTAGGAAGGGCAAGAAAGGAGGGCCACCAAGCAAGACTTGCAGAAAGAGATGAGCATTGCAGTAAACTATTTTGAGAGGTAGGACTGATTGCTGGAGAGACCCTAGCAGGATGCACATGGGCCCTTCGGAGGGAAAAAGGTTTGGGGAAGCAAGTTTGATCTGCTGACCTGCAGGAAGGTTTCCTTATGGAGCCAAGAAGTGGAAAGAACTGTAACATTTCAGAAATGCTGAAAGTCCTTTAGAAAATGAGTGGTCTAGACACAAAACAATAGGACCATGTCAGATACAGCGTTTAAGTGAAACTCGCTTGTGACATGCTCTTACAGAGATTGGATGAAACCTGCTTTGAGAGCCAGAAAACATGCCAGTTTCTTTTAATAAGAGAAAAACAAAAGATATATTAAAACAGTTGTGTGTTTAAATATTAACTGAAAAAAAAACACATGGCTCTCAAAAGTAGTTTCAGATGGTGATGGAGAGGGCAGTTTCTTTAGGAGCCCTGTGAAAAGAAAAATGAATTTAATATAGCTCAGAGTTCCAAGGTTTAAGCCTTCCCATCCTGCTTCAAGTTTTAAGTTAGGCTATGTAATATTTCCAATAAATGAAGTGGTTCATTACAGGTACTTTTTTCTTGGGGAGAGGGAGTGGTGGACAAAACATTCCCTCAAACTTTTTTTTTTTTTTTTTAAACTGAGCTAAGATTATATCCTTTACGCCACCTGCTACTTTGGGCTGGGATATCCAGAAGGGACTAAGAGGGTGGAGATTTTTTTGGTGTGTTTCAAGTATTTTAGATTTTAGTGATATTCTTACCTGCAAAGCTGCTGTTGATTCTTCACTAGGTAATGAATCTATTAAAACATCAATATCCTTAGCAGTTCGTGCAATCAATGCTGCAAACAACTGAGCATATTCTATTAAAAAAAAAAAAATCAGATCAGACTATTACAATATCTATTACAATTTAGTTTACCTTTTTAGAGGAGAACTGTGATAAACTTAGTGCTCATTGCAGGAACAAATGACCTAGAATTTTACTCCGAATTCTAGAAGACTTACACTGATTTCTAACTCCAATGTATTCTAAAACTTTAAAAACTCTTTCCTGTATTAAAGACAGTGGCAATATCTTCCATCTCAAACAAATCTAGTACATGCTAATGTTCAAAGATTGATTCTAAATCCTATCTTAAACAATCTAAACAATGGCATTGGAATAGCAGTCTCCTTACAAAATAAGGCAGCTCTTAAACCAATTACTGCATTCTAGCTGCATATCAAACATTCCAGTTACAATATGTTACATATTCTGGAGCATCGAGATGCTCTAATCCAGGGGTCAGCAACCTTTCAGAAGTGGTGTGTCGAGTCTTCATTTATTCACTCTGATTTAAGGTTTCGCGTGCCAGTAATACATTTTAACGTTTTTAGAAGGTCTCTTTCTATAAGTCTATAATATATAACTAAACTATTGTTGTATGTAAAGTAAATAAGGCTTTTAAAATGTTTAAGAAGCTTCATTTAAAATTAAATTAAAATGCAGAGCCCCCCCAGACCAGTGGCCAGGACCTGGGCAGTGTGAGTGCCACTGAAAATCAGCTCGCGTGCCCCCTTTGGCACGCATGCCATGGGTTGCCTACCCCTGCTCTACTCTTTCAATCCTTTCCTTGAATTTGGCCATTGTGCTAGTTAAAAAAGAGTAAGGATTAGATAAGGATAATGCGATTAAAGTGTGAAATTTATTAAATGTTTACACCAACTTGGTAACAGATCAAAAGAAGAAGGATTCTTAATATGGTTGCTTAATAGATTTACAACTACGACAATTAATTTTACCACTTAAACTTAAAACACTTTTACTTTGTTAATGTACAAATGCACCTGGAAAAGCTTAGTTATCACTTTGTTAGTGACAGGATTTTAATTTAACTTCTAAATAACATGAAAATGTGTGGCGTACTTTCAAAAGGATATTGCTAGTTTAAAGTCAACTCTGAATGAAAATGTTTTAAATCATGTTACATGTAAAACCCCAGGTTATTATAGCTAAAAAATTAAGAGGGAGAGCTGTATTTCCTCGGCTTACTTTGTACATTTGCCATACTTTTAGTCATATTCACTGTTTCCCCTGTTTGTATAGGTCTCTCACACAGCTGCAAGGGAGAGAAAATTTTAAGATAGGAAACAGACTATAAAACTCGGGGATAGGTGTAGTAAACTATATTTTCAAACTTGACTATTTCAAAATGACAATGTTTACTTAAATGTGTACTGTGCCATCACCATATATCACCTTGATATAGAAATATTAAAGTTCTACAGATTGTACTTAAGCTTTCAAAGATAAACTTACAGGGAGACTGATCTGCCAAGAAAACTGTGGCCCGTCTAGAACCTGGACTTTAACTTGAACAGTTACAATATGCTGAAATACAACTTGCCTTGTCTAGTTTAAGACTGTTAGATCAAGTCATCTTACATGATCTAATGTCTTTAAACCTTAAACAAAAACTTGGGCTCCTGAATCATCACTTAGCAGATACCAGTACCTGACACTGGACCAGCTGCCACTAGAAAGGGAGCAAGCGAAAGCTCTGCTTTTTGCACCTTTAACTAGCTCCTCACAGCTGTCTCCAATATCAGATGGCAAGCCCTTATAGGCCACTGTAGGACTGGTTGACAGTTTTCCAGAACTGCAACAGAGCATCATTTGTGCACTGTGCTAGCCTCAGTTGAGATTCCTGAGGTCAGGCCTAATCTGATCCAAGACACGTGTAAAATATAGGGGACTAAAGAGCCATTTAGGCATATAATGTGTCTTAACTAGAAAGCCACGTTTAAAATATTCAAAAAATTAGGGCCATCCCGAGCATATAAATAAATATTTTTAAATATCACATATCCATATGACTGAGCTTTCTTCCCAGCTTGCTTTGTTTTTTCATATGAAGTATGATAATATTAGATCATATACTTTATCTTTAGAAAAATGGCCAGAATTAATCTATAAACAAGTACAGATGGAAAAGAGTTTTTGGTAAACTAATATGGATGTTAACTTTTATAATTGCAGACATTAGAGAGAAGGTATTATTCCAAAAACATTAAAAGCAAAAACATAGACAGACAGATAGATAGATAAGCTTTATACTCAAACTAATGTAAAATTTCAAAAGACTAGTACATACTTGGTTTGGCTTTTAGAAACAGAAGTTTCCTGAACACTAAGAATCTCCTCATAACAGTGATCCTTATAAAATGACTGATGTTTGTATTATTAGATCTATATAAAAAAAGGACCATGAGACACACACATTTCTGTGCTTAGCTTTGTCAAAAAATATTTCACGTCTCAATCAATTCACTTCCCTACAGAATGTGCAATTATCCATAACTTGGCCTGAATCACAACAACTGTTACAACTTCCAAAGAAAGTTTCTTAAGCCTGAAGTTACTTAATTCTAAACTGACACTACTATTTTACTAGAGAGTAATCATGTTTAGTTAATGGACACACGTAAAACTGACCTTCTGTAGGATTAGCTGGCTGGTCTTTGTTTATCGCTGTCTGAATGTTACTGAAGGAGGCAGGTGGGCCACATTGCTGCAATACCCCAATGGCATTACAAAACTGATCTGCAAGCTACAGGCAAGATGAAATAGGTTTACACAATCATACTATCATTTTAGTCTGTATTTACACTAAAGATAGTCAGTTTAAACTTTTTGCCCCAACCACTATTACATAGAATTGCACTTCAATAAATGAAAATAGTTAATCCTAGGCTGTAGTGAAGATCCCAATCCTGCCTTCTGTGCAAGTGGACGACTCTGATTGCACTGGGACCCCATGACAATGCAACTGTCCACTCCCACAGATCAACTAGCAGGATCAGGGATTAATTAAGATGCTACCATTAGCATACTCAAGTCCAGGACAAAATTTTGGTTCCTACATCCTGGCCTTTAGCAGCTCAGCCCGCTGCAGAGATAAAATGCTTTCTCCCATTCCCCTGGCCGCATGGATAGGTGCTACCCAGCCAGTTACTGAGCCCGGTGAAATTAAGTGGGAAGATTATTGCGATCAGAGATAGAGAGGGAGCAGTGTCCTCTCACCAGCACCTATCAGAGAGGCTCGCTGGAGTAGAGTAGACACATGGCTTCAGTCTCACACGGGCAAGTCCTTTTTAACAAAGCGTTCAGGCTCAAACCAGCCATTTCAAGAGGGAGCCGAAAGAGTGACTTAAGGAGCTTGCAGGGCTGCTCCTCTGGGGGCGACTCCCTGGAAAAGCAGCGTCCCCCCTCAGCAGCCCGGGACGGAGAAACCCCCCTGCCCCAGGAACGGGCTGCTCTGGCCATTCCTCACACTGGCAACAGCGAGCTCAGTGCTGGCGCGCGGTCGGGGAGAGGCGAGCCCCGGGGCGGCGCGAGCTCAGCGTGGGGCGCCCCCGCGAAGCTTCACAGGGGGAGGGGGGCGCGAGACCAGCCGAGAACGCTTAAAAACCCAACGGCCTCCGCGTTTTGTTTTCAAACCGACTCCACCGTCATCCCCGCTCCGGGAGGGAGCAGACGCCTCAGGTTTGTTACCCCGCCCCCGCGGGGCCCAGAATCCCTCCCCCCAGGGCACGGGAACGACTCGGAGACGCAGGGACCGACGCGCGCTCGGCGCAGCACGGCGGGAGCCGACTCGGCCTAACCCCGATCTGAGCTGCCCCGGCTCCAACCTCACCGAATTCACCGCGTCCTGCAACTGCGTTAGCCGATCCGCCATGATCCTCCCCAGCTCCCATCCCGATTCCCTCCTGCCTATTGGACAGAGCCTAAGCGAGGCCGGGCTGAGCAGCCAATGGGCGCGCTTGGTGTTGGACGGTTGGGCTTGAGGGGGGAGGGGAGAGTGGGCGGGGCTTTGCGTTCTCTTTCGGGTCCGACTGTCGGCTGCGGCCAAGGTGATGCCTTGGCTGCTGCGGGGCGCGCGCCCCCTGCTGGTTGAGAGGCGAGTCGGCAGCGGCCGGGGCCGCCCTCGGGAGTGAAAGGCCAAGAGTCCCGTTGACTTCAATGGGCGTTGGCTGAAGGGGCGGGGCACCCGGGGGGGGGGGGTGTCTGAGTGTGCCTAGCAATAAACACAGTCTTGTGATATAAATAGGGACGGAAAGAAGCTGGCCCAGGATTGTTGTAAATCCCGCTGCCCAGGAATCACAATCACAACCTTTTTCTTGACTGAGTTGAGTTTGGACACAAGCAAGGCTCTCGGGCAGGGCCGGCTTTAGGCCCTGTGGGGCCCGATTCGAATACCCAGCGGTGGTCCGGGTCGTCGTCGGCACTTTGGCGTGGGGGGGTCCGCTCCACGTGTTCCGCAGCACTGAAGGACCCCTCGCCGCCGAAGACCCCGGAGAGGACCCACCCCCCCGCCGCCGAAATGCTGCCGGAGCGGACCGGCGCCGGGTGAGCCTAAGGCGTGGGGCCCTCTTAGGCGCGGGCCCCTCTTACCCGCAGGGCCTGATTCCGCAGAATCAGGGGCATCGGCCTAAAGCCGGTCCTGCTCTCAGGTCCCGATTCTTTTAGTGACAAACGCAGTGCTTTGTGATGGCACAATTTGGCCCATCCTACTGTCTTAGCGACAGCCTTGAGCTAGGATGGAAGCTAAATTGTAGCTCGTCCATCGATGCACAGATTTGTCATTAATTTGCAGTGTTACCAACTCAGGCTCCAGTAGTCCAGTGAACACACCAGAATCTCAGATTAAAAAAACCAAGTTTCTACCCTTCATACTCCCAGAGAAAAGTTGGAAAACGTGCCCACGGGATACCCTAATGACTCAGAAAGCACAAGGCAAATAAAAAGAACTCTCTATTCATTATTTTTAAAATAATCTCACGATTTTTAAGACAATCTCATGATTTTTGTATTTTTGGGATTGACAAAACTGCTTGAGCATGTTGTTGATAAACTCTCAGTCAACTAGGGCAATCATAGTTGTGCAAGTAGGTACAAAATCTTAGGCCTGGTCTACACAAGAAAATTAGATTAGTTTAACAGCATGGATCAGGGGTGTGAAAAATCCACACCTCTGAGCAGCGTAATTAAGTCAACCTAAGTCCTCCTATAGCCAGCACTAGGTCAAGCAAAGAATTCTTTCATCAACCTAATTACCACTTCTTAGGGAGGTGGATTGCTTACGTCCATGGGAGAATCCCTCCCATTGGCGTAGGTAGTGTCTACACTGAAGCACTACAGCGGCACAGCTGTAGCATTTATTTAAGTGTACACAAGCCCTTAGAAGTTGGGGATGGAAGAGACATGTTAGGGCCAATGTAAGATTGTTTCCAAAGGCATGGCTACACTTGCAGATGTAGAGCGCTGTGAGTTAAACCAGCCCTCGGAGACCGCAGCAGAAAAAGCGCTGCAGTGTGTTCACACTGTCAGCTGCAAGCACATTGGCGTGGCCACATTTGCGGCACTTGCAGCAGCATTGGGAGTGGTGCATTATGGGCAGCTATCCCACAGAGCACCTCTTCCCATTCTGGCGCTGTGGCTTGTGGGAAGGGGGCGTGCGGGTGTGGGGCATTCTGGGTCCTGTCCCAATGCCCTGTGATCCATCGGTTTGCATCTCAGCAATCCCTGTGCTTCCGTCCACATTTGGCGCCATCTTTCAACATTTTTTGTACTGCGCGCTCTGTCTTCCCTTTCGGTCTGCGGGAATGGATCCCGAACTGCTGAGGAATATGCTGACGAATCTTGCCAGCACGTCACGAATTGCAGTCAAGTCACTCCTTAAGCTACAAACTGACAGCGAGGAGTCCAACGATGATGTTGACTCGCATAACGCATACAACATGAGATTGCTTGTGGCATTCACGGACATGCTCACAATGGTGGAACGCCACTTTTGGGCTCGGGAAACAAGCACTGAGTGGTGGGATCACATCGTCGTGGAAGTCTGGGATGACGAGCAGTGGCTGAAGAACTTTCGGATGAGAAAAGCCACTTTCATGGGACTGTGTGCTGAGCTGACCCCCACCCTGTGGCGCAAGGACACGAGATTGAGAGCTGCCCTGCTGGTGGAGAAGCGGGTGGCTATTGCAATCTGGAAGCTGGCCACTCCAGACAGCTACCGATCAGTCGCTAACCAGTTTGGAGTGGGAAAGTCGACCGTTGGAATCATGTTGATGCAAGTTTGCAGGACCATTAATCGCATCCTGCTCAGAAGAACCGTGACTCTGGGTAATGTGCATGACATTGTGGCTGGCTTTGCACAAATGGGTTTCCCTAACTGCGGAGGGGCGATAGATGGGATGCATATTCCAATTCTGGCACCAGCCGACCTAGCCTCCAAGTACATAAATCGGAAGGGGTATTTCTCTATGGTTCTCCAGGCGCTTGTGGATCACGGTGGACGTTTCATTGATATTAACACAGGCTGGTCCGGAAAGGTTCATGACGCGCGCATCTTTCGAAACACAGGCCTGTTCAGGAAGCTGCAAGCCGGGACTTTCTTCCTAGACCAGATCACCATAGGGGAAGTCGAAATGCCCATAGTGATCCTTGGAGACCCCGCTTACCCTTTAATGCCATGGCTCATGAAACCCTACACAGGGAGCCTTGACAGCAGCAAGGAATGGTTCAACAACAGGCTGAGTCAGTGCAGAATGACTGTGGAGTGTGCTTTTGGCCATTTAAAGGGCCACTGACGTTGTCTGTATGGGAAGCTGGATCTGGCCGATGACTACACCCCCACGGTTATATCCGCATGCTGTACCCTCCATAACATTTGTGAAGGGAAGGGTGAAAGATTCACTCAGGCATGGACCTCGGAGGTTCAACACCTTGAGGCTGAATTTGAACAGCCAGAGAGCAGGACTATTAGAGGGGCCCAGCATGAGGCTGCAAGGATTAGGGATGCCTTGAGGGAGCAATCTGAGGTTGAAAGCCACCAGTAATGTTTGGTGCCCTGCACGGGAGTGAAGTGCAGTGTTTCCAATGTTAGTAGGAATCTGTGTTTACTACGTATGATGCACTGACTTGCAGTGCCTGTTGCTTTCCTAGGCTATGGTATCTTTTACTTAATGCAATAATAAAGAATGTTTTCAAAGCCAAAAAATTCATTTATTGAAAAGAAACACAACTGCTTGGGAAACAGAAAGGGCATGACTCATCTGTGCTGTTTGGGACGAGGGAAGGGGGTGGGGTGGGGAATGGGACAATCACAGATTTGCGTATGTCCTGTTATCATACTCAGCCTTCTTCTCTGGAGTGCTGTGCAATGAGTGCTGCACTTCAGGCTGGCTAGAATGGATGGTGATGGGGGTTGAGTGCAGTGGGTAAGGGTCGTAGTTTGCAGGGCTGGGTGTTAAAGCCACAGATGTTGGAGGCAGCTGGTGGTGATAAGAACCCGGATGTTGGGGAAAGTGGGTTGGGCGGTGACATGGGGACACAAGGGAAAGAGTTTTGGGACAAAGGCTGCGGGGGGGTGGGGGGGTGGGCGGGCACGGAAGTGCTCCGCCTGCATTGCTACGAGCGCCTGTATCGAGTCCGCTCCGTGCTTTGGTGCAAGCAATCTGCATTCTGCTGGCGGACCCTCCTTTCACTCTCCTGCCACTCCTGCACTTTTTGATTTTCGTTAAGGGACTGCTGCATTACTTCATACAGCATGTCCTCTTTGCTTCTTCGCGTCCGCTTCCTGATTCTTTGGAGTCTTTTGGCCGTTGATAACAAGGACGACTGGGATCTCAAGATTGCATCTGTAAAGCCAAAATGCAACACTTAACAGAGGCAGCATTGTTCACACCAGACAGAGCAATGACTCGGCCATACTTAAAGACAAGCACAGTGTACACAATAGCAGAAATTGCCCATCCCAAAGTGAGTGCACATAACCCACAGGAGCCCCAAAATGGTGAGTAGACACAGGGGCAAGAGGGACTGATTGTTTCATGGCCGTACTGTCCTCTGGGGTTCTGTGCCTTGGGGAGAGCCAACAGCTGCAGGGGGCCCCTATACTGAACACTGTTGCCACATTTTCCACAGGATGAGTTCGTCCTGAAAGATATCTCGCTGCTGAGGGTGACCTGGGAAGCAAGGGAGGGTCTTCTACTACAATGCGGCTTCCACCCTGGCCCATATGCAGCTTGCCTGTGTGCAGCAATGGTCCCCCTGCCCGTCACAGCACAGTGGCGTGGACATGTTACCTTACTGGGACAAGGAGCACAGTAGCTCTGCCAAGGAACTTGAGCAAGCGGATTGCCCAGCTTCTGCATGAGACCTTTGAAGAGATCACTGAGGCCGATTACAGCAATGTGAGAGAGCACATCAACACCCTATTCCGCATCTAGGCATGCATGCAGCCCTAACCCGCCTCGTCCCAAGAGCCCGCACCGAACAACTTCCTTCCCAAAATAAAGGCCACTTATTGGGCACCTCCTCTGGTGTTTGTTCTTCCCCAAGCATTGTCCACTGCAACTGGCTACCTTCCTCCTGGCTTGAAAACAGCTCCTGGCTGCATGCATCTAGGGATGTCGGGCTGTCTCCCTCCTCCTCAGCACCCTCGCTCCCGCTTTCCTCCTCCTCTGCCTTGTTGAACTGGGCTCTGAAGTGTCCATGGTGGTCTTCAGAGTGGAGGTGGGGTAGCCCCCAAGTATTGCGTCCAGCTCTTTGTAGAAATGGCAGGTTGCGGGGGCGGCACCAGAGCAGCGGTTTGCCTCACGGGCTTTGCAGTAGGCATTCCGCAGCTCCTTCACTTTAACCCTGCACTGCAGTGCGTCCTGGTCATGGCCCCTTTCCATCATGTCCCTTGATATCTGCCCGAAGGTATCGTAATTTCTACGGCTGGAGCACAGCTGGGACTGGACAGCTTCCTCCCCTCAAACACTGATGAGGTCCAGCACCTCGCCATTGCTCCATACTGGGGATCGCCTGGCGCGTGGAGGCATGGTCACCTGGAAAGATTCGCTGAGAGCACTCCACGCCTTGCTGAGCAAACAGGAAGTGGATTTTCAAAATTCCCAGAGAATTTAAAGGGCGGGTCTGATGGTTGGTCACCTGAGGGCAGGGCAGTAGAGTTCAAAGTGATGACCAAAGTGGTTAGAACTGGCATTGTGGAGGCCTATCAGAGTGCATTAATAGACCAGGGCGTCCACACTGATGCCATGGTGCTCCAGCCGGGGTGCAGCAAGCGTTATGGTTCTCGTGGAGGTGGATTACCAGGAGCGCTCCAGCCACCGAGTCCGGGTGCTCTACGTGCCTCGCCAGTGTGGACGCGTCGTGAGTTAGGGTGCCCGGGGCTGCTTTAATGCGCTCTAACTCGCAAGTGTAGCTAAGTCCCTGTATAATTACTTGTGTGTTTTCCTGTCTAGTTTCAGAGGTCTCATGTAATGTGGTTTCCACCTCTTTCCTTGGGAGATGATTCCACAGCCTATACATTTTACTAAATAAGAAACTTTTCTTGATATTCAGTTTACATTTTATCTATCTTAATTTTTTCTCATACTCCCACTTTTACTCCCTTGCACTATTATAAACAATTCTTTACCAGCCTTGGAGTTTACTCCCTTCAAATATTTGTAGACTGCTATCACAAATCCTCCTTAGTTGTCACTCAAGCAACACAATTTCAACATTTTTCCTCATAAATCAGTCTCTCCGACTCCATGATCATTTTCTTCTTTTCTGAACTCCCTTCAAATATCAATATATTTCTGGTAATGAGGTGCACAGAACTGAACACAAATATTCTAGAGTCACACCAGATCCTTAGAGAGTTTTGATGCCTCAGTGTTCAGCCCAAAACTACAATGACCTTGTTTGCTTCCACATTACCTTGTCTAACTTGTCTAATTTGCAGTCTGCCCTTACTAGCTACTATATGCAAAAGCATATAGCAGAAAAAAGTGCTGTATCTTAAATGCAAAGATATAATTCCCAACTGAGACTGAGGAGAAATGTTGTATCTACAAATAATATTGAATACTCAGCAGCCTCTGTGAGTAGAAAATGTTCTGAAATACAGGTCTGTCTCATGTTATGCAGGGGTTCCGTTCCGCGGTTAGTGCGTAAAGTGAAAACCGCGTATAGCCAAAACCCCATAGAGTTCAATGGCGGGCGAAATCGCCTGCACTACAGGTATAGTATTAAAACTGTTGTTTTTCTCCTTTTTTGTTTTTTGTTTTTGCCGACTGCGTAAAGTTGAAATCGCGCATGTTAAATGCACGTAAGATGCGACAGACCTGTAACACTACATGTAATGTGTTCTAATGACCTGAGCAAAAGACTGGGCCCCAGAAATTCCTGATTTTGAATCCATGTGCTAACCCTTAAAGTCCCAGATCCTCAACAGTATTTAGGCATCTAACTCCCATTGATTTCAATGGCAGTTAAGCATCTAACTACCTTTGAGGGCCTGGGCCTCAGTCCCTCTGTGGCTTTAGGCAAGTCATTTTGGGCCTGATCCAATGTTCATTGAAGTCAGTGGAAAGACTCCTGTTGACTTCAGTGGGCATTTGGTTAGACTCATAGGCCAGTGTTTTTAAACTTTAAGCTGAGCCCCCCTCTGAGTTACAATTTTTGGCTGCGCCCCCCCCCCCACCCCCCCAAAAATAGACACATTCAAGGTTGGGTGCCCTACTGAGGTGAGTCGGAGGGGGGAGATGGTCCTCCCGCCCCAAACCCCCACTGCGTGGGGCTGGCCCAAGCCCCGCAGCACAGGGCTGGTGTTGCCGCTCCCCCACCCCGAACATTCCTCCATGCCCCCCTAGTTTCAAAACCTCTTCCATAGGCCCTGACCCAGCAAAGTAGTTAAGCCATGCTTAGCTTTAACCATGTGAGCATGCTTAAGTGCTTTGCTGGATCACGGACTTAATCTCTTTCCCTAAATTTCAGCTTCTTTGAAATGGGGATGATAATGCCTAACTCACAGGGGGATTATGAGGATTAATTAAGTGGTATGTCTTATTAATATATTATCTGACTTTAAATGAATTTGGTTTAAAGCAAGGATGATTGAAGTTAGGATTCCTGTCCAGACTTTTTATCATATTTGTATTATAGTTCATTTTTCAATAAAGGAAAAAAATAAATACAGCACATGAGAAAAAGAAATGTTGGGTTCCACAATATAGAAAAATGTTGCATTTGTAATGTTTCAAAAGAATCTGTTAACCTGTTTTTATTTAAAATTTGATCTTTTTTAACACTGTTACAGTGATGAAAAATATCTGAATTCTAGATATCTTCTAAAAAATCTATTACTTTCTTGACAGTGAAATAAAGCAAATTGCTACTGACTTACGCGTGACTTAGGCCCAGCTCCTCAGAGGTACTGAAATCAATGGGACCTAGGCGCCTAAATACCTTTGAGGATCTAGGCCTTACTTCTGTAAAAAAGATGGGCCTGATTCTCCTTTCACATACACCATTGTTAAATAGAAATGCTAATAATTTTCACACACCATGTGCTTTGAATGGGAAAAACTATCAAAACAAAGCACTGATATTACGAGAGTAGTTCTTTTAGTTAATGTACATAAGTACAGGTTAGACAAACATTTTTCAGGGATGGCCTCAGGTATACTTAATCCTGCCTCAGAGGACCTCTTGAGGTCCCTTCCTGCCCTACACTTCTACGATTCTATCAGTTCTGAGAAAGGGCTGTCAAGGAAAAGCAAGCATACACTTATGGCTCTCTTATTTTAAGTCAGGTTAGCAGATAAAGGATACCAAAGTTGTGCAAATCAATTCATATTTGTACTTTAACTTTGTCTTGGCCATTCAGCAGTTGGCCATGCCAGATCCAACTGCCATTAAAAGTCAGTGGGACTTAAGCACACTAAGGAGCAAATGTTGTCTGAGCACTGACAGACGTGGGCTAGTGGGTTTGAGTACTGAGCTATGAATAAGAAATTACTCAGGCTATGGCTACACTAGAGAGCTTACAGCTGTGCTGCGCCACTTTAAGCTCTGTAATGTAGCCGCTCTATGCCAACAGGAGAGAGCTCTCCCGTCGACTTAATTAATCAACCCCCAATGAGCAGTGGTAGCTATGTCGGCGGTAGAAGCTCTCCCACTGACATAGCGCTGTACACACCAGCGCTTAGGTTGATGTAACTTATGTCGGTTAGGCAGGTAGCATAGTCACACCCCTGAGCGAGATAAGTTATACCAGGGATCGGCAACCTTTGGCACGCAGCCCACCAGGGTAAGCCCCCTTGCGGGCCGGGCCGGTTTGTTTACCTGCCGCGTCCGCAGGTTCAGCCGATTGCGGCTCCCACTGGCCAATGGAAGCGGCGGCCAGCACTTCCCTCGGCCCATGCCACTTCCTGCAGCCCCCATTGGCCTGGAGGAGCGAACCGCGGCCAGTGGGAGCTGTGATTGCCCAAACCTGCGGATGCGGCAGGTAAACAAACCGGCCCGGCCCGCAAGGGGGCTTACCCTGGCGGGCCGCGTACCAAAGGTTGCCGATTCCTGAGTTATACCAACATAAATGGTAGTGTAGACATAGCCTTAGTACTCATGCCATCTCTGGCTTTGGGAAAACTACTTAACCTCTCTTGGGTCATTAACTTTAAATGTCAATGTTAACACTACCACCTATGAGGATTAATTCATTTTCTGCAATGACCTTCGAAGAAGAAAAGTGCTGAACAATATTTTTAACCTTCTATCTCTAGCACTGAAGCTGCAACAAGCTCCACACAGGCAGACCCTGATGAACCTGTATGGACCCCCATTGGGAGTAGCCATTGCAGAGCTCATTGCAGTATCAGCTCCTGTATTTGATTTTTAAGTTAAATTTTGAGTTTGCAGCTTTAGAGGAGGTTTGAGGTTTTAGGAGTTATTTTCAGACTTTATTATATTTGAATTAGATCAAAATGCTGGGGAGGGGAGGGCTGATATCATTGTGACACTCTATACCTCAGGGGGAGCACCCTGTAACCTTCATATTCATCATTTATATATTACTGTGATATTTCATATAAAGCATGTCATGTGAGGTATCAGGGGAAAGGTTATGATCCGCTGAAAGCTATGGTTCTATCTAAATATGTGTATCATTAATGCATAAAAAGTTATGAGATTGTGTTGTATGATTGTCATTAAAACATGTTGTGAGTTGGGGAACTGTCCAGATATTAGATCCCCAGAGATAAGGACAAGGGAGCTAACCAACACCTGGGTGGGTGTTGAACAACCATCAACAGCTATTGACCAGCAAGGGGACACACAATGCAATGACACACTTGCACAAGGCCACATCAAGGGAATTGCTCAACCTTGCCTGGTGACTCAGCAATGCCCACCAGACATGCCTGGACTTGTGTTCTCCAAGCACATGGACTAAGGCTATAAAACAGAACACAGTGGCCACATGCTTGGCCTTTTCTCCTCCCCAAGACCTATGCTGCAAGCAGCAAGGACACTGAGAAGACTGAAGACTCCATCAGAGGAGACTGGCCCAGGTTTCAAAGGTGAAACCTGTGTACTATGAACTGCAATATCCAGTGGGGTGAGAAAAACTGCTTAATATAGATGTTTCCCAGTCTAATAGGGTTGAGAGTTTAGACTGAGTGCTTATATTTTCTTTTCTTTTGGTAACCACTCTGACTTTTTGCCTATCATTTATAATCACTTAAAATCTATTTTTTGTAATCAATAAACTGTTTTACTGTTTATGTTTACCAGTGAGTTTGCCTGAAGTGTTTGGTAAATCTGCTCAGGTTTACAAAGACTGGTGTATATCCACTTTCCATTGATGAAGTGGTGAACCAATTAATAAACTTAATATGGTATATTCCTGAGGTACAAGGCTGGGAGCTGGGAGGATTTGGCTGGTACCTTTCTCTGTGTGATTCATGGGTGGCTCTGGGAGCATTTGTGCAATCTAGCTGGGTGTGGGGCTCCACATGTGGTTGTGCTGAGTGATAACAGCACCTGGAGGGGTTTGCTGCTTGTCACTAGCAAAGCATTGTGAGAGACAGCCCAGGCTGGAGAGTTAAGGGGGCACAGCAGTCCCACAGTTTCAGGCTGCACCCCGGGGATCCTGTCACAATCATGATGGATCCTTACCTTAGCAGGTTAATATAGTAGAATTTGGCTAACAGAGACAGTGTCATGGGCAAAGACAAATCACAATAAACAGCCATCCCTACTGACAAAGACGTCAATCCTCCAAACACTTATATAGGACTTGTCTATACAAGAAAGTTGCATCCCTAAAGTGTAAATGTAAACTGTTATAGTTAACACAGTGCAAACTCCTGTGTTATTTCAGTTTGAGTGCTTTTTTTCTTTTGTTTAGCTTGAGTTGATTGGGAACCAGTTAAATTAAGCCAAAACAAGACACTCAAACTAAAATAAAAGTATCCATCCAGAGATTTGTATTGCTTTAGTTATAATAGTACTCCCAACCTCAAAACATTCAAACACAAATAATCATGAGCTTGGCTTAAAAATGACTAGAATTTAAAAATAATAAATGTGGTGATCTTTTAACCCGTTATCTGTTTCCTGAGCCTTTAGCGTGTACTTGAGTCACATTTTCAGACTTTTCTCCACAACCATGAGGGCTAGACACATTTATGTTTTAGATGAAGTCCGAGATTCCCACATAACAACATGTCTCTAGGTTCTGGGGCTTGAAGAAAAACACAAAATATATGAGACTTGCAATAAAATCATGAAAGTTGGCGACACTGCAATGTCATTTCAAAACCAAGGTAAGTTACAAATTGGTGCAACTTTCTCATGTTGGCCATGCTTTAGATTGGAACCTTGTCACAGCAGCTGTTACTATGTGCATACAGCACCGAGCACAACAGAGCCCTGATCTCAACAGGCCTCTAGGCACTGGTCCTATTGGGTTCTGGGAAGCGGGCAGGCGCAAGCCCACCCATTGCTCAAGGACCTTCCCCCAGCCTTCGGGGAGGATCCACAAGGTCCAGGAACTCAAATAATTACGGGGGACAACCAAAAATGTAACACGGGCAGGTGTGAAGGTCAAAGGGTCAAACAAAGGGAGCCCGAAGGCAACACCAAGCAAAGAATCCCGGACAGCGCCCACTGTTTCTCGAAGGTGTCAAGGGAGCCAGCAAACACCACCCAGAGGAACTCCGCCCAGATGCGTGAATGGAGGGCTGACCGGAAATAGTCCCCACAATAGCAAAGAACCCCCTCAGCCAACATCCTCTCCCTGGTGTTGTAGATGGCCGCTTTGGCCATTGCCAGGAGGAGGTTGACAAGGAGGTTCCACAACTTTGTGGGGCCATGGATAGGGTGTGAGTATAGGAAAAGGTGAGGGGAAAAGTGCAGCCAGAAACATAAAAGGATGTTCAGGAGGAGCCGGAACAGGGGCTGCAACCTGGCGCACTCCAGCTATACATGTGCCAGGGTCTCCCTCATGCTGCAAAAGGGGCAGGCGTCAGGGACGGGGGTGAGGCGCGCCAAGTACATGCCCGTGCTCACGGCTCCGTGGAGGAGCCGCCAACTAATATCCCTGGTGGGCCTTGGGTGGAATATAGGCTGGCCCACTGGGGTTCTTCACTCTCAACAGGTGGCAATAGGTCCTGCCACTTCGTATTGGGGCGGGACATGAGGGTGAGGAAATGGAGGATGTAAAGCACAAGCATTTACAGGTGTTTCCTTGGTGTATTTCAGAAGCGAACCGGCTGCAAATCGTGGAGCCGGCTTGTAGTGTATGGGTGGGACTAGGGTGGCCAGATGTCCTGATTTTATAGGGATGGTCCCGATATTTGGGGGCTTTTTCTTATATAGGCTCCTATTACCCCCCCACCCCGTCCTGATTTTTCACATTTGCTGTCTGGTCACCCTAGGTGGGACAGTCGGGGAGGCTCATGGGGCGGGGGGCTTGAAGAAAAGGTCTGGAGGGCCTGGGGTGCAGGAACACCCTCCCGCAGGACCTGGTCAAGGTAAACCTGAGCAGTGGGCAGTAAGGCTGCCCTCACCTCCTGAAGTACGCGCCGGAGAGTACGAAGGGCAGAGAGCCCCATGCGCTGAGCAAGCGTCAGGGGATCCACCCAGTCTCCGAGTCCATGGTCATAGTCCAGGGGGGAGGGATAGCTCAGTGGTTTGAGCATTGGCCTGCTAAACCTAGGGTTGTGAGTTCAATCCTTGAGGGGGCCATTTAGGGATCTGGGGCAGAAATCTGTTTGGGGATTGGTCCTGCTTTGAGCACAGGGTTGGACTAGATGACCTCCTGAGGTCCCTTCCAACCCTGATATTCTGATTCTAGGTCTCCGACTCTGGTGACTTCTGCCAGGACCAATAACATCTGTGACAGCCAGACATTCCCTAGTGCTAACATTTACCTTAACACAAACCCTAATGATGAGACTTGAAAAATCACTGACAATGAGATGCATAAGCAATACAAAACGGGAGCCCTTCCTCCATTAGTCCAGGATGATTAGTTTTTGTCCCTTGCGCAACTACCGTCGGCCACTCTCGAGGCCCTTCGCGTGCCCTGTGAAGCAGGACTAGCCCTTGCATAGCTCCGCGGCGCCCACACTTTCCCGGGAACTTGGCATCTCCTGCTCTGCAGCCCCAGCTGTTGTTCTGCAAGCGAACCAGCGAGAGCGGGAGAGGCGCTCGCCGCTGAAGCGAAGCAAAGGGCTGATTGCCGGAAGTGGGAGCCTTCGCTGAGCCTGCCGGTTAGAAATGGGGCCGAGCGGAGGCGAGGCCGGCTCGGGCTGGCGTTAGGGCGCATGGGGCTGGCCCCCGGGCTGCGATGAGGGGCAGTGCCTGCTGCCTGCCCGGGTTAGAGCCGCCCGCGCCCCGGAGTTAGCGTCTCGTGAGCCGCCCTCTCGGGGAGTCCTTCCCCCGCCTCACCTCGGGCTTGGCGGGGGATTTTTCAGGCGCAATGTGGCTCCCGCGCTTCTTCCCCAGCGCCTTGCTGGTCTTGGGGCTCGTTTGCAGGCGTGAAGCCTTGGTCAACTCCAGCGCGGGTAAGATATAAAGGGGGGTGGGATAGGAAAGGAAAGAAAGGGTCCCCTCTGGCCTGGACTATCCGAATAGCCGCCCCCTCCCCCGCCCACAGCAGAGGCAATCTGTGGCTTGAACTAGGAAGCTGGCTCCTCTCACTTCTGCACGGTCAAAACAAGCATGCATGTGTTTTAAAAACAGATCGCTGGCAGCTTATTTGCCCTCTTCGGATATTTTTGAACTGTGTGTGCAAAAGATACTTTCATAAGCAGGTGGACACCTCGGGATTGTTTGCCCCACAGAGATAATTAATAGCCGGGGATAATCTCTCAGGCTGCAAAGATGATCCTGGCTCACAGCTGCTAGAGGCTTCAATGAGCTGAAAATAAGGGGTGGCCTAGAATAGTTTGTCAAAATTCCTAATAATTTCTCAGTCCTGGGGTAGCCGGGTTCCTTCTTGGGATCTTTATTTATTTACAAATAACGTTTGAATAGCTGTCAAAGTACTTTGCACACTAGAATGCATTCTGCACAGTGGGGAATTGGCATGAGTTGGGTTGGTTACCAACATCAGGTGGTTTGCATAAGCAGCAAAGTGATCATGAGCACTATAGGCTTTAAAGGAGCATGTCATGTGTTTCGTGGGTCAGGGCTCAGTCATATGTTTCGGCAACAGTGAGGCTTTTTTCCTGCCGTGAACAAGCATTTCATTATCGAAGAGAGAATCTTAATAGCACTATGGCTAGCCTGTAAGCAACAGTAATGTACTTCTCCTGGAGGGCATAACTTCATTGAATGGTAAAACAGAACAGTCTCAAGACTGGTTAAAACAAAAATAAGAAATTGAACAACTACTGGTATGCCCTCCTCCTTGAAATACGTACAGTTTCATTCAAACTGTTGGATTGTGATGCACAATGAAGGTTGGACAGTGTGTGTTTGAATAATATATGTGGAAAATAAAGGTCCATCAGGTGGAAGCAATCTGTTTTATGCAAAGATATCTCTGAAATCTTTTGAAGTTCTAGTTGTAACAACATTTTCAGTATGAAGAGATTATAGATGTATTGTTCACAGCACTATAGTTTGAGGCTGTATTAGCATTGCCATAATTATCCTTCTTTTCCCTGGTTCATAAACTGAATGACAGTCTGGATACACTGGATTGAAACTTGCCATGCAAGATCTTAATGCAGAAATGGTTTTTTGGTTGGTTCCAAACTTCTGATGATATCAATCTGTTTTAAGAATTGCAGAAATTGATTTTAATCTCATTTTGTTGACAACTCATAAACAGTGTGGCTCGTGTTTTAACTTGACATTTCTCTTTCAAAAGCACTAAGTTGTGCAAAAAAAGTGTTAAGCAACATACCTGAATTTTAGTACTACAGATATCATGCTTAATTCAAGCATATGGACTCTTTTGGATCAGTGTGTCACCATGTTGAGTCAATAGGCAGTAGAGGTTTAGAGAAACTGAATAGTCTAGTAGACCTGTGTGTGGGGTTTTTTTTATTTTTTATTAAAGCTTGCGAAGTGTTGATAATCTCTTGGCAAATGATCCAAGAAATAGCCATGACTATGAAGCAAATTGTTATAAAAGCCTGGTTCTTGAATCTGATGATTCCAAAATAGTTCAGCAGTGCAATGCCATTATATTGATATAAGTTTGTAGTGTAGACCAAGCTTTAGTGTCTCCATGCATGGCAACTTGATGGAGTGTTGGCCTTAACTCTGAATTTCCTTTTTAGCTTGTCTCTTACAGTGGCTAAGGCACTTGACTATAATCCTGAAGGTCATGAGTTTGAGTCGTGTTCCATCTTGCATGGAAAGGCCACCTCCAGTTCACCCAGCTGCAAAATGGATACCTGGTCCATGGGGTTAGGGATAGTCAAAGGTAGTCTGATGTGACACTGGCCACATCTCTCTCCCTTGTGTACTGTTGGCTATGGAATTGACTTGCCTTCACCACATCAGTCCAATGGTTTGGGGAAACTTTGATTTGATTTTTATAACTTTGCTTTAAATTTAATATCGTTTTGTAAAGCATAGAAAATATTTGGTAACAAGGTACTTCCAGCCCTTGTCATATGTAATAAGATTTTATGCCAACATTTAAAAAAATTATATGTTTGCTAATTTGGTACTCAACTTGAGACACATTGAGTCTCCTTTTCTCCCTCCCCTTGGAGATGCTGAGCTGAAGTTAGTTGGGGGTGTGCTTCTGAAAATCAGACCCTGAATATCTCAAATTGGGCACCTAAAATTAGTGAGCACTTACGAAAACCTGGGTTGAAGTGGATTGAATCCCTGTGTTTGTAAAATGCTGGTAATGACTTCCTTTCTCACCCAAACGAGACCAGAGGAAGAAGTCGTTTTTCACACTTTTTATGGTTATGTGTTGTTGGTTTCCGCAGTACATTTAAATGGGGAAACAGCAAAGTGATAACCCACTTCCCCTTGGAGGATGCCTGGCTACTGTTGCAAGGCAGACCTACATTTTTATAAAGCTGGTCAAAAAATGTAGGAAACACTCTCAACCAGCTTTAGATAAACATATTTAACACATCTATGACCAAACACTTTTTAAAGTAAACCTGAAATATAAATTAATAATCCATTTGGCTAGGAGTATCCAGTGATTGTTTATGTGCTTTGTATTAACAATATATCTTCTGAGTTTGGAGGAAGTGGCTGGGTTTTCTTTGCTAGCTCTCTAATTAACTCTTTCAAATGTATATTGGTGTATGAAAGAAGTTAGGTGTGTCTGATCTGTGTCCTTGCAAATGCATTACAGGATGTGTGTGACTATCTAGTTTCTAATACTCCCCTTGTAATCTCTGCTGAAATTCTAATTCTGCACAGCAGTACTACTGGGTGAACAACACCAGGTTGGTACAGGAGATTTAGGCTATCCTATTTCACAGGGATTCTTTCTCTTTCCTCAAATGGAAGAAATGTATTTGCCTGTCACATAATGGCACAGCACTACAACAGTCGTGTTTATAGTGCAGATAGGGTAACAATGCCTTTGTAACAAAGTGAAAGCTTTGTGTAGTCTATGCTGTCTTCTAGTTTCAGGGAGCCAGTTAAGAGACCTAGCACAGGTGGAACTTAACTGACTTGACTCCCTTTCCAGGGTCTGCTATAGTTGCAATGTGTTTAGGGTCTTGTCAGTGGCCCTTCCTTATGCTGATAGTTCCTGCACATAAAATACCAACATATAAAAGGGCCCTCTAGACAATCTTAAAGACTTGGAGTCCCTTGTGACATTTTAAGAGTAAAAGGAGGGACTATAGAGGAGTGGTTGGGTTTCCCCTACCCTTTTATTTGCTGAGTTAATTTGGTTCCGCTGTGAATGTGGTTCCTTGATTGAGAGAGTTTGTATGGAATCATTGAGACAAACATGGAAACAACTCAAGGTGATTTTTGCCTAGTGGGAAAATTGAATGGCTTGGGGGAGTAGTCTGGTAGCCAAATGCAAGTTTTTGGGAATACCTTGTTTTAGTGTCCATACAGTGTTGGTTTGTGTGTGTGTTTGTTTTTTCTTGTGGATTCCGAATTGAAAAACCCTAAATTCTCAAAAAAACTGCCTGATGACCCCTTGTCACTGCTTAGCACTTAATTCCACACTGCTCCTGATTCACAAGCGAGGTGACAGTGAAACCCCCTCTCACTGAACTTCATTTTTTTAATAAACTTCACACTAATATTTTGTTATGGAACATAAATTAGCTAGAAGGGTACATATGTTATCTCTGTATTAGTGTCTGTATTAGAATATACCTTACTAGTATGTTCCCTTCTCTCCCAGAGACACAAGGCAATTTATTGTTCTCTGAACATGCTCACTTAGGGTATGTCCAGACTACCCGCCGGATCGGCGGGTAGCGATCGATCTATCGGGGATGGATATATCGCGTCAGACATACTCACTCCTGAGAAGTAATGTCTATAACTGTCCAATATTTCAAAATTAACAGATTATAAACAAACACATGGTGCAGGAAAACAGCTGACCATGTTCCAGGAACATGGAATGGTATATGCAATGGCATGTACTTCAAAACCACCTTCATGAGGCAGAAATACAAGAGATCCACAAAGAAGAAATCAAGTCAAGTATTCCTGCAGTTGCAAGAGACAGCAAAAGCATTAATAAGAAGCTAGAGCTGTGTATTGATCCCTTAAACCCCACTAAGCACCCAGAGGAAATAATAAACATTGTCAGTGATAGAGTGGCACCGCTATCCATCAGTGTAGGTGACACTTACAATTGGAATTCACCAAATGCAAGAATTTGAACATAGCTGGCCCACAGGGTTCTGTAACACAATACCAAGGATAGCAGAGCCACTGGCATGGACAAAGCATGTACAGGTTTGTCCAACAAAGGCATTTGACACTTGCCTACAAGCAAGTTCACGAGAGGTTGCCATGAAGAATATTTTGTCACATGAGTTGGTTCCTGTACCAATGTCAATGTTCTCTGATGCTGGTGACATGAGGCTTTCCAAGACTAAGTTTAAGCTAAAGAACCAGCTGCAGATAGGTGTTTACAGGTGATGTCTTAAGTATGTCTAGTTAAGTCATTCTTTCAGTGGTATGCTGGCCAGCAAGTGATATTCAAGGACTCTGTGTCCAATTTCTGAGACTTCACTGAACACAAGCTAGCTGTAGGTGATGTACACCTTGTCTTTGAAAAGTGCAAAGACCTCCTCACAAAGAGTGTCACAAGGTCCAGCAGAGCTACAGAAGCAAGCAGGGTGCATCAGCTGAGCGCAAGTACAGAGCTACTGCCACAGAAAGTTGTTTTGACAGTAACTGGAAACAAGAAACTGTTGATTAAAATCATTTGTACAGAACTCATTCAAGACCAGAATTTTGACCAAGAGAACCTATTAGAGCACAAGCTAGTCATTGCAGGTAGAGACCACACCCCAGTTGAAGTAAAGAAGGAGGTGTGGTGATCAACAGGGAAGATATGGCCACCTGAGGAGTCAGACAACCTCCTTGTACAACAAATGGTGATGGTTGCGAAAGAGAATCCTGTGGGAATTATCAGATAACACTGATGTTTGTCTTACTCTTGCATCATCACCTTGAACAGGGCCTAATTTCTTAAGTGATTATGGAATCTCTAGTTCAAGAGAGAGCTGTAATAGACATTCATGCTACTGCAAAGCAATACTAGAACATTGTGCCTGGACCGTTAGCTGCCCTTGCACCCTTGGGCAGTGACGCAGTAGCATCCTACTTTGGCCTTGCCACTGTGTTGAAGATTCTGTGAGCTGGTTGACATCAGTGTAGCAGTGCCTGATGGCTTTGAACTGGCAAACAAACTGTGCCACCATGTCAGAAGCATGGGAGAAACAACATGCAGTGAAAATTGGTAAAGGTACCACATCAACACCAAAGCTCAGCTCCCTACCACCACCAATTGAAGCATTTTATAGAAAATGAGCACATCTTCAGGCACGAGTGTGGGAAAAGTGCTTTGGAGTATTTGGTTAAAATATTACTATAACTTTAACATATATATTTTGAATTTTTTTATATTAAAAAGTGTTCAACATATGAATTGAAAATTAAGGTTCATACTGTACCCCCACCTCCTGTCTTATATACTTGAATTATTCATATACATATTAATGATATTGCAAATATTAATACATGAAATGCATGTATTAACTCTTGTGCCTTGTTTTTTGTGTGCCCCAAATAATGTGTGAACACTTGATGATGGGTGGGGTGGTAAGGCAGGGATGAAATGTCGATAATTTTAAATGCTCAACAGTGATAATCATCAGGCAGACTTTTTTAAAATGTATAATCTTGAGATACAAAATTCACAAAAAACCTTGTATGGACCCTAAAGCAAGGCTGACTAGAGTGGTAATGGGACATAAATGTTCCAGGGCTGTTAAGCACTCTACAAAAATGCAAGATCCCTGGCCCCCAAAAAGGTGAATATCAAAGGCCATGATGCTGTACTGAGCTTGATGCAGGTGAATCCCTGCCTCATCAGTCCAGGAGGAGGGTCAAAACTAGCATCCTCCAGAGAGAGGATGGAATACAATACAAAGTGATGGAGCAGTGGGTTTTGAGATGCACCTACTTACTTAATTCTACAGTTTTTCTGTTCTACATTAAAATCATTGTGCTCTGATCTTATTGTTAATGAATATCCAGTAAGCAAACACTAAGTAATATTTGCCAAATGCTGCTGCCTCTACTTATATTTTGCTTTAATTCCAGTTCCAGCAAACAAAATTCCTAGTTATCTCTAGGTCACAAGTTCAAATCCAGCCTGCTTTGGTAGCAACCAAAAGTCATCACCATCTGGCTGTTTGTTAACCTTCTAGAAGGGAGGCAAAGAATGGAATAGACCTGTAGACTGAACTAAGCTAATATCCCCTAGAGGTGATCATTCAGGTTTGGGTTTCCTGATCCCACTTTTTTTGTCCAGTGACTAAGGTATGGTCTTGGAGGACCTGGATTCTATTTCTGGCTCTGCCACTGACCTGCTATGTGAATTTGGGCAGATAACGTCACCTCTCTGTTTCCCTCCCACTTTTGTCTACTTAAACAGAAAGCTCTCTAGCGCAATGGGGCCTCAAACTCAGCTGAGCCCCCTAAGTGCTACTGTGATACCTATATTCAATGCAGAGAAGGCTACAGCAACACAGCAAAGTGGTAGTGCAGGCTATGTAGTGATCTGTGGGTGGAGGACTTTGTTCCCCTGGCTGTCAATATGACACTTTTCACCAGTATTAAGCTTCCCTGCTGCGTAGACTGTCGGTCCTTCATCAGTTAAGACTGAGCCAATCACAACACGTCTTCAAATCTTCTCTCGCTCTGGCCATCCATCGCCATGCTTGTCCATATCTCCTTGTTAGGAAATCATCCCACCTCTTTGGAGGCCGACCGTGTGGCCGTTTCAGTTCTTGCGGATACCACTCAGATATAGCTGCAGTCCATCTGCTGTCACTGCCCTTGTCAGTGTTCTGCAGTTATAAGTGCACACTGAGAGAGTTGTCTGGTTTTCTTTTGGCAACCTGGCACCTGAGATTCTTTTCAGCCTCTCATCAATCGAATGCCTCACTGCCTCCGGAGTGGGGATCGAGGGACGTGCAGAGAACTGAGACTTGGTTTTCCGTGTTGTTTTAGCCATTATTTTCAGCCACCCGCTGGCGGGGCTGTCAGTGGCGCGTTTACCTCCCTAATTTAGCTAGCTTACAACCTCAGAAAGAGGGATTATACGCCCCTCTGCAGAGGAAGCAACCCTCTCGCTGGGCTGACAGTCCGACACCTTGATAGCATGGTTAGACCTGCCGGAGAATACACTCCGAACAGCCAGGGTCACCGCTGCGCCACATTGAGGCGTCGAGGTAGGATTTGCAGCAGTAGACTGAAGCTTCCCTGAACTTGTAACAATTATGTATTAAACTGCCCATGGCTTAAACATGTATTTTTATGCCTTTATACACCCTGACATGTAACTGAGAACTTGTCATATAATGGTGCGGGACTCCTAAGTAGGCTGTTTCTTTTCCATTCATCGCTTGTTGATGCAACCAGTAATGCTGTACAAGCAGAACACATGTCTACTTGGGATGCCAAAATAACTAGAGACTTTTAATAGGAAACTTTTAATAGTAAACCTCAGAGTAAGGAATCTTCCAACTTGATATAACTGAATGGGAGGGAAAGATGTCCTCTCTAGTACTTCTATCTTGGCTCTCCTAAACTCTTAATAAATGATACACCTACAAATGAAATGCTACCTTTGGTTGTTTACAGGCCACTGTAGAAACAAGTTGATCAGGTTTCGATGGACCGACTGATCTTGGACACTGCAGAACAAACACCTCAGTTGGCACCCTTTGGGGGCTTTTTGCATAGGCATGGAGACTGAACTGCCCTCTCAGCTTGCTTAATGAGAACCAAGATGAATTGAACCCTTATTCCCAGTGCTTAATTTGTAATGAAAGAGTTGCCGGGACTCAAGCAATTTTTTTTATATTAATAACTAATGCGCCCAGCCCAGAGATGCCAGGGCTATGAACTGCCAAGCCTAGAGGTGCCGGGGCTCAGCACTGGCAAGCCCTGGCATAAATTAAGCACTGCTTGTTCCTGTAGTTTGGGGCTGAGGCAGTGGGGAAAACCTTTCACTGGCCATACTGTGTCTGTACTGTGGCTAAACAAGAGTTAATTTTCCATAACCTTTTTCTCTTTTGTGTGAATTTAGTGCCTATGAAAAATTCCTCTTTGATTCTAGCAGTCAGTGGTTCCCAAACTTGTTCTGCCGCTTGTGCAGGGAAAGCCCCTGGTGGGCCGGGCCGGTTTGTTTACCTGCCGCGTCCGCAGGTTCGGCGTCTTGCGGCTCCCAGTGGCCGCGGTTCGCTGCTCCAGGCCAATGGGAGCTCCTGGGAGCGGTACAGGCCAAGCGGTGGAACAAGTTTGGGAACCACTATCTCGATTCTAAAAGGCAGCTTTTTTCGTTGTAGTTAAAAGCCAAACACCAAGAATCCATTTTCTTTTCCTTTTGGAGTAAGAAATAAGTTCACTTTCATTAATAGATCAGGCTACTGCTTTAATTGTGGAATTCTTTGCTATGTTCTGTATTGTGTTTATAAATTAGATTTAAGAAAGATCAATGTCTGAAATGGTATGCTCAGAGGCTGCACTGACGGGAAGCCTAATATGTGACAGATGACTCAAAAGTAGGCATGTTATCAAGTCTATCAAGTGGTGTTTATGTGGCCTGCATGGCATATTAGTTCTGCAGATTCTGTAAAAACTTTTAATATGAAATCTTTTAGCACCCAGGAAGGTAACTATCAGAATGTGAACAGAGGGTGGCTGTGTTGTCTTCTTGAATCTGCAGACAACCTGAAACAATGGTCGCAAACTGTGACTGTTTGATTGCTGATAAGGTGGAAGGGACTGGAAGTTGTTGCATGGAAGAAACTATGGAAGAGAGACATTCAAAGAAAAGAAACAGACGGATGATGAAAGAAGAGAAATAATAACAGGGATCCTAAAAGTGAGCTTATTTCCCAGTGAATGATGCTGAATGCAGCATCAAGGTACTACAAAACAAAAGCTAAGTTTTGAGTTTTTAACTCTGCCCTGGCTCTTTGTATAAACTTCTTGTTGACATAAATGGGAATTATCCCTATGGACTGAAGGAAATATGGAGTACTAAATCTGTAATTATGGCCCATGAACAATAATTAGAACTGGACTTCAGACCTCTCCACCGAATGTGTTTTGAAATTGACTCTAAAAGAACTGCTGTTTGTGCGCTGACCTTATTTTTTCTGGATGATCCATTCAGGTGTAAGTGATTTGGAGCCAGCTCGAGGCCACAGAATAAGACCGGCAAAATCATTTAACAAACACTAACTGTATATAAGGGCTTGTCTACACATGGGTTATTCTGAAATAACTCCCAAGTGTGTACACTCTTATTGTGGATTAAGCTAAACTGGAAAAAAACACTCTTGTTTCCAGAATAAGGGCTGGTCTATACTGAAAAGTTACATCAGCATAGCTACCTCTCAAGGATTGTGAAAAATCCACACCAGAGAGTAGTTAAACCAGTCTAACCTGCAGACCTTCGAGGAAAGAATCCTCACATGGTCACACTGATTAATGTTCAGCTGGTGTGAAAAAACAGTTGAGTAGGCATTATGAGTCGTGAGCCGTTTTGAGCAGTCAGCATATTGAGCAGTTACTTTAAGCACTGTGGGTTTTGTTGCTAACTATTAACTATGGTGTGAAGCACAGATCCCCCCACCTCCACCCCCTGTCAGGGTTAGTTCTATTCTTCCTTCTCCGTGCTGCTCCCCCCCCCC
>NW_020664463.1:9102928-9139333 GCF_002925995.2 Terrapene triunguis | reverse complement strand
CCCCCCCCCGAAACTCGTCTCTATTTTTTTTTATGTATTAAAAGTGTTAATGAGTGTTTTAAAAAACAAACAAAAAAAACCCACCTATGGTAAATGGTAACAGTTTTCAGAGCGGTAGCTGTGTTAGTCTGTATCAGCAAAAACAATGAGGAGTCCTTGTGGCACCTTAGAGACTAACAAATTTATTTGGGCATAAGCTTTCGTGGGCTAAAACCCACTTCATCAGATGCATGAAGTGAAAAATACAGGAGCAGGTATAAATACATGAAAGGATGGGGGTTGCTTTACCAAGTGTGAAGTCCATCTAACAAGATGAAATCAAGTAATAGCAGGATACCAAGGGAGGAAAAATAACTTTTGAAGTGGTAAGAGAGTGGCCCATTACAGACAGTTGACAAGAAGGTGTGAGTAACAGTAGGGAAAAATTAGTATTGGGGAAATTAAGTTTAGGTTTTGTAATGACCCAACCACTCCCAGTCTTTATTCAGGCCTAATCTGATGGTATCTAGTTTGCTAATTAATTCCAGTTCTCCAGCTTCACGTTGGTCTGTTTATGAAGTCTTTTTGTTGAAGAATTGCCACTTTTAGGTCTGTTTTTGTTTTAGGTCTGTTATGGTAAATGGTAGTTACTTTAAAGTTGCAACTTCTTAGACTATGTCTCCATTAGAGAGAGAGGTTGACACAAGTTACGCTGATTATCATAAACTGCTCTAATTAGGTTGCTTGTGCATGTTCACACAACACTCCTTTTGTCAGCAGAGCCTGTTCAGTTTCTGCTGTAGCATCAACAGTGAGAGCAGTGGACTGTGGGTAACTATCAGTCTGTGCTACACTGCACCTTCTGCAGCTAGGAGTTGTGGGAAGGCAAAGTGGATCACAGTGCATCATAGGTTCAGGCTCAACATCCCATGATGCAGCTTTTTCTGTCCCATCATTCCATGGGCTTCCGACTACATTTCGTGCCATTTTTCAACAGTCCCTGGTTACTCTGTGCCCGCCATCTCCACCTGAAAGCGTGGATCCTGCATTGCTCTCTACTGTTGTGGTCAGTGTTATAAAGAACAATACAGCTGATCCTGCATTATCTTATGAGCTTCAAATCTGAACAGGAATCTGTCATGCCTGCCCTGCTGTGTGCCATGGAAAGAAACAATACCAGATTACTTTTGGCATTCATGGAGCAGCTGCACACGGTGGTGGGATCGCGTCTTTATTCACACCTGGGATGATGAGCAGTGGCTGCAGAACTCTTGGATCCACAAAGACACCTTCCTGGAACTGTGTGCAGAGCACACCCTAGCACTGTGGCACAAGGACACCAAAATGAGAGCTGCCCTCTCGGTGGAGAAGCGCATGGCGATTGCTGTGTGGAAGCTGACAGCTCCAGATTGCTACCGGTTGGTCATGAATCAGTTTGGAGTCGGGAAGTCCACCATGGGGGATTGCTTCCTAGCTGTGATTTGTAGTCTGTAAATGTGCCAGTGTATTAATTCCTGCAGCAACCACTGTGTGTAGGAGACAAAAAAAAATTGATTATCTTTGAGTATTTTTTTTATTAAACAGCAATAAATAATGCACAGAAAACGCTTAGTTGAAAGGGACCTACCACTGAGAGGAACACTCTCGTGATGGAGGCTCTCGTAGCTGTGGGTAAATCCAGCTTTCTTTTTGGAAGGGGTAGAGTGAACAGGGTACTGCAATGGACCAGGAAGATGCAAGGAATGTGTGGGAGGAGTTTGGGGAGGGCATGGCAAGCTGTTCTGTATGGGCCGTGGGGTGGGGTGGGGGAGCACACAGGTGTTCTGCCTGCAGCACAGTTAGGGACTTCAACATCTCCGTTTGGTCTTCCATCACTTTTATCATCCGTTCCTGGCCCACTAAAATTCCCTCCTGGCCCACTAAAATTCCCTCCTGGCCCAGCTTCCTCTCCTGGCTATCTATCTTAATCGTTCATTAATTGTCTCCCCAACCTGTGTTCTTGATCTGTGGCATCAGAGGATTGGAGCACCTCCCCAAAACTTGTCCTCCTTGCTCCTCCTGGGTCACTTCCTTATCTGGCAGAGGCACTTCGCCGGTGTGTAGGGGGTTCCCCTGAAGGCCACATCTCCAGAAGCGCAAGAAACAATAAACAGAGGCACGATTGTTAGAGCACTTACAGCATTGAATCATAATAGTAAAATACACCTCTTTCTCACTGTCCCTTGGCAAGCCCACAGCTCGGCGAACACCCTAAACGTGGTGAGTTCGGCCTGGGTGGGGTGGGGAGTTTCAAGATGGGGCAAAAGGTCTAGGTGGCTTTTAAAGGGATCACTGCAAGCGACTACGGAAAATATTGTCAATTCTGCCACCATTTTGCACAGGCGGGGGTAATTGAAGCCGATATCTCACTCCTGAGGGTAAGCAAGGATGCATCTCCCGCACATGTGCGGCTTCAGACCTGGTCCCTATGTGATTACTGATTAGCGAGGAAAAGTTACCTACAACGGGGGAAGGAACAAAGCAGCTCTGCCAAGGAACCTTCAGCAGAGGATTGGCAAGTACCTCCAGGAAAGTTCCCTAGATCTCTCTCTGAAGGATTCCCGTGAAATCTCAGTGTGTTCCGCAGGGTCTCCACTGCAAAGCTGCACAAGGGAATGTGAAGCAGACACAAACACAGCTCGTTTTGTACATTTCTATCCCTTAACTCACTTCTAGCATATAACAAAATAAAGGACAGCTCTGCCTCATGTAACTGAGCAGTATCAACTCAAAATGAGCACTTACCAGAGCTCCCCTCTCCTGCATCAAGCACGCCAGAGTGCTGGGACTGGCTCGAACCCTTTGGGGTTAAGAAGTGTTCCTGGCTTGACACGCTACCAGATGACCCTATTGCTTGTCCTATCTCATCCTCCAACTCCACTTCTTTGTCCACCACTTCGTCCTCGGGGTTGAGTCCGCTGGCCGCTATCTCCAACCCCCCTGAAGTATCCATGGGGCTCTTGGTGGTGGAGATGGGATCACCGCCGAGGATGGCATCCAGCTCCTTGTAGAAGCGGCAGGTCTTCAGTGCAGCACCAGTGACAGTTTGACTCCCTTGCCTTCTGGTATGCTTGCCTCAGCTTCTTTATCTTCGCACAGCACTGATGCATGTCCCGTTCATAGCCCTTATCCAACATGCCATGGAAATCTGCCCATAGGTGTAGAAGTTTTTATGACTGGCGCGGAGCTGGGACTGTACAACCTCCCCTCCCTACAGAGCCAGCAGATCCAACTACTCTAGTGTACTCCATGCAGGAGATCATTTAGTGTGTGGAGCTGCTATGGTCAGCTGGAAAGAGGCAATGTGAGCTCTCCATGCCGAGCAAACAGGAAGTGGCATTTCAAAAATTCCTGTCCCTTTAAAGCGGGAGGGGCGGATGCCTGTGTACCTGGGTGTAGGGCAGTGGAGTTTTATCTGCAGACCAGAGCGGTCAGGATGGGCATTGTGAGACACCTCCCAAAGGCCATTTATGGCGACATAACCAAGTGCAGTGTCTACACTGACACTGCGTCAATCTAACTTTTGCTGCAAAAAGCCCTACACCTCTCCTCGAGGTGGCTTTATTTTGTTGGCATAGCAGGAGAGTTAAATCAGCAGGAGGAGCATTGTAGTGTACACCTCCACTGTTTTTTGTCAACGAAAGCTGACTTTTGTAAACAAAACACTTTAGTGTAGACAAGGTCTTAGTGAAGGTTGAGATGGGGGGAGAAAATGCATTCCTTGCAGTCTTAGTGTAAGGCCTGTGTTGTATGAAGTAAAAACTAAAACCGTAAATGGGGCTATTGTTGCAATGAACAGGACCATCTGAAAGCATACTATAGAGCAGGGGTAGGCAATCGATGGCATGCGTACCAAAGGCAGCATGCGAGCTGATTTTCAGTGGCACTCAGACTGCCTGGGTCCTGGCCACCAGTCTGGGGGGCTCTGCATTTTAATTTAATTTTAAATGAAGCTTCTTAAACATTTTAAAAACCTTATTTACTTTACAACAATAGTTTATTTATATATTATAGACTTTTATAGAAAGAGACCTTCTAAAAATATTAAAAAGTATTACTGGCATGCGAAACCTTAAATTAGAGTGAATAAATGAAGACTCGGCACACCACTTCTGAAAGGTTACCGACCACTGCTATAGAGACAGCTGTTTTTTAGGGCATGTCTACATTACCCGCTGGATCCACGAGTAGCGATCAATCCAGCGGGGGTCGATTTATCGCGTCTAAACTAGATGTGATAATTTGACCGCCGAGCGCTCTCCCGTTGTCTACGGTATTCCACCGGAGTGAGAGGCACAGGCGAAGTCGACGGGAGAGCGTCAGCCGTCGACTTACCACAGTGAAGACACTGCGGTAAGTAGATCTAAGTATGTCAACTTCAGCTACGTTATTCACGTAGCTGAAGTTGCGTAACTTAGATCGTCCCCCCCACCTCCCCCATAGACCAGGCCTTAGAAGCCAGTGACGTAACATGTAAATCTTGTGTAAGGATAACGTTTTCTTTTGATAGTTCTGAATTCCTGTGCATATAATTCAGTCTGGCTGTGGTTCCTGCTACTGCAGTCCTCCCAAGTCTCATACCTTCAGTGTTGCTAACTTTACAGTATCCTCTTGAGGGTTTAAAAGGGCACCTGACCGCTGCATATTCTGTGAGGGGATTGGAGAAGGGAAGCAGCAGCACTGATTGTCCTCAAAGCAAATCCAGTCCATCTAACAGAGGCATGGAATAATAGGCAACATCTGTGTCAGCATTTACTCCATGATAAGAGTTGTTCTGCTGAGGAAGTAGCTCACGTATGGTTTTTATGCCTGGTAAGTTCTCTGCTAGCTAGACTACTGGTTGGGGGCAAAGAGAATTTAGCATGAATTGTGCCTCTTGGTTTAAAACTGAAGGCTTGTCTACACTTACAGCACTGCAGCTGCACTGCTGTAGTGCTTAGTGAAGACGCTCCCTACGCCGATGGGAGAGTTTCTCCCATTGGTGTAAATACTCCATCTCCTCAAGAGGTGGTAGCTGTGTCAACGGGAGAAGCCCTCCCATCGACATAGAGCTGTCTACACCAGGGGTTAGGTCGGTGTAACTACATCACTCGGGGTATAGAAAATCCACACCCCTGAGCAGTGTAGTTCTACTGGCATAAGCTTGTAGTGTAGACTGGGGCTGATAGAGACCTAACCATATATCTGAAAGAAGCTATTAAAAACAAAAACAGAAGACCCACTGATTACAAAAAATGAGCTTCTTTAACTACGGGACAAATGGATTTTGAGGTCTTTTATGTAGATTTTTTTGTTTGTTTTGTTTTTGTTTTTGTTTTTCCTCTCAGCTACTGGCACTAATTAGGCTTTCTTGCAGAACCCGAATAACTAGTTAATATGTTAATTCTCATCATCTGTATGCTGGGTGTCACAGTGTGGCTCTTAAACTAATGCAGAGGGTGTTTAAGGATCATACTCCAGCAAGACTGCATTATTTAAGGGAAACTACCCTGGCTTCAGCCCCCAAACTTCTCTTTGAATGAATTAACTTTTATCAGATCTCCTCACTTAAAGACTTATTGTGCCATCAATGCAGAATTCAAAGATCAACGTGCACCAAGGGAAAATGTTAAACTTCTCTAAAGTGGCTGGGCGTGTCTTCACTAGGAAATCTTGGGTGAATTCTGGATGTTTTGCCATTGAGTTCAGCAGGCTCTGGATTCCTCCTGATATGTCTAAAGACTATATTGTGAGGATAGTGCACTGACCAGTGAGTTATGCCAGTAGACAAGGGAAAGTGGCATTCGGCATCATGTCAGCTGACTCAACTCATCATATTTATTCCATACCGAATGCCGTTTGCCTTGTTTGCAGTCAGTTCAGGCATGGCCAGCATTGTCGGCTAACTCAGTTCTGCACAATGTAAGATTTTAGTGAGGACAGCCCCTCTGATGTACACTCATTGTGGGTCCCAGGCTTAAACGCTCATTATGGCTTTCTTCTGGAGAAGCAGATCTTTTTATGGTCTGTGGTGTTGTGATGTGAATTTAATTTTTTTTTAATTTAATTTTATTTATTTTTTGTACCAAATTCTGCTTTGTCTCCAGATAATTAATTTTGGACCCCGTAAATCTTTAAACTCATTACATCTATCTCCTTCCTCCCCTCCCTTTCAAAGATACCAACATAACTTTTTTGATTGTTGGATATTTATTTAATACAGGTCTTCTTGAACTCTCTTTGGACAAGTTCAGAAATGTGCTACTTAACAAGACCATCCCAGTGGAAGCTGTAATAAGGAATATTGCAAGCAACGTGACTGTCATTATTTTTCAAGTACATTCCCACCAAAAAAATGTAACCATCTCTTTTGATAAGGTATGTATGAAGTTGGAATCCAAATTCCTCCATTGTGTTCACATTAACTAATGGTACTCACCATTAGAAGAGGAAGATTAGAAAAACACTCTGGGGTAAGGATAAATTTTATGTTGGAGGGGCGGGGGGGAATGAAACTGCATGAACCATGCATATGTTTTTAATGTTTTAGTCTAGCTCCCAGACTTTAGAACTAAGAATCTTTCTCATGTCTATTCAACTTTCTTGTAGCTTATGTCTCACAAAAAACATGGAGCCATTTTGTATATTGGGATTCTGAATGAATGAGCAGTTGGCTGCAAACTGCTCTGAAGCTTTAATTGTGGTTCTGTCACATGACCTTTGAAACCTGCTGGAACATCTCATATTTGACCTAGGACTGACATCAATATACCAGTTCCCCACTTAGTGGTCTCCACTAGGATACAAATCTTTGGCTGTTGCAATTCATATTTATAGGTGTGGATGTTATAGGGCCCTTCTTAAAATTTTGTGTATGGCTTTTTTGTTTTGTTCCCCTAATAGCCGCTTCTGGATTTATTTTTGTTTAACTTTAGGGCTGGTCTATACTTAGCCGCTAGTTCGGCGGCTGGAAATCGAACTTCCTGGTTCGATTTATCGCGTCTGGTCTGGACGCGATAAATCGAACCAGGAAGTGCTCGCCGTCGACTGCGGTACTCCAGCTCAACGAGAGGAGTACCGCGGAGTCGACGGGGAGCCTGCCTGCCGCGTGTGGACCGCGTCTGAACCGCGGTAAGTTCGAAGTAAGGTATGTCGAATTCAGCTACGTTATTCACGTAGCTGAATTTGCGTACCTTACTTCAACTTGGGGGTAAGTGTAGACCAAGCCTTAGTGTGTGGGATGAGGGGGAGAAATGCTCTTAAAAGCTCAAATTCATTCTCTGTTTTTCTTTCACAAACATGATTCCCCCCCCCCCCCTTCTAATGAAGCATAAACATTCTTGCTGCTGAACTCTAGGCTCAGTTCAGCAACAGTAGCAATGGACAGTGTAATCTAATTCTGTTGCAATGAGGATGTAATTAGTTGGTGGGACAAAATGTATCTTCTTCAGTATAATCTCTGTACCATTAGGTAGCTTTCCTGTGACTGACCCCATTCTCCTAAGCAAAACTTTCATGGGCATTTCAGCAAGGACTCACTCACAGGGTATTTGGGACAAAATTAGGGAACTTGTGATTGGTGGAGGTGGTGGCTGTGCAAGTTTCTTCTCCCAATGCTTTAACCCACTCGCTTTTCTGGAATATTCAGTAGTACTAAACTATTGCTGCAGAGGTAACTGCATAAAGCATTGCTTTTTGTGTAGGTCCTAAATAAAGAAAATAATAATAATTTAAAAAAAATAAACAGAATGATCAATGTAAACAATCACAAATGCAACATAGGTACTTAGAAGACTGAGAACATTGCCTCAGACTAATCACTCCAGTGTCATATTTTGAGCCCAAACTAAACGATATTGCCTCTTAAAGGAATAAAGATAAAATAAAATAAAAAAGCCTGTGGCTGGCTGACTTGTCTGGAGTATGCAATGATCTAATTGCTGGCAATGGGATGCATGCCCCAGGTAATGTGTGCCTTCAGGAACGAGCTTTCTGTGTGTCTGTCACTGCAAAAACCTACTGCTTTGCTGAAGTGTGCTTGGGTTTTATCTGTTTGTTTTCAGAATTCCTCTGCAAATAGCTCAGGAACTGGAGTGGACAAAGGGTTAGTTTCCATCCTTCGGCCCCAGCAGAGTGTGTGTACGTGGTACCTGCAGTCTCCAGATGCCAGCCAAGTGTTGAGCACAGCCGTTTCTTTTGCTTATTCTGAGAGAGGTAAATTTTCTTTCCCTCTCATTCTGTTCTGGGATAACAGAGTTAAACTACAGCTCTTTTCTCTGGAGGGCCATATTTGTTGCCCAGTGATATATAGAGCTTGCACTAAACACACCAGAAGTCCTGACGCTTACTGGGGAATGGATGCCAAATCTGGGTTCAGCATTTAATCAACTGATTGATTGTACTGAGATCTAACATTAAAGCAATTGCTATCTTGGAGCTGGCTGTACAGGCTTTGCTAGTCTAGAGCCCCAGTCCTGCAAACATTTATTCCCATGTTTAAGACTAGTCAGAGTTTCACTGAAGTCCAAAAAGAACAAGGTGTACTTGTGGCACCTTAAAAACTAACACATTTATTTGAGGATAAGCTTTCATGGGCTAAAACCCACTTCATTGGATGCATGCAGTGGAAAATACAGTAGGAAGGTGTGTGTGTGTGTGTGTGTGTGTGTGTGTGTATGTATGTGTGTGTATATATATATATATATATATATATATATATATATACACACACAGAGGATGTGAAAAAATGGGTGTTTCCATACCAACTGTAATGAGAGTAATCAGTTAAGGTGAGTCCATGTGACTTATTTGCATGTATATACCTGTAGGATCAGGACTCTAGATTTCAAGATCTTTGGAGAATGGACTATGCCTGTTGGTACATACCAAATGAGGCCCTAATAATAAATACAACAAAAGCGAACTATAGCTTCATTCCATTGCACTGCTGAGAATGCTGCATGAGGGAGAGGAAGATTTGCTACATCTAAGGGCTTGTCTATACTTACCGCGCTGGTTCGGCGGCAGGCAATCAAACTTCTGGGTTCGATTTATCGCGTCTTGTCTGGACGCGATAAATCGAACCCAGAAGTGCTCGCCGTCGACTCCGGTAATCCTGCTCGGCGCGAGGAGTACGCGGAGTCGACGGGGAAGCCTGCCTGCCGCGTCTGGACCGCGGTAAGTTCGAACTAAGGTACGTCGACTTCAGCTACGTTATTCACGTAGCTGAAGTTGCGTACCTTAGTTCGAATTGGGGGGTTAGTGTAGACCAGGCCTAACTGTCTTATTTTGTTTGTTTTTAGATCCTATCCCTGGAGGCTGCAATCTGGAATTTAACTTGGAAGTTGATCCCAATATTTATTTAGAGTATAACTTAATTGACACACGCATCAAGTTTGCCCCTGCAAACTTGGGATATGCCAGGTGTGTAACTTAACAAATAGCCTTCCTTGTATTGCATTTGTGCAGAGCTGGAAATGCTTAATAAACAATATTATCCTGCTGGAAAGGTTGTTTCTCTCTCTTAGCAAGAGACAATTTTGCATATAGCAAAAGAACTAGACCGCAAATGAGGGGAGATGCATAGCTGATCCTCAAAATAGGTTAATTTTGTGAGGGAAAGAGGAAATGGGGTGAGGAGACGATCCATAGATTGTGAGAGAAGCTATACTACCTAACATTTCTGATGTTTACCCTGGTGAAGAATACACAGTTATTGGGACTAATGATTCTTCATCGGAAAACATCTGTTCCGTTCTAGAAACGATTCTGTACTACTGTTTTTTTTTTTTCCCCCTTCATTCTATTACAGGGGTGGGCAACTATGGCCCACAGGCCGGATCTGGCCTGCGAGCCGTTTTAAGCCAGCCCGCAAGCTCCCGCTGGGGAGTGGGGTTTGGGGCTTGCTGCGCTCCAGCCGGGGCGCTGGGTCAGGGGCCACACCATGCGGCTCAACCCCACTCTGGCCGGGGCGCTGGCTCAGGGGCTGCACCACGCAGCTCGGCCCTGCTCCGGCGCTCCAGCTGGGGTGCAGGGCCGGGGGCCGCACTGCACGGCTCCCGGAAGCCATGGCATGGCCCCGCTCCGGCTCCTACGTGCTCCAATGGGAGCTGTGCCTGCAGACGGGGCGGCGCGCAGAGCCGCCTGGCTGCGCCTCCGCATAGGAGCCAGAGAAGGGACATGCCACTGCTTCTGGGAGCCGCTTGAGGTAAGCTCTGCATGGAGCCTGCACCCCTGAGCCTCTCCCCGTGTCCCAACCCCCTGCCCCAGCCCCGATTCCCTCTTCCGCCCACCGAACCCCTCGATCCCAGCTCGGACCACCCTCCTGCACCCTAAACCTCTCATCCCCAGAGCCCACATTCCCAGCTGGAATCTGCACCCCTTCCCACACCTCTATCCCAGCCCTGATCCCCTCCCACCCTCCGAACCCCTCGGTCCCAGCCCAGAGCACCCTCCTATACCCCGAACTCCTCATCACCACCCCAGAGCATGCACCCCCAACCAGAGCCCTCACCTCCTCCTGCACCCCAGCCCCAGTTTTGTGAGCATTCATGGCCCACCATACAATTTCTATTCCCCGATGTGGCCCTCAGGCCAAAAAGTTTGCCCACCCCTGTTCTATTACCATGATAGCAGGATCCTTGTCTGGAAGTCTTATCTAATCTTACTGCTTATCACCTGCAGTCCTAATCTTCTGTATAGTGTAATGCATCATGATAGATGGCTGTTGGCAGAGGGTGGGGAAGGATATAAGGCCAGATGGAATTTGTGCCTTTGTCAAAGCAGAAACTCTTTCTAAGGAAGGGCTTTTCTAAGGGCACGTCTTCACTGGCAATGTTAAAAGTAGCTGGGAACGCAGCTCCCAGCACTGGTGCACTGTCTACACTGGCGCTTTACAGCACTGACACTTGCAGCGCTCAGGAGTGTGTTTTTTCACACCCCTGAGCGAGAAAGTTGCAGCGCTGTAAAGTGCCAGTGTAGACAAGCCCTAAAGCTCTACGTTGTTGGATGGATTCTAAGGTTGATCTGTTCTGCATTTTAACCTACTTGAGGGGAAAAAATGTGAATTCTCTCCTAATGTCTGTCTGGCTGTTGTGACAATTTAAATGACAACTTGGAAAATCTGTGTTATATTTCCTTGCAATGGCTTATGTTAAGCATTAGCTATAATGGCAAGGTCTGTTGAATGTGCTTTAGAAATGCAAAGTAAAACATTCTCTTTCCCAGAAGATTTTACAACCTGCATGTATAGCTTGAAGACAGATTGAAATCTAAACTCTGAGCCTGAACTTCTTTAGAAAGAGCCAAATCCCGAAGCCCAGACTTGGATCTGGATGTTGAAATATCAGTGTTCAGATCTGGAGTTCTGCTTCTGCCAATTATCGATGCAAATCTAAGATCAGGACTCTTGGTTTGGGCATGTGGCTAGTATAAACTTTTGTTTGTCTAATTCCAGAGGTGCCAACCCTCCCTCGTGTGATTCAGGGACAGGCCAGAACTCTAGATGGCGACTGCGCTATGATATCTATCAGTATTTCTTACCAGAGAATGATCTCTCGGAAACTGCACTCCTGAACCACCTGCGAAAGATGTCTGACGTGCAGAGTGTCCGAGCTAATGGCATTAGAGTAAGTTTGGCCTTTTGGATTGCCAACAAAGGAATGTGGGGGGGAAGGAGTGAAACAGTTGCAGTGTTGTAACACCAGGATGCTATGTTCCCTCTGGGTTCTGTTCCATGTCATAACACCACAACTATTGACCTCTACTTGTGGAGTGTGACATCTGTGAAATGGTTATCTTGTAGAGCTATTAACTGTCAGAAATTGCTGTATATATGCCTTGCCTTCAGGGGTATGATCAGCTACCTGGCCCATTCTGATAATGGGAAAACTTCTAAACTGATGCTCTGTTAGAGAGCTTTGGTGTAGGGAGCTACCTGGAAATTGGGTTCTAACTTCCTGTGGAGTTTGATTATATTTGCCTTGTGACTTTATTTATTTATTTATTTATTTTTAACTTTTATCGTGAGTCTCAATACAAATTTAAGAATGATCAAAAATCTGATTTCTGCCTTCAATCTTGAAGTTTAGCCTTAGCCAATATGGCCACCATGTCTCCTTTTTAGCAATGGTGCTGAGGCCACAGGCTGGCCCCAGCAACATGTCCACTCTATCCCTCGGCTGAGGAGGAAATGTGGGGTGGGAGCAAGTGAATGTAGGGGGCTTGCAGGAGACTGGGGAGCACAGAGGGAGAATGTGACTAGCACACTCCTGTCTAGCTAGGGAGAGGATTAGAGCGGGATAGAATGACAGCTCTCCACATCGCAGGGGACAAGACAGGGGAAGTAGAGCTCCCTGTGAACAGTGTGGCTGCACTTTCATATTTATTCAAGGCTGAATTTTTGACCCTTAGCTCTCTCCCAAATTGGGAGCGGGTCGCTTCCTACTAAAATTGCAGAAGGGGGATCAAATGCAGGCCAAAAAAATGCAATTCATGATTTGGTGTTAAAAATCTCGGGGGGGGGGGAGGATATTTTTGGCCTGAGGGGTAGATGTAGAGTCTGATCCATGAATTTTGGGTTGGATTGGCAATACTGAGCGACGGCTTGTGTGAACTGGCTCTTAATAGGCAGAATTCCCACTGAAGTCAATGAAACTTTGGCACACAGATGACTCTGGGATTACATCCCACATTTACTTAACTCTGCCTCTAGATCTTTAAACACTGTTCCAGAGTCAATACCCAACATGATTAACCTTGGAACTTTCTTAGATAGGCTTACCAAGGCATCCTGGTTGGATGGCATGCGCCCCAGGCGTGATGGAAAGGGGCAGAGCCCTTTGTAAAATGACAAGAGTATTTATCAACAGTGACAAATGTTTGTTTTTTCAGCTGGTTTCCTTAACAACTGACGAAAAGACCAATGTCCACTTCTCCTCACTGCCTGGACAAGGAGTGATCTATAATGTCATTGTGTGGGATCCACTTTGGAATACCTCTGCTGCATATGTACCTGTTCATACCTATGCCTGTAGCCTCACTGCCCTCGTGGATAATTGTTTCTCTCTCAGTAAGTCCAGTAGACCTGTATGGTGGGTTTTTTTTTTTTTTTTTTTTTTTTCACTTGTGCTTTCAGTGTGAGTTGTTCTATTTAACGTGCTCAAACCTGGGCTTGGGCTTCTGCATTTGTCAGCAGCTTTGGAGAATATCTAACGCAGAGCAAGAAACTGCCAACTTTATGGCATTTTAGTGTGTTACTAGCATGAGAAGTGATTCTATGATAGGGAGTTTCCCTAGCTTCTTTCAGTGACCCCAGATCTAACTTGTCAAGTACATAAGTGCAGGTATAGCATCTACACTTTAACTGCCTGCCCAAGCTGTATTCTTAATCTCGTGCACCACCAGTAAGAAGGATGCAGCAAATGAAATTCATTGGCTAATGAATATGGCATATGGATTAGAATAGGACCCAGCTCTCTCCAATAGTTGTGTTAACATGGTAGTGCAAAAGGGAATAAAAAAAGTATGAAGTGTATCTTGTCACCAAGCTGTTGAAATATGACTCTGCATGCAGTGAATTAATCTCTTGAGTAAGAAGGTGACATTATTTTTTACATAACTGCCTTTCTGACCATAACTGCACAAGTGAGTGTCGACAGCAGGAAAGTGTAGTGCCTGATTTGCCGCTTCCTTGCAGCACACGAAGTTGCTTACACCTGTACAAAGTGAATGGGAGGCATGGGGGATTATTGTGAGGGAGGGAAGCCGAGCTGTCATTCCAATGCTTATAGCATGTTACGCCTGCCTGATATATGGGGACAGGAAAATCTGGCTCTATTTCAGGCTCTACTCTTTGGAGCCCCACTCCTGCATTGATATTAGAATGGGAAGGAACTACTACCCTCTGTGGGATGGAATTGGAACTGTCCAGTAGTTCCAAACCCTGTTCTGTTAAAGGAGATGCTCCTTCAGCTCATGCAGTACTCATGCGTAGGAGCTGTCGATACCCATAGTGTCTACAGTGAAAGCATATGTGGCCATGGCTCGTTACCTTATTCACATCTGTGTGTGTATATGCACGCCCAACTTTATTTTTTGTTTCCTTATAGGAAGACTCTCCACCAAAATATTCTTCACCACTTTTGCTGTTCTTGGTCTCTTTATTTGCTTCTTTGGTCACAGGTTCTGGAAAACAGGTACTGCATATTGTGGGGGCTGAGGTGTGGCTGTCTTTGTTTTGAATGTAATAGGGCTTCCTGGCTGTAGATTGAACAAGCTTAATCTGCATAATCCTCACTCTTGATCCCACATGTATCTCCTGTTTAATGAGGTTTGCTGTAAGTGTTATGGGAGGGGACCCCCTGTTCTTGATCCCACAATTTTATTATGGACTGAAAACTTGTATCTGCAGTTGGTGAGAAACTGGCCATAGATGTCACAGAACAGGAAGCTAAAACTAGCTGGAGGGGACAGGGCAGACTTATCATAGACTAGCTGAGTTTTGAAGAAGTGAGCTAACTTTATTTACCAGTGCCAGACATTTGGGTGGGCCTGTGCTGTTTGGTTATTTACTCTATGCAAACTACATCTTTATAACGAAAATCTCATTTCCTGGAGAATAGATGTCTTTTTAACTGTACATAAAAGTAGGCTTAGAATGGAAAATTGTCAGAGAGCATATCAAACTATTTTTTTCTCTTTATTTTTTTAGATTTGTTCTACATGGGCTTCATTGTCATGGGCTTCATTTTCTTTGTATTATTTGCTAGAATAACCTCCCTTAGCTATGATGGTAAGTAAGGACAAACGTGTGTGTGTGTGTGTGTGTGTGTGTGTGTGTGTGTGTGTGTGTGTGAGAAAGCGAGAGAGCGCGTGCAAGATTGGGGTCAATGACAATGTCCCATTGAAATCCGTTGGGACTGGATCATGGCTCTTTGATAGAAGTAAAAGTTGTCCGGACACAAACAAGGCCAACAAGATTTTGTTATGATGAATTAACATGTGACTGTGCCATCCTTAAAATTAAAAAGCTGGATCACTTTCCTGAGCCATAATACAGATTGTCCCAATAGTATCGAAAAGCCCAGAGTAACTGCTGGCTCATGATCTACTACTTTTGATTTAGAGTGAACTGTAGGATGGCAGAGGTTAAACTGGTTGGATTTGGATACTAGAGGAAGGCCATTATTTTAGAAAGTAGTGAAGTTGTATTGTGCCTCTTCCTCCACTGTCATTGCAGTAAGAAGGGATGGTCTTGTGGTTAAGGCATGAGCTTGGCACTCTTATTGCAATGACCGTACAAAATCCAGAAATACTTCTGTTGTCTCATACTGACTCTCTGGTATTCTGATCGGTGTCAGAAGGCATTTCAACAGGTACCCATGGCTATAGCCAATTTTAATGGCTTCATTAACATTTGGGTTTCATCAGATAAGGGTAGACTTAATAAACTTATATAATTGAAGTAGCATTGCATACCAGCTCAACAACTGCGATCTTTTAGGACCTTACCAAAACTGTTTTTTACAGGAATTTGACATCTTGGACATGCTTTCTTACCACACCCCGTCCCCCCATTCTCTTTTACAGTTTGTCTGATTCTGACAGCAGTAGCTGGACTCGTTGGAGGGCTTCTCTTGGTTGCTTATTGGTGGAGATTTGGCTTTGTCCTTCTCTGTATGTCGATTGTTGGACTTGTGCTGGGATTCTTCTTCTCATCAGTGATCTTCTTCACTCCACTAGGTATGCCTTGTAGCATTTTCTGTTACTGTCTGAATAGTCATTCAGAGACTGTACTGCTGCAGTGACACCAAACTACTGGGGTGGGGGCTGGCTTCTGAAGTAGATTCTGATGTCTTGCTACCTGTGCAGCTTGAGACTGGGCTTCTGGAGAGGATGCTGGCTGATCTGTGGCAAGTGACTGGAGCATTAAAATAGGTGTTAACTAATTATGTACTTCCGAATGGTTGGGAGGATTATGTAGTGTGTCTGCAGTACTTTTGAAGCGATGAGTGTTGTTGCACATGGGCAGAATGCTGTTTATAATAGGAGCTTTTAAAAAAAAAAAAAAAAACAGATCCCCTAAGATGTGGCAGACCGCAAATGACTTTGTATTTGAATATGTTGGGGCTCCCCCCAGAGTGCTTGGTATTTAAATTAGATTTCTGTTCCTGTGCACGTAGATCCATTCTTGCTTCTCCCTTCCCCCCAAACTGATTCAGGTTGCACCAACGAAGAGTCTACAAGCCTGTAACTTGGGGAAGGGACTGTGCTTGAAGATGTTGTTGTGAGAGCTGCTCCTTATCTGGTTTGAGTGTTGGGAGATTAAAATACAAACAAAAAGCCTTGTGCACAGTCATGTCCTGGAGGGAGGAGTTTTACTCCTAGCTGTACCAATGTGCTCTTCAGTGTCTATTCTGACTTCACTAACAGGTGCGGCTGCTGTTCCCCCTAGGGCATCTTAAAAAAGACACTACTTAAAAGGCTGTTTGTACAGCTAGGCTATTGAACTCAAGTACTTCTGGGATAGTGGTGTCAGCACTTCCTTCTCTATATCTCCAGAGACTGCATTCATCTTGCTGTGCCATGGCAATACTGAACTCAAAATTGATCGGCTCTCTTTTTTTTCTCTCTCTCCAGCTAGCATAAACCCTCAAGCCAAAGATCCAATTGGGAGAAGGGACAGCTCCAAGCTGTAGGTTTTCGGTTAGGTTAAATGAACTGTATGAAAGAGTTCACTAGTGCGTGACTTAGATTATTGCAGGATCAGTGTCTGTGTGCAGACCTCTGTTGAAGTCTAGTGGCATTCCAAACTGGTACAGGGATCTGCCCATGCAGAGCTTGTGAGACTGGGGCCTTGGATTGTAAGCCCATCTAGTCAGTAAGACAGTCTCTCATTTGTGTGTAAAACTGTGCTCGAGAACCGCTTGGAATCTTAAGAATTTTTTCTAAATCTCTTGTTGACATTTCAGATATTAACATGATTTTTTGCAAATTTTTTCACCAACTTTTTCACTTTTGGATCAGTTCTACTGTGTACATTTATGGTACAGTAGTTACAGTAAACCCAGCAGACTGGTCACTGACTGTTGCGATGGACCACAGATGATGAAGATGTCGATTTTGTATAACACAATGGACAGAAATGGAAAGGAAGAAATTCAGTGGCTGATCTGTCCTGCTGCCCATATGTAACTACACGATTTCACCTCACAGTACTCTGGGAACGTATTCCCAGAACTCCCTGTATATTGGAATGAGACTCTAGTCTTAAAATATTATCAAGTGTTGTGGTCCTTTACTTTGCAAAATCAACTCCATTTACACATGAAGTCTTACTTGTGGCTGATTCACAATGTGGTGTCTCTCCACAGGAGACTACAAGGTTTTTCGTGATGATGCTGTGTTTTGGGTGACCTTTTCCTGCATAGCATTGATGGTGCCAATAGTCTTTGTTGGCTGTCCAAGAATTGTAAGTATTTGCACTACCTGGCTTCACTTTCTACAACGGTTGAGCATATGTGTATCTCTGAAAACAACATACTCCTCTAAAATTTTTGGTAGAGGAAGAGGTTTGCTGAGGGATGTAATCAAAGAGCCTTGTGCAGCTCTCCAAAGAGTCCTGACTCTCTGAAACCTTTAGAGCCTGCTCCTCTCTTGTGTGTTAAATACATAATTTGTGGCATATTTTGTTTGCATGGGGACCCCGTTGTGCTGGGTACAGTACAGACACACAAAAACCAGTCCTGAAGAGACTCTAATCTTTAAGGGTATGTCTACACTGCAATCGGAGGTGTCACTGCAGCACATGTGGGCATACCCGAATTAGCTTTGATTCGACTAGCTCAGACAATAGCAATGAAGCCATGGCAGCATGGGCTAGCCCCTAGAGCAAAGGTTCTCAAACTTCATTGCACTATGATCCCTTATTACTACACGACCCCTGGAAGGAGGACCAAAGCCTGAGCTTGAGCCCTGCTGCCCCAGGTAGGGGGCCAAAGTCAAAGCCCAGTCACCACCGGGTGGGGGCGGGGGCCCAAAGTCTAAGCCCAAGCACTTCAGCCCCAAGAGGGGGCTTGCAACCTGAGCCCCGCCACCCAGGGCTGAAGCCCTCGGGCTTCAGCTTCAGCCCAGGGCAGTTGGGCTTGGGCTTTGGATTTGGCCCCAGGCCCAGCAAGTGTAAGCCAGTCCTGGGGACCCCATTAAAACGGTGTCGTGACCCACTTCGGTTGGGGTGCGGGAGGGGGTTAGGGCTCTGGGCTGGAGGTGCAGGTTCTGGGATGGGGCTGAGGATGAGGGGTTTGGGGTGCAGGAAGGGGTTCTGGGTTGGGGGTGGGCTCAGGGCTGGGGCAAGGGTTAGGACGTGGGGTTCGGGCGTGGACTTGCCTCTAGTGGCTCCTGGTCAGCGGCACAACCGGGGTGCAGAGGCAGGCTTCCCGCCTGTCCTGGCACCACAGACAGTGCTGTGCCCCAGAAATGGGCAGCAGAAGGTCTGGCTGCTAGGTAGAGGCACGCAAGCAGCTCTGCGCAGCTCTTGCCCAAGGGCACCGCCCCTCCCCCCCCCCCCAGCTCCCATTGGCCGGGAGTGCGGAGCCAGTGCTCGGGGCCGGGGCAGTGCGCGAAGCCCTGTGGCCCCCCCTGCCTAGAAGCCGGACCCGCTGCTGGCCACTTCTGGGGTGCAGTGCGGTGTCGGAACAGGTAGGTGCTGACTAGAGCCGCTAGGGTCCCTGGGTGACCCACTGCCTTACATGCCACGACCCACCCAAACTTTGAAAAACACTGCACTAGAGTACACATCTAGGGTCCCGGTCGGGCTTGTACAGCTCAAGCTGCCGTTGCTTTACAGCTCTGATCTAGCAAATTTAATAACAAACTCGGGTATGTCTACACGTGCTGCGTACACTGAAACAAGCTGCAACAAGTGTTTTGAAACAAATAAAAATGGGGAATGCAGGAGGGAAGACAAGGTTAAAAAAAGAATTCTCCCTGTGCTGTCGGTATAGAAAAGGTAAAAAGAGCATGTTCTTTAGCTGGCTACTGAAAGATCTGACCTTTCTGTCTTTGTAGCTGAACATATTGGCCTGTGGCATAATAGGCTCTTATTCAGTCATCTTAGCTATTGCTTGTTACCTGTACACAAGCCTCGCCTACATCACATTGGACCTACTCAGGAGGGTTCTGAATGACGATTTCAGCCAAGCTTACACCAATGTGCCCTTCCAAACAAATGGTGAGTAATTAGGTTTTGTCTCTTCACAAACCACTAAGTAAGTAAAATGACTCTGAAGCTCTTACTGAGAAGAGCTACTTGTTCCAGAGCCATAGCTATCTGGTACTTCCATGGCTTCTGCCTTGTGGTATGTGAGCACCTCCCATGCATTAAGATGACTGTGTTCTCTCTCTTCCTTTCTACTGAGGGATTTTTTTGGGGCTTTTCTTGAATGTAAATGAATGGGTGAGGAGGTGGGTTTTGCAACTTTCTTTAGAGCAGCTCCAGGCTACTTGGCAAGGATAGGCTGAAGTACATGGCTTCCAGATGCAACTAAAGGCTCTGGGCTTCTGTAAAATCCCAAATTCCAATCCGATTTTAAGAGAGGCTAACTTTTACCCAGTGTGAATCCTGTAACAAATGCCTGGATCGTGCCAAGGCGAAGGTGTCCATTTAATGATTAAGAACTGGTTTTGGAAACTTTCTCCCCACATGCTAATCTTCACTTTTTAAAAAAAAAAAAAAAAAAATCTTAATCACCACAACATGCTTGAGACAAATGATCCCCCATTTATAGATGTAGAAACGGAGTTTAAGTGAGTTGCCCAGAGTCCTATAAAAAATAGTGAGGCAAAGCTGGAGTTGTAAGTTTAACTCAGTCCTGTACTTCAACTACAAGAGCCCCCTCTCCCTCTACAAACATACTGTGTGTGTAGTAGGTACCCAGCCCTGTATTTTCCATTCCCCTCTGACAGTTTGCTCCAAGCCATGTCAGTATGCAAATCAGCATCTAAATCTGAGTCTGACCTTTCCCCCCACAAAAGCAACGTCGCTGGAGTGGAAAATCCCTTCCTTCTGATACTGTTTGAATGAATGGCTTCCTATTCCCCTATAGATTTAATCATCTTGGCAGTATGGGGGATGCTGGCAGTCGGTGGAATAATGGTGCAGCTTCGCCGAGAGAGACGTGAGATACCCTTCCCACCACACCCTTATCGTATCTGGAAGCGAGAAAGGGAGCGCAGGATTACTAACATCCTGGATCCTAGCCACCACATCCCTCCTCTGAGAGAGAGGATCCATAACAAACTATCGCAGATCAAGGAGTTCTTCCGAAAAGAGCAGCCAGCTGGGGAAAGAACTCCATTGCTTCTGTAATTAACCAAATGGTGCACATTGATAGCTACTCAAAAGGGCTCTAAGCATCTAAACTGAGGTGTTGATGACCAGCATCTGTCCAGCAATGCTGACTTGGTGTTCTTATGACCTAATCCCGCTTAACAAAGCTACAGTGTATGCTGGACGTTGAAGACAAACCTTTATCTAGCTGATACGCTGAATGCTGTCCTGTGCTCTTTCTCAGTGGCCCATTTGTCCTGCTGTAAAAACTTCTGGTTCCTGCAGAGACCTTGCACTAAGGGTGGAGTATATTTGAGTGCAATGACTAAGGTGTTTCTCTTTGTGAGTCTTGTGTTTGTTGGAAATGTTTAGGTATGTGAAGTCTAAAAACAAAAGCCTGAGAAGGTAACTTGTGATTTAAATATGTGCAATGTCAAAACTCTTCCCTTGTATCTTGTAATGGATTTTCAAGAGACCACCTTGATTCTCACCAGACATGAGCATCCTATGCTGAACATACAAGGGAAGAAATACTAAAGACAGACTAGATATTGAAGTATCCTAACTGCAGTGTCTTCACAACTATTAAACCTTCAATATTGGTACGAAACCTACATCTCTGAACACAGTAATGGTTTTTAATAGGTCTATTACTGAATATCACAAACTGTACTTGTGTTTTAATTGCACTGGATTAATATTTGTATTCCTGTGTGTTCAGCAACTGGACTCTGCCTCAGAGATAGAATAAGAAGGCTCCTTTTCACCCTCCCTTTTAAACTATCTGTGGGGTCAGATGATGTCCTTTCGGTACCAAGCTGCTTGTCTGGTCTCTGCTTGAAGAGTTGCCCTGAGAACTACAAGAAGCAGTGAGGCAAAGCTGGAGTTGTAAATTGTAAGAGATGATCAAACACAAGAGAGTCCCCTCCCTTGCTTTAGCTTCCCTAATTGCTTCTTTAAACTAGGAACACCTAAGGGCTAATGGCCTCCTTGTTTCGGCTACTGTACTTTGTAAATAGTTTCAATTCCTGAGAATTGATTGTTAGCTCTTCATAGAAGAATAACCTCAAATTCAGCACTTCTGTATTTAAATTCAGATTTTTTTGAGCTTGCTCAAAACACTAACCCTGCCTCTTAATCCGTGCTTTTCCCTCCCCTCCCCTTTTGGGTTGAGGATAGGAAGAGTATACTGCAGGTAAAGCATCAACCTGAAGCCTTGCTGGTTGGTAATACATACACTTCTCTGACACTCCAGTTAGCACACTGTGTGTGAAAGGAGTTACCAGACCACCCTTCATATTCCCGAGAGCTAGTGTCCTTTTCTTTTTAATCACTGCTGGAGAAGTGAACAAGAGTGGCTTAGTTTGGATCACTCAGTAAAACCACAAATCCAAGCTTTCCTCCAGCTCCTCCTCCCCGGCCTCCAAATGCAGTCCTTTCCCTTGCGTGTGTATGTGGGGATAAAGTCCATACCTCCCAAGTCCTGATCTAGCTTATGCAGGCAGTTGTACCTCCTTCCTCTTCCCTCATCACCCCCACTTGTATACCTCTAACTCCTAGGCAGCAAACAGCATTGACCTCTCTTGCTTTGTTGTAATGCTCTTCAACTTTGTATTAGAACAACCACTAACAAATAGTAAAATACTAAACTTACCAGTGCAACTTGATGGCTAAACTGAAATTCTTTCAATATGGGATACCACCTTGAATTACAAAGTGGTAAAAGAATCGAGTTTTTTAACTATAGCTTTTGAAAGCTGCAAAACATCTGATGGCATGAGTGGACCACAACCTTAACAAGAAGAAGAAGCCTTCCCTTGAAATCTTGATACTTCAGACCATTTTAATACTACTTAAGCTAATTTTTAAAATGTTCATTATGGGGTGAAAATTAGTAAAGATGTGGCATAGTTTCACAGTTTCTTCAAAGGCTGATTTAACTTAATCTTAAATCAGTCATTCATTGTGGGAGCTAAAACACAAGGGCCAGATTATAGCATAGCTCAAATGAAATCAATAGAACTATGTTGACTTACACCAGTTGAAGATATAGTCCTGAACATGCTGTCTTTCAAGTGTCTCAAGGAAAACCTGTTTCTCATCATCTACTGGACTGATGCTCACTGACTACCTTTCATAGCACTGATGATACTGAGTAACTTTGCCACATCTGATGGCCACAGTAGCAAACACTTAACTTGGATATGAAACTACCCTTATATATGTTTACCTTGTTTTTATAATTGCCATGATTAACATTGTGAAAGAGAAAATGAGTTGCATTTGTTCCTATCTTTTATAATAAAGATTTTTTTAAGAGTACATGGAATTGAAGTCTGCTCTTGTAGAGGGTTTTACCACCTTTTGTACAAACATGATCAAAACCAATCTGTGGAAACACCTTTTGTCTGTTCTGTAAGTCTCTTGTGGAGACATTCAAAAGGTGAGTATGGAGGCTTCATTTTATCTTTTGTACAGTAAAATCTTGAGTTCCCTTCTGAGATCTGGGCCACATTGTGCTCAGAGTCCCTGTCCCAAAGACCTTACACCATAATCAAAGATTTGGAGAAAGAAAACTATAGCCATATTTTACACATTGAGGAAATTGATTAAGCAACTTGCCCAAGGTCACACAGGAAAATATTGGCAGGGATGGGAATGAAAATCAGATCTCCTGTGTCCCAGTCACAGCCTTAACTGTGACCATCCTCTTGAATTTTGAACAAAGCTTTTTCTAATCCACTTGAGTGCTCTGAGAAATATCCTTTTGCAGTGGTTTTTGTAACTCTATCCTCAGCACTGCTCCATGTTTTCCAGCATTGATCCCTATGCCTACTTATGAATTCATGTCATGACTTGTGAAAGATTAACATGACACCAAGCTCCCCTTCTACAACAAAGCCCACGTGCTGACCCTAGACACTTAATGAAGCACTGCAGCTGTAACATTAGTGTAGTCAATTACCAGCACCAAACTCTTACTTTGCTATGACAGAACTTTTTAGCAACCAGGACTTTAGAGCTACTTCCTCCCTCAAACCAAGAAGGTTTCTTGTCTGACTCTTACTGGCCATGCCACAGCTATCCCTTAAAAAGTATCCTACCTCCTTTAATCATTAGGACTACTAGTTTTGGGTGAGAGAAAATGGGCCCTGTCCATTTTCCATAATGTGGGCCAGAGAGCAAGGGTCATATTCTCCATGGAGAGTGCTGTTTGTCAATTTAATGTGAGATGATCACTATAATGCACATTGGTTTGTAAAGCACTCTAAGATAGTTATAAATGTCAGCCAGTGGGAACAGTACTGATTGTTGTGGGGATGGTTGTATTCAGGGCCCTGTGGCTGCGAAATTGTTCCAGAATCTGTTTTTATTCAAGAATCTTTAGTTCTTATAGCTGCTGGGCTAATGCTGAAAGCATGAGCAGAATGTAAACTCAGCTAGTGTATACAGTCAACCTGAAACAAAAGCTCACATGAATTAGCCTATTTTTTTTAAATGGTTAAGTGACAGGTTTCAGAATTATTTCATGCATCATTTTCAAAAAAACATGTAGCTATCTATCTATCCCAGCCTTCCCCACCCTTTGCAGCTCTCAGGCCCTCCAATTTCCTACTACCACCCCTAATGCATTTAGGTATTATCAATGCAAAATCTACAATGTAGTGAAGACAAGATGGAGACAGCATGAGATTGAATTTGAAACTAAAGAGAGGCTACTGTACTGAACAACTCCATACTTAGTTCAATAAAACCTCCAAGTTCTAAAACTGCTTGAAATAAGTTTTAGAACTTAAATCCAGTAAAGGACATGGTCAAGCAATTAAAAAAATTAATTGTACTGTTAAAATACCATTTAAATATTTTTGGATGTTTTCTACATTTTCAAATATATTGATTTCAATTAACACAATACAAAGTGTACAGTGCTCACTTTATATTTTTGATTAAATATTTGTACTGTGTAAAACAAGTGTTTTTCAATTCACCTAATACAAGTACAGCAGTTCAATCTCTATCATGAAAATTGAATTTACAAATGTAGAATTATGTACAAAAAAAGCATTGTTTTATATTTGAATGTAAAACTTTACAGCCTACAAGTCCACTCAGACCTACTTCTTGTTTAGCCAATTGCTCAAACACGTTTGTTTACATTTGCAGAAGATAATGCTGCCTACTTCTTGTTTACAATATCACCTGAAAGTGAGAACAGGCATTCACATGGCACTGTTGTAGCCAGTGTCAAGATATTTATATGCCAGATGCACTAAAGATTCCTATGTCTCTTCATGCTTGAACCACCATTCCAGAGGATGTGTGTCCTTGCTGATGATTTCTTCCTGATAATCTAAAGCAGTGAGGCCTGATGCATGCCAATTTTCATCATTTGACTCAGATGCCACTAGCAGAAGGTTGATTTTCTCTTTTGGTGTTCTGTAGTTTCCACATTAGTGTGTTGCTCTTTTAAGACTTCTGAAAGCATGTTCTACACCTTGTCCTGCTCAGACTTTGGAAGGCACTTCAGATTCTTAAACCTTGGGTCAAGTGCTGTAGCTATCTTTAGAAATCTCACATTGGTACCTTCTTTGTATTTTGTCAAATCTGCTGTGAAAGTGTTCTTAAAATGAACATGTGCTAGGTCATCATCTGAGACTGCTATACATGAAATATATGGCAGAATGTGAGTAAATCAGAGCAGGAGACATACAATTCTCCCCCAGGGAGTTCAGTCACCAATTATTTAACTTTTTTTTTTTTTTTTTTTTTTTAAATGAGTGTCATCAGCATGGAAGCATGAGCTCTGGAATGGGGGCTGAAGCATGAAGGGGCATATGAATGTTTAGCGTATCTGGCACACACATACCTTGCAATTGTGGCTACAAAAGTGCTATGTAAACACCTGCTCTCACTTTCAGCTGACTTTGTAAATAAGAAGCAGGCAGCATTATCTCCTGTAAATATAAACAAATGCATTTGTCTTAGCGATTGGCTGAACAAGAAGTAGGACTGATTGGACTTGTCAGCTCTGAAGTTTTACATGTTTGAGTGCAGTTATGTAACTTGTATGAGATGAATTGAAATACTATATTTTTACAAGTGCAAGTATTTGTAATAAAGTGAGTACTGTACACTTTATTCTGTGTTGTAATTGAAGTCAATATTTGAAAATGTAGAAAACATCCAATATTTAACACTGATTAAAACCAATTTTTTAATCACAATTACATTTTAGTTAATTGTGTGAATTAACAGCAATTAATCAACACCTCTAGTAATCACCCAACTTTCTATTATATGTGAGTTAATATTCATAGAAGTAGCAACCTGAATGCTGATTTAATTTTTTTTTAAACCCTGAAGGAAAAGTCAGATTTTAGCAAAGTGTTTTCAAAATTTAAGAAATAATTTTTGTAAAGTGTTCTGTATTAGCAAACTCCTGTAATACTTGGTTTGAAAGCTGCATGACAACCTTTAAAAGTGACTAGGCAGTTACTTGTCCAAACTGACCAGAGTCTACAGCGATTAAGTGAAAAGTACATTTGATTTTTAAATTTTAGTTCCTTGTCACTTTACAAGAAAACCTGCCTCCTTAACATTTAAAGGAAGTTCAGGGAAGGCCACGACCCCACCAATTGGACATCTTTTCTATAAATATAAAATACTAAGCATGCTAATTAGCAAAATGTACCATTCAAGAATGTTGCTTTAATCATTAAGCCATCTACATTTTCAGTCATCTTTATTCATAAAATAAATTTACTGTACAATACACATTCCCAGCCATATGTTCACTTCAAGCATCTGCATTACAAAAATAGTGGGTATGTGATGCAAAGTAGTCACTCCACACAATGTGAAATATATTTAAAACCCTAACATTGAGTTTGTTTTGGGGATGGATGGAGAGAAATATCAATACATGTAGGTGAAGACTAGGAATAGATAAATTAAAATCACGTTTTGTATTTACAAAGAAGCACTAATCAAGCATTGTTTCATAATAGAGCAACCTTAAGGAATTGCCACAGACTAACAGCTTCCTCTGTTATACAAGCTAGGAAATTACATTTTAAAAAATATAAAATGTGTTCAAGATAAAATTTAAGATGTCTTTGGACACCAGTCAGTAATGGCTAAAGGGAAATTGTCATTTTTTACAGCTCTCAAATAGAAATAAAATCTTTCCAAGGCTGATGCAATAAAGAGGCATTCTATAACATGCAGTTTTTTCTAAGTTCCTAAACCAAAAGATAGGATGCTGATTGTGTAGTCACTGTCAAGAAACAGAACGAGTGATCTTTTCAATAATTTTTATGAACTTATTTTGTAAAAAGCAAGATTCCTTGGAAAGTTTGGAGAACTCGATCCACAGTTGTCTGAGTTCTCATCATTACAATGCCTTTTATCACTTCCATAGGAGCAGTTCAGTTATTCCAATGACTAACTTGCATATTTACAATCTTCACCAAGCAAGTTCATACAGATTAAGTCAAATATTAAAAGTAATTAATCTTTTGCTTCAAGGGAGGGGAAGTTACTATGTGAATTATAGTGGGAATTAGTAGCATCTCTATACCAATGGTTCAATCAGTAACTTTATAAACCCAAGTTTTTCCACAGGCTAATAATTCAGTCTTAGACATTTATACCATGATACGTTTTAGCCTACAAGGGCTTGAGTTTTGGGGTTTTTTAATTTGAAAAAAATATTGGTTTACATTTACAGTATTTAATCTGATTTATCAAATGAAGCTTGAGTAGCAGAGCAATAGGATTCAAACAACTTTTGCTATGTGAAAGTTTGAGCTGCCAAAGTATTCAGATTTGGCTAGTGCTTGTGTGTATAACAATTTTTGGTGAAGGCTTTTACTATACATATTTGAAGATTTACTTTAAATTATGAATTGTTTTACATGCCAGACAAAAAAAAAATATGTAAAGGAAGCCACACACATCAATTGAGGGTTTTTACCTCCTTTTCTTATTCAGGGAAGCAATTTGTCAAATTTACACTCAAAAAGGACAAAAGCAATGCAAGAGTTATTTCCTCAGCTTTTCACTTCACACTTACATATTGCAGCACATGTAGCCCATCTAGTCTGATTCCAACAGTTTAATTGGGAAGTGCCAACTTTTCATTTCTGCATTTGCCTCAGGACTTAAAGAACTGGCCCTATTTTGCTCAGTGAAGCATGTTAAAAGCACAACTCAATCTATAAATGGAGTTGAAGCAAACTTTAAAAACATTTTTAGTACCTCATGAAAGTGAGGGATTAATAGCACTATTAGAGCCTGCTAGAGTGCCAACTTCCTCTAATGGTTCTTTCAGTATACCTTATTTCAGCTACTTCAGTTTGGGTGTCTCCCAACTGCAGCTTCCCAAGTTGTGATGAACAAACATTGAATTACAGACTAGAAACAGACCAACCTAGTCCTCTACAGTTTTGAAACAAAAGTCTGAACCTTTTCCCCTCTCTAAAGGTGACTGGCTACATAAAGAACTGAGCAAGATGGGAGCAGCTCTTTTAATGTTACTGAAACAATTTAAAAACAGATTCAGTATCTGCAAAATACTTTAACAGAAGTATTTAGAACTGCACATTCGTATGAGCAGAACATACTGTGGATACCTACAGAAAGTACCTTCTAATAGTAAATATTATTTACCAATTGGTTTACAGCTGAGTGCTGATAAAGATTAACAGCATTAGGAATAACAAGACGTGTCATTTTAAATTAGCTATTTCCTAACTGTCATACCAAATGCAAGTGATGATCATATTTTGAACAGGGATTCTTCAGGAGGTCTGTGTTTCCACTGACTTCAACCAGGAATTGGATTAGGCCCTTAGTATTACCAATTCCTGTTGTGAAAGGTAGTTTTGACTATAAAATTTGTTAAAAGACAAACAGCAACATGGATAGTACATAGGGTCTACCTGTTACTTTAACTACTCTTGGCAAAGGAGACTGATTTCAAGTGTCATGTTATTTAGGCAGGTGTCCTTTTTATGATCAGTAGCTTATACACATTTTCTATATGTGAATGTTTAGCTTGTCATTTGTTTTGAATGGATTAATACAAAATCTCCAATTCCACAACTGCATTGAGAAGCAATTTCCTACAAGAGTTAGGTCTATGGCAATCAACTAATCTGGTGCTAAAAACCTTGATATACTGTACACTGTATAAAGCATTAACCTGAAGTCTGATTTAAGATACAGGAGCTTTCTGGTGCCCTATTCAGTAACAAATGCTTGACAAGTGAACCCTGATACCCTAAGCTGTTAAATGTGCAACAAAGTTTGCTGACTTCACAGAATCTTCAGCTCTTCCTCAGGCTCAGATCACTGCTCGTTACTAATGCTGACAGAGATGTACTCTCCGATACATCTTCTTTCTTGAGATTCAGGAATGATTCTCTGGTGATCTGAAGGATTTCCCTCAGGCCGTTGTTTTCTTGCTAGAACATGCCAAAATAAAAAAAAGACACTTAAAATAATTCCCGGTGGAAATCAGGACAAAGAAAATGAAAATAAGATCTATTTGGGGAGGAGATTAATTGTTTGGGATGGAAGAGGAAAAAAGTAGTCTTACATTAACCTGTGATTTGAGAGGGAGGGAGTATTTAGGAGTTCTATTTTTTGTTGTACTGAACAGATATCTTCAGTATCAAGAAAAGCGTTCAAAGGAAGAAGATTTTTTTTAAACAAAGCTTAAATTTAAGCTAAGTTAAGATTCCCCCCCCCTCATCCCCAATGGCAAAACACTTATTTAAAACATTTCTCTGTGGCAAAGCATTGTGCAAGCACATAACCAGAAAGCTGCACTGCCTACCCTAAACATTCAAAAAGCGATCCCAAAAATATTTTTTAAAAATGTTTTTTAAGACAAAGACATGCATGTGGGTTGGAGGCTATTTGCCTTCTAGTTTCTGAACCTTCAGGATACACTCCTGTCACATTTTTAAAGCTTATGTCTACAACCATGAGGGCTAAAAATTTAATTGTTTAAAAATGAAAGCTGAAACCCTCAATCATTTCTCTAGGAGCTGGAACTTTACATAAAACATCCTATTGCAGGACTCATGAAAAAAAATCACAAGAGTTGGAAACAGAGCAAAACTGACTAGTCTTATTGTCCAAATAGAGTATAATGCAAACAGGAGCATAAAAATAAATTAGATCAAGCTAATTCAATAACATATTACATTTTGATAATTTTGTCATGAGATTAGGTTGTTTTGGGTGGCACTAATATGATGGGAACAACAGGATCGGAAAATTTACATAGAACAGAAGCAGAGACTGAAAACCAAGAATGCAAAGCATCCTTTGCCATGCGGGATTAAAATGGCAATAAGAGTAGAGAAGATTAAGCTTTCTTCTTCAAAATTACTGGCTTTGCAGACTTCATGGTTAGAGGTGATGAATGTTGAAAATAGTTATTTGAATGGTTCATACAGATCTTTAATTAAGCTGAATAGCATAGCATTCTGTAAAGGGCACAAAGAAGCGCCACTGGTAAGGCTCTCTCTAGTCTGGACACTGTTGCAGAGAATATAGCATCTAAGGAGACAGATTAGAAGTCAAGGTAGACAACTGGAGCCAAGGAAAATATTTGGACAAGTGTCTCTCAGAATCTAGTGAGTGCCCAGAACTGATGTGAGGAACCCAGGCCTTTATGCTCTGGATCCCCTGGGGTGTGTTAAGCTTCTGGAGCCTGAGTGGAGTTCAGCCACTGCCCCAATCTCAGGGCCTCTCTCTTCTAACTGGCACCTCTTCTGAGTGTGAACCCACTATCCAGCCACCTACCCCTTCTTAGCTCAGCACTGACTCCCCTGCACTTAAACCCACCCCTTTCCCATAATGCCACCCAAAAGGTGTGAAGCCTCCAGTTTACAGTGCAGCAGTTGAGATGCATACACACTTACAGTTTACACTTTGTACAGTCTAACACAGGGGTGAGCAATAATTTTCGCAGGAGGGCCACTTCACTAATTTTGGTAAGTCGTCACAGGCCGCACGTTTCTACTACATTAATGGAGGGAGTGCGGGGTCTGGGAGGGAGTTTGGTTGTAGGACCTGGGACAGGGGGTTGGAGTGCAGGAGAGGGTGCAAGGTGCAGGCTCTGGCCGGGAGACGCTTAGCACAGGTGGCTCCCGGCGGTGGCGCAGCAGGACTCAGGCAGGCTGCCCACATGCCATGGCTCCAAGCCGCTCCCGGAAGCGGCTGCGGCCAGCTGCTGCTGGCACATTTCCATGCACTGCCCGCGCTCGCAAGCACCACCCCTGCAGCTCCGATTGGCCAGTTTCCAGCCAATGGGAGCTGTGAGGACGGCGTTGGGAGCGGGGGCAGCGCGCAGAGATATGCCAGCAGCAGCCAGCCGCTTCCAGGAGTGGCATAGGGCCACGGCAGGCATGCAGCCTGCCTGAGCTCCCCACTGCGCCGCGGGACTTTTAGCGGCCCGGACTCAGAGATCGTAAGGGGGCAGAGGAGGCCAGACAGAAATGTTAGTCATGGTGAGCTGGAAAGATATGTTAGACGGGGCCGGATCTGGCCCACGGGCCGTATTTTGCCCACCCCTTGTCCAACACCTTTATCCTCTTTCATACTTAATCCTGTAAAGCACAGGAGAAAACAGACCATGGAAAATAATAAAACATCTTAACAATCTCTCTCACTAGCTCACCTTTCTGTTGGAAGTGGTTGAAGAATAATCTGTGTTCTGCAAGGTGGGCAGGGTATCCCCTGCCTCATGCATGCTGTCAACAAGGAAAGACTGCAGAAAACAGCCCCCAAGCAGAGACCAGCCTGTGATCTTTTAAAACCTTCACCATCTGTCAGGTGACACTCATGCCAGCTTCCCTATATGAGCACAAAGTCACTTCCCACCTGCTAAAGCAGTTCTTCAGGGCAGAGACCAGTCTCTTGTCTAGAGTGACTAGATTTCCAGTGAGTGGGTACTTGAGACAACTACTCTCTATTTTTGTTTTGCCACCAGCCTTTGGAATTTGCAACCCTACATGGAGGCAGGCAGACCACAGAGAAAGCAAAAGGCTGCATTTTCAAAATAGAGAGTTTGCAGCCTGACACAAATATAGGCTTCATAATCTCACACAATTCATAAACTGAACAGGCATATTCCCAATTTATCATACAAGGATAGCAACAAGGAATTTTCACAGTGGCCAAGTAGTGCAACTAGAAGAATAAATAGAGGGAAAAAAAGGGGGGGGGGGGCACGGAAAAGGAAATAATGTATTAAAGGCTAATTCCACTGACATAAAAGCTGAGCATGGTCCCAATGCACTCAATTAAGCCTAGGCATAATATGTAGATTATATGAGAATTGGGCTACATACTAACACTTATTTCAGCAACTCTGCACTTCAAGTACTTGCTTCTGTCACCATGACTAAAAGTGAATAGAGAGAGGAGATGGGCCAAGCAAAATAAATATGTTTAATGCCAAAAAAGGGATGTAGATTAAAAAAATAGATATATAATAGGTGGTCAAATAAAGAGATAGCTTTAAGTTTGAGCAAACCCTTGTAATGTTGAGCAAGAGAGCATTTCAAAGCTAGAAAGTTCCTCTGCTTTAAAAATACATGCTACATTGTAATTTTATTTCAAAATGTGATAACACTTTAGCGGTGGAGGTGGGAAGAGAAAACCTTGTGGCTGCCATAGCTTCTTTGATGGAATACTTACTTCAAGCTGAAAAATACGCTCCTGCTCTTTGCAACCCTGCTGCTCATCAATTTCAATGGCTCTTCTCATTACTGCTGCCATTTCTGTAATTTGGTCCACATGCACTTGTAGATCCTAAACCATAAGTGAAATAAAAAGCTTTACCAATATATTCTTTCCTGCATTAATAAAAGTGAGCATTAACTGCATTTTAACTACTGTGCCAGCTATCAGAAGTTTGAATTCTACAATAATTTAGATCTAGCAGTAAAAAAAGCCCCACAACGTTCACTAATATTGCTGTGACATAATTTATCCAGTAAACTTTTAAAAGAAGAAAGTTATCTTAGCAAAAGGCTTCTTCTTCAGTCTCATGCCTGTGGAAGTCTGAATCAAGCTTGCTACAGTATCACCAAAACTGACCACATAATCCCTACAGAGATAATAATGATTTCTTTGCTCTTGTTCATCCCCGACAGTCCTTGCAGTACATCTACTACTTCCATCTCTGTTTGTGGGATGGTCCAGACAACTTCTAGTTTTTATGAGGTGTCCTTCATCTATGTTTGCACTTTAATCAATCTTTGTTATCTTGCCTGCCCACTAAAAGACACATCTGTTCTTTGGTCAAAATTTTCTATTTTACACCTCACCTGGAAGATTAGTCCCCTACTGTCATCTCCCCCCACCATGCTGGGGAATTGTTTCTACACCAAGCCAGAGGAATGCATGTCACCCATATACCTACACCATTTTCTGCATCTATTGATTTTGACGTATTCCATTTAAACTCTGCTTTGCTTGGTATATCTGATGACATCAAAATAGTATGGCTACACTAAAATCATTCAAAAGCATCTGAAAGCCAATATTAGTTAAACAACAAAGCTCAAACGATTCCCCAAAACAAAGGAATTCCTTGTATATCCCAGGAGGGTTTATATTAAAATGAAGGTGAAATCAAAAGCGTTGTAACTATTTAAGAAGTTGAAATAATGTTTAGGCTTTAATAAGTAAGTTACAAAGTTAATTCCATCTTTAGCTTGCCCCATTGTGCCTACGTATTGCAGAGGCTTGAAAAAGCCCATGATCTTGCTAAATATGCCTGATCTTCAGGACATCTGCTACAAGAGATTTGGAATTTTCTTTTTTTGGTGTGGGTCACAACAATAATATTCTTCTATTGTTTACTATTTTCAAAAAGGTAAAGTAAAACTAAATAAAAAAAAAAAAAAAAAAAAAAAACCACAACCCAATTTTAAAATGTACATTCTGATTTGCTGCCAACTGCTTCCTCTCCAGTCCATAATTAAGTGCTTCATGGACACGTTGAGCTGCACTGATGAAGAGGAGTCCTTCTTGTTGTTACAAGGACACATTTCAATCTCTAGTTTAGAGTCATTACAATGTTAATATGGATGTAAACTTTAAAATTAAAGTATTACAAAAAAAGTTAAAAGGTGTGCAGTAACCAGTTGAGTTGCAATAGCTCTGTTGTTTGAAGTACTTGGTTGTTTTAACAGTTACCATATGGCACTATCCACAGTAAGGATCAAATGCCTGCAAAATAATTTTTTTTTTTTTTTAAAATGGTCAAACCAGTTTTTAGGAAGTTTAAGATTAAACTGTTCATAGCAGGAAACTGCATGCCAAGTTTAAATTCAGAGCATATTTCTAAACCATATTTAGACCAGTTTTCACTACTTAACACCATACAGATATTTTTCTGGTATATATGATACTGGTATAAATATTTTCAAATTTCTGTTTGAAAAAAAAAATTCAATTGCAGAAAGCAATGTGGAAAACTTCAGTAGACAAGTGCCAACAGTTGCCACTTGGTAGAACAGTGTTCACTGGTAAAGCAAGATTAATTCCTTGGACACAAAATTTGGAGTAATTATATTTTTAATGCCCATAAGAGATAGACGCTTTTAGACTGCACTTCAAGATTATCCAACATTACTGACTATACAGACTAGTAAGAAGTACAAATGGTGAAATTCCAGGCATCTAGACACATTAAAGTCTCCCCAACAGACATACCAAATGGGATTGAGTTGGACCAAAAAGATCAAGAGGGCCCTGAAATGTCTCTGCTAAAATAATACTTTCCCCAAACAAAATACTCTTGGGATAAATCAGAGGGAGATGTATAGTTTCCTTGCTTAGGACTTAAACTGTTACTGAAACAAATGCAGTTTCTTTGAATGCTTCTTCTTCATACTTTTCTAGACACAAACTCACTTTATAGTACCTACATTTTTTTAACTCCTATTGTATCTATCAATGTACGTTCTATTTGAAATTCTCTCTTCCACAGAGGGAGTTTTTCTGATTTTTAACCCAAAAGGTTAACAGGAAACTCCAAGTAGAAGTGAACTGAGGGAATATCCCACTGTTTTATTCTCAGCATTTATCTGTGAAGTTACTTAGTTTATTGTGCCATCTTACAAAGGTACAATTTAAATACATGTATTAATTACTTTAAAAAGATGAATTGAACATTGTCACCTTCTGGCAAAGCCTATTAAAAAAGTGAAGAACCAAAATAACATCGGTTAGCTTTAACTAGGAGCTGAATAGCCTCACACTTACATATATATCCCACTGATGGCAGGTTAGAAAAACATTGCCTTTTAGTAACCCTTTACTCTTCTAGCTTTCCAGGATCATCAAGCAGCTCACCCAATATGGACAACTTCCAGATCCACTCAGACATCCTACAATGCACTGGTTACTCCATAGCATCTCTGATTAGTGCTGAAACAGGAAGCCTGCCTGAAGGGGTGGGAGAAGAGAAGAAATATAAGCCTGGTTATTCAATATTCAGAAGGTTCTCTCAAGAGTTTTTTCGAAACTAGTTTAATACCTTCAGAAAAGCGGTTGAATATTGAATAAAACAAGGCTTACCTTATTGACCCAGCACTGATCACAGAAGCCATTAAAGTCACAAGTGCATGCTGGAACACTGAACTGATCTAAATTATTACTGGAGACTAGGATAGCCAAAAGTCCAATATGGCACAGCTGCCTCTCCCTTCCCCCCCACCCCAGGTCTACAAGAGGAAAAAGAGAATCATGGAAATGTAGTAATGAAATGCTCTTTGATAAATGCCTAAACACACATCACAAGCATCTAATAAGATTGATCTGTTAGTCTGAACAAGCTTCCTGTCCATGTTTAAGTAGGCTATGCTATAAAACTTGGGAATTGCTAAAGCACTTTCTAATATAAAATGACATTTGCTCAATTATCTTATTATATTGACACATGACTACAAGTTAGAATTAAAAAAAAAAAAAAAATTACCTTGGAATGTTGCTCTTTTAACTTCGTTATTATACCTGGATCGTCCTTTTTGCTGGCCATGAGCAGCCTAAACATCTGCTCTCTGTATTTGCTCATTATGAGTTCCAAAGCAGACTGATGTTCTTCGAGAGATGTACGTAGTTCTACCAAAACAATTAAAAATTGCTTCAAGACTTGCATGCAAAAATACTTCATTTGAGAAAACTAATACAAGCTCTTAGACACCACCAAACAAAGTCTGCATAGCACTTGCGCTGAGAAGTTCTCCCACAGCCAGAACCTATAGAGTCCCTTTATGCTACTCCAGCTCTTTTAACTGGAGTCAAGTGGTCAGAGAAAAGAGTGAGGATCTCACTCCTAGTGCTCCACTTAAAACACCCAGTGCAGAGTCCATCTGGAAGTTACTTAGGTTACTGTTTTGATCTGTAACTCTGCAGAGTTTGTCTGACTTTAAACATGAGCAAAACTTTGTTTTGAGATACAATATTTTGTGATTCTTCAGTATATAGCACCAGCAGTTAATTTTCCCAAAACGAAGCTTTTCTGCACCAAAGGCTCAAAGCAATTAACCATTACAAAATTAATAAAGGGAGTGGAATTGTACTTAGTAAGCAGGGCTGATCTTTGAGTTTCTAGTGCCCTACAGAAGGGTAGATAACTTCCTATGTGAGACAAGAGAATGGTGAATATGAATCTGTAAGTGCCCCCTTGCTTAGAGTACCCCAAAACCATCAAGTCAGAAGATATTTCATTAGACTAATTTTTTTAAAAGAAATAGAAGCCTCCCCTGTACATAAATAAGTTATTTTCTTAACAGTAAAACATATACAGATAGATATATTCTGTACAGTAACAGTGAATAATAGTCAAGTCACAGGATAAATAAGAGCTATAAGACCTATAGAAAATTACCAGCAAAACTACATTTTAAAAATCTCAAAGGAAAAATAGTATGCCTGAATTGTTTTTTTGTTCACCATTGTAATAAAGATGCCAAATCTCCAAATGTCTACACAACCAGTGTATATGACTGATTATACTAGAACAGCAGTTCTCAAACTGTGGGTCGGGA
>NW_020664463.1:9069554-9102528 GCF_002925995.2 Terrapene triunguis | reverse complement strand
CCCCCCCCCTCCGTGTCCTCTTTTTTGATTGTGGAAATATGGTAACCCTAATTAACAAGAGCTAATTTTTAACAAATAATCTTATGTCTGAAGGTTCTGCTGACCATTATAATTCCCCTGAGATGCAACATTTACTTCACAAACTTTAAATAAAGCTAACACATTTATTAGTTTTTCTACTTTACTGAAATTGTTAACATGACAGGATGGGTCTCCCAAACATGGATACCACAGAGCCTTTATCACCACCGACCCACCCACAGAATCTAGTAATATCCATTGGTTAATATAACAGCAGAAAGGAAATTTTTACCCACTCAAAATAAGCTGAACAGGCTACTTTGTCACAGAAGAAAATCTAAAGATGAGATGAGAATACTCATGCAAGGGAAAACAAGAGATTGTTCTTATGTAAGTCTCTATACAAAAATTTATTAGCTGAGATATGCAAAATTAAGCAAAAATATTAAACTACATTTAATTACTTCATAGAAGAGCAGCACATGGACACTGAAAGTGCCACAATAAATTATAAAACCCAATCCTACAGACACACCGGACCATGCTTAAAGTTAAGCATGTACATGTTTGCAGGATGGGGTCATAGTAACCGACAAGTAATTTGTTTGTAGAATCTTAATTACTAGAGACAAGAGACCTATTGGATCATAGATTTCATCCCAATCCCCATGAGATCACCAGAGGAGGTCCTGGATATTAAACAGATAATGCACTATACTGTAGGAGTTGAGAATATTTAAACCAGTTTTAAATAGCGATGTTTGAAGGGTTTTCAAAGTGTCTTTTTAAGTGAGTAAGCAAAATGGGAAAACAAACCTGCTTCATCGCTTCCACCCGCTTGTTGAGAGCTGTAGTCTGTTCAATAAGAGCTTCTGCTGCGTTGTCATGTTCTCTTAGTCGCTCTACTAGTGCTTTAGCATCAGCTAGGGCTTTCTCAATTGTGCAACTCATTTCTAAAAAAATAAATTTAATTATTTCCAAAACAAGGACAATTTATCATGCAGCTGTATCACCACCATGTCATACCTCAAACACATCAAATGTGTTTTCATTAACTCAGAAGCAGTCAGATACAGTCTTTCCCTCATCCCCAAATAAGGAGAAACATCTTCACATTGCAGGAACTATTTTCTCCTGGGGAACAAGGAAACTCTGCATCCCTCATGGAACCCTGAGGCCCCCCATTTCCTTCACCACCTTTAATCCCCCAAATTCACTACAGCCAAGAGCTGAAACTTTTGCAATTACAAAAAGTTATGTCACATTAACTGAAATTAAAGACACCTAATTAAAGGCTATCAAAAATACAGGAATAGCACTTTTCCCCTTTATTTACACTTCAACCAGATTACTGCAGCTAATTTCCTGGCAATCTTAATACTGGAACACTATGTTCAAAGGACATCCAGAGAGTTCTGTTTCTGAGACTTAAATTTATCCCATAAAATTCAGTAAGACAGGGCAGAGATGGAACCATAGGCTATTCGCTATTCTGAGAGTGGAATAGCTGGAATTTAATATGGAACAAGAAGGAAAACTAGAGCAAAGAAAAGAGGGGCAGATGTGTTCAGAGCATAAGGGGAAAGGTGATGCTGGCACCTTCATTTTGTACTATTGTTTTGGCTCGTTCCTCCAGAAAGTATTACAGCAGTCAATATGAGACATGAGGACCAACTTCTTGCAAAGAAGGATAAGCAGGAAGGACAGAATTCAGGAGGAGTTGAAGAGACAGTGGTGTGACTTGCAATAGCCTTTTTGGGAAGTGTATATGAAAAGAGGAAAATCAAAAATTATTTCTAAATTTGGTTACTGAAGAGATCATGGTGTTGAAGCTAAAAAAAAAAAAAAAAAATGTGTAATTCCCCCCCTAAAAAAAAAAAAAAAAAAAAAAAAAAAAAAAAAAAGTTGTGTCATTCCCCCCCTATATTTTAAGGTCCCAGTGATGTATTTGAGAGGGGGGAAATCTAGAACTGATGCTGAAAGGCTAGGAATAAAGGTACATTTTTATGAATCTTGAGTGTAGAGGTGACCACTAACTGGGCAAGAGGAAATCACCCAGGGAAAAATTTGGAGGTCCAGAATAGATTATTTTTATCTATGTCTAAAAATGGCTCCAGCTACCACTGCATGCAGTATACTTTCCTCACATCAAAATATGGACTTTTTAACTGAACTGAGTAACACATCAATTTAGGACACAAAATGAACATACAGAAATCAATTAAAACTTCATGATCTAACATTACAGCCACTGTGACCAGGCCCTCGCTATGGCTAAGGTAGCAAAACTGTATATATTCAAATTTGAAAAACATTGGCCTTATGAGATTTTATACCCTTAGTCTTGGTACTCAGATTATATTTGGTTTCTTATTTGGAGATTTTGATGCAATCTCTTCAGTCATTGTTGAGTTCAGAGTATGGAAGAAAACCCACACACTTTTTCCATTAAAAAAAACCTGCTCATGCTTTTGAGCAGTAAAAAGAGCTACAGTAAAAAGACAGCAAGAGTTTGAAACTCGGCATAATAGTAGCCCTCAATGAAGAGTAGGGCTTTTATTTGCCTTGGGGAAAATTATAAACTATTAAAATAATAACTTCTGAGCATGCTTACCGAACATTTGCCAAGGGGGAGATTTTCAAAAGCACAAGAGATCATTTAGATGCCAAACTTCCCTGAAAAAGTCAATAAGAGTTGGGAGCTTAACTCCCTTAAGCCCCTTTGAAAAATCACAGCCAAGATTTTAAGCAGATCCTAATGAAGCCCCTATTTCACTACTGATTATTCTGACAGACTAGTCCAGGGTGTGCTGGTTAAGAGGGAGAATGATTCAATGAATCAAACATTTACACGTGAAGCAAAATCATCCCCATTCCTGCCTTACTACGATCAGGAGGGGGGGAAAAAGAGAATAATTTTATGATTGCTCAATAGTGTTCCGGCATTTTAAGAATATGATGCAAATCTAATTCTGCAAAGATTTTGATATCTATTTAAATTACACAGAAGTTTTAATTTGATTAATCTGACCGGAGACTCCCTCTCTGCCCTGAATACAACATATAATATACAAACATGTTTACTTTTGTATTTATGTAAAGGTAGCCAGGTGCCTTTTCAGGGATCCCATTGGTAGAGAATGGAAAAAAGCTAGTTTATTCAGCAAGTAAGCTTCACTTAAAAACTGGCAGATGCAGGCTGGCTGTAAATGGCTGTTAACACTACAAACATTTACAGGAAATAAGTGCATCTTTAACAGTTAATCTTGTGGGTTAATCTTTTTCGTTTGCAGTACCTAGCCAAATTCTTCAGAATTGTGTGTGTTACCAGATACAATCAGATTGATTTGTTTTGTCTTAATCGGGCTGATATTAGTTTTTTTTTTAATGAATATTAATGGAGAGTTGGCTCATGTGTTTTTTCCCCCACTTCCAATCTGTGTTCTTGTTATTTCTAGGTGAGAACACTTAGAACAACAAACACAAAAAGTTTGGCCACACAGGCTTGCAAAACTGTGATAGAAGCAAGGTTAGCCAGAACCATATTTAGATAGTTTAAAAATTGTTCTTTAATTTATTTTCCAGCACAGGTGTGAATGGAGCCTCACACCTTACAGTAGACACATTTTTTGCAGTCTATATTGGAGCTTATATATCATTAACTTTGATTCGACTACACCATTACTGGACTTTTCAGTGCTGACGCACCTTTCTAGGCAAATAATCAATTTTGCTCTTCCTACATTGCAGTAAAAAGCCTGTTTGTAGCAGAACCAGCAAGGTTCTGAATTACAGTGAATGACTCAAGAAAGCCTGTGAAATGAAACCACACATCCTGCATAAACATAGCTCTGGGGGACTTTTTGTGCACAGCTGACATTTAGGGGCAAGTCCAGGAGAAATACAGCAACATATGTCCCACCAAAAATAGTGGGAGCCCAGGTGGTGCAGAAAATACTCCCAGTTCTGATGTTAGTGGGAGCAATTTGTAATGCCATGTGTGTAAAACAGCTGAAAGTGCCTGAGAAAGTAAAAATTGGACAGTAACAGACTGAACCTGGTTGAGATTCTAAACATAGTGAACTTTGAACTATACTTGTAGCTGCTTCCATCACGTCACACTGACTGTACATTCATTTTAGTTTTCAGAGTGACACACAGACTGACATTCTTGGAACCATAAGCCAGGAACCCACTAGGCTGGGCATTGTACAATCATAAAAAAAAAAAAAAGGATAATCCCTACATCACAGAGTTTATGAGACTTTCTACTCAGCAGTTTGGGCTGTGCTTTGGAAAAATCATTTTTAACTTGAGCAGAGATGTGACCAGTCTATCTACAGAGTTGGGAATACATCACTGAATTTATATATCTGGAAGGTTTTCTTTGCAACCATTAGGGCAATAAACTTAACACTTACAATCTTAGATTCTATAACAACGGTAGCCTCCCTCCTCCCCCAAGGAAATGCATCTAAATGGCAAGTGGATATGTCAAGCCAGGCCTTTTCACGGATTTCAGAAATGTCAGCGTTAGCACAGAGCAAGATCAACAGCTCTGACAGCACAGCAATACAGCCACCTACATGCTCACTTCTTGCCACTTCCTGTCGTTAACTAATTACTCTGAATCTTATCAAACTCAGTTGCCTTAAAAACATACTAACCCCCCTACACACACACAACCCTCCTGTGTCTTTCTGCCTGTCTCCATCTCTGCTAAAAACCTCTCTGCCCGGTTTGTTTCTCTTAATTTCTCTCCCTTTTGAGGATTAATTTTCTAACACGGAACAGTTTTACCATACGGAGCTTGGGCAAAGAGGCAAAGGCGCGTCTGGGCGAGCACTGCACGCAACCTCTCATGTAAAACACACAGCGAGCAGCATCCATCCCCCTTTGTACAGTTATCACGCGAATCCCTCTGCGCCTGACAGCAAAATATTTAAGCGATGCCGCGGTGTGTTGGGGACCGTAGCCGTAGGAGAGCGGGGTGGGGGGGGTGCAGGGGTGCTTGGCCAGGGCGGGCTGCCCCAGCCTGACGTCGGCAGGAGAACGGCTCCAGCTGCCACACAGGCGCGTGCCCGACAGGGCTGTTTGGGTGCCGCGGCGTCGCGCGCTGGGCGGGACAGGAAGGCGGGCGGCAGCGCCCGATAGTGTTACCTCACGACAGCGGCACGTATCGCGATAGCAAGGGCGCTCGCGGGTGGACGAGGCCCTCTCTGGCTAACGTTCACCGGGCACGGCCACAGGCGCCCGAACGTCACAAACGCCTCCTCCCCCGGCAGAGCACAGCGCCCCCAGCCCCGCTCCCTGTAGCCCTCCCCCGGCGTCAGGGGGGCCCCCGACTCACTCATAGCCGGTGGCTCCGGCAGCGCTAGGCGCCGGGAGCGGGCGGAGGCCGCCGCTTCAAATCGCGGCGAGTGCGGGGGGAGGCGCCAGGCCGAGGAGAGACCCCATGAGGGGGGGGAGCGAGACGCTCCACAACCACAGCTACCCGCCGGGACGAAGAGGCTGGAGGGAATAGAGACCAGATATCGCGAGACTTCCAGCCCGTTCCACCTGCTCGGCTTGTGGTAAAGTGCCACAGCCAAATATCGCGAGAGTGTCAGTTTCTCTTGCGAGCCCCTTGGGAAGTCCCGCGAGAGGCTCTACGGACGGTGGGTGTGTGATGTCCGAGTCTCGCGATATCACTGTGGTTACGGTAGCCAGGCACGGGCATGGGGAGTGAATGACCCGGGTGGGGGGGATCGCTGTGGCCAGGCCCGGGGCAGCGGCGACAGGCCCCTGGGCTACTGGCTTAAGCGGCAGCTTCAGGGTATCGGAGCCTGAGGGGTGAGCGGAGCGGGGAGAGCCCGGCTGCTCCCCGCGGGTGCCGGGGCCGAAGCGCGGCCCAGCGTTGGGGGCGGGCTGTGGGGCAGCGGCGGCAGGAGGGGGATGGAGGGAACCAGGCCGCCGCGCCGCCCTCTTGTCCCGGTGTAAAGCCCAAGTGCGCCTGCGCGCTCCCTGGGAGGGCAGAGGCCGCCCCAGGCGGCGCTTCTCCGGCAGAGGATCAGGCAAAAGTAAGAGACCCCGCCGCGCCCTGTGTGTGTCTCCCAGGAAGTGGGACTCCTGGGTTCTGTTCCCGGCTCTGCCACTGGCTCTTCCGGCTCCCTCCACTAATGCTGGGCCCAAGTCTTCTTCGCACGGCGCTGGAAGAGGTTACGGTCTGTCTGTGCTCGTATTTAACCTGTTCTTAACATCCGGACAGCTGCTCCTGTTGCTGAGATCATCTACCGAGCTCGCTCGTGTGAATAAGCCTTTAGAGGCTGAAAGAAGAAAACCTCACGTGAAGGTGGAGCACGGTATGACCCTGTCCACACTAGGCCGAAAAACATGCTTGTTTATTTCCAGGGAGAAACAAACCCAGCGTGTGTGTGGTTTGCTTGGTTCCTTTGTTATTTTTTTTTTTTTAAACTGCATTGTCATTCAAACTTTGTTTGCAGTGGTGATATAGTCGTGTTGGTCCCAGGATATGAGAGACACGGTGGCTGAGATAATATTTTTTATGGGACTGATTTCTGTTGGTGAGCAAGACAAGCTTCAAACTTCAGGTCTGGCAAGAAGAGCTCTAGGTAAGCTCAAAAGCATGTCACTTTCATCAACAGAAGTTGGTCTGACAAAGATATTACTTCGACCACCTACCATTCTAAACTTTTGACATAAACATATTTGAATCATTTGAATTCTAAAAACATTCTAACGTCAAACTGTGAATGAAAACGTTTCCTGTTTTTAAAAGGCATACAATAAGAACATCAGTGTTCCTAATGGGTGTAACAGGAAAGCTCTAAAATTTAGAAGGCTTGAGGGGAATAGGATTGGAAGGAATATTTGGAGTGTGACATGGATAGTGTGTGGGACCAGCTATTGTAAATTGGATAGGGATTTGCTAACTGTTAGTGAGGCTTGATTTGCTGGAATACAAAAATTTCTGTAAGGTGGGGAATGCATCTGATAACTTTGTTCTATATAACATTGGCTAGTTCATATTTTTAAGTCATAAGTGCTGAATTCACTAAGTGGTTGCTTGTTTTTCATTGTAAGCGTAGTATATTTGAATTCTGCAGGTCAGTGCTGCGCATAATGAATGGTGATTATTAAACCGCCACCAAACATCAGGGTATGAATTTTTCTGATTTAGTGTACCTAGAGTTGAAGAAAATGGTAAGAAATAAGTGATTCAGTGGACTGAAGTTATGAAAACAGATTGTCAGTAGTTAAAACAATGTTTACATTTTATTTTAAGTAGAATGATTTGTGCTCATTCTAAAAAATGCAGAAAGTGAGTTTCTTTTAGATCTTCAAGCTCAAATGCGCTATTGAACAACAACAAAATTCTAGTGGAAAAACAGAACATTGACAGCATGGATGGTTCTGAAAAATGCCATCTTCAACACTGAGCATATCATGGCATTTCACCAGCTCTTTAACATTGGCTTAATTCTGAAGAGAAAACTTAAAAATGATTCAGTCTGTGAAACCTTTCCATTACTTAACTGGCATGACTTACTCCCAAATACAGAGATCATAGGTAGAGCCCAGAATATGAAGAAACATGGTTGGTAGAACATAATCTTGAGTTCCTTCTCTTCTGGCACTTAGAAGTTGAACATCTTGATTTCTACCTTAAATCTGTGTTTGTGAAGGAGATTATGTCACATCCAAATGGTGTGAGAATTGTGGTAGTAAAATCACAGGGGACTGTACAGTTGAATTCAGAGTTTTGTCAGTTTTTAAAAGACCTCTTCTCCTGTCTGGTCAGCATCGATCAAGAATACTTTTAACTCATTTGGAATGGTTCATAATAGGAGGTTCTGAAAAACATAACTGTATGTAAGGACAGATACAAAAGCTTGGTAGTCTTAAATAGGTCATAGTCTGGGGACTAACGGGGACGTTGTATGCGCCTGCGATTGCGGCCCCGCTTCGGGGCCGCGGTGCAGCCGTTAAGGACCGCTACGGGCGAGCGGGAGCATGTACTGAGCCGGCCCAGGAGCCAGGCGCGGCGGTGACACGGAGCTCGCCCCCGTGGTCTCTGCTTTCTATGGCCCGCTGCTGAGAGAAGAACAAAATCACGTTCACATGGGGAAAAAGTCAGCGTTGATGTGACTCTACATCGGGAAAATGAGATTCTCCGGAGAGCCAGGGGGTTCTCGGAGTGAGGGTTTCCGCCAGCGCTAATGCTGTGTGTGTTATATACAGTGTGAGGCTATAGCTGCCTGGATTTTATTTTCTCTCTTAAATAAAATGATGCACAAGACTACATTTGTGCAACTTGGCCAAGTCGACTCTGCGATACAAACCTTCTGCTTGAGATTTCAAGAATATTAAACACTGGTTTGGATATGGAAACTCTGTCTATTTGTGTGCGGTTGTGTGAGCAAGGTATAAATCCAGAGGCCTTATCCTCAGTAATTAAAGAGCTACGCAAGGCTACAGAAGCGCTAAAGGCTGCTGAAAATATGACAAGTTGACTTCATGGGAGAAGATATCTCAATGAGATACATGGCGAGCTAGCAAAGGGTTTGAAGACTGGCTGCTATTCAGAAATATAGAATGAAGTTAATGTTGTCTGCAGTCTGGGGACTGAATTCTTTGGTTTACTTATAGAATAGCAACTTTAGACAATTGTGTTCCTTTTAATGTTTGAAATTTGTTTGGAAGCACAGCTATAATACTGTTTGCATCCACATTCAACCTGGTTACAAATAGTGTCTTTTCTGTGTTTAGAAACTGTCCAAAAATCCTGATGCTGACGTTGGGGAGACTACAGTAGGGTTTCTGATAGCAATGTTTTGTTCAAATAGTTCTCCATGTTGAACAGGGAAATAACATTTTGATGCATGACAATTTTGAAAGGACACAGGTAACTTAATCTCTAATTTCAAATAATGAGTTTAAAATAGTTTCAGGTAATAGATTTGTGCCCCCAAGTTTCCATGCCAATTTTTAACTTTGCAATTGCATTTTCCTATTCTTTAAAATGCTTTTCTTTCCTATTGCTGTGTGAAAGATCCATACGAACAAAAGGGAAATCTGTCTGCAGAGGTGGAAGAGAAATTGACAATCCACAAAATGCTGTCAAATGCACAAACTAACAAACTGTAAAAGAAAAGTTTCTTTGCTCTTAAAAACTGTTTGTCTTAAGTACCACCACCCAAGATTACTTACTATAAGTGGTTTACAAAAACAAAAACAAAACACAAAAGACCATACAGATGAGTGGTTTTTTAAAAGTTGAAATAGCTAGCACAAGTTAGCATAATTTCTGGTGTGAAAATCATGTATTGAGAAAGCTAAATTTGGTTGACTGAATTTGCTTTGCTATGTGTGCTGAGCGCTGCTCCTACAAATATCATGAACTACTTTAGAGAGACAAGGTGGGAAAGATCATATCTTTTATTTGACCAAATTCTGTTGGTGAAAGAGAGACAAACTTTCAAACTACACAGAGTTCTTCTTCAGGTCACTGCAATGAACTACTTTGGCTGCTGAAAAATTGCTTACTGCTCTGTAATTCGTTATTTTCAGAAATAATATTTTAAGGTATATTTTTAAAAATAAAAGCAAAAAACATGACTGTTTACTAATTTCATTTTTAATCCTTATGTGAGGATGAACTGCAAAAAAGTAATACCTATTTATTATATGCTTTCTCGATCACATTCACTTCAGTTTTCTTCCCTTTCTGGGGAAAGTAGCTTCTTCCTGGGCAGGGATTGTGCATTACTAGTTTTTAGTTCAGAAGGATTTTCTTTTTAAATACCAACCATAAGTAAGGCAAACAAACAATGAAAATATGTATTTATGGTGGAAATATTTGTGCATCTTTAACTAAAATCTTACCAAGAGCAGCTCTCTAATAAAGTTAATATTTGTAGTACAAATTTAAATAAAATAACACTAAACATCTTCAGAGACTTAAAGTTCATATAGTGGTCTTTTCTTGTTGCTTTGTAAGTTTTTTGTCTAATTTCAGGATTTATTAATTTCAGGAGGAAAATGAAAATTTTCTCGGAGTCCCATAAAACTGTTTTTGTTGTGGATCACTGCCCATATATGGCAGAATCATGTAGACAACATGTTGAGTTTGACATGTTAGTAAAGAATCGGACCCAAGGAATCATACCCCTGGCACCCATATCAAAATCACTGTGGACCTGCTCGGTGGAATCATCTATGGAATACTGTAGAATAATGTATGATATTTTTCCTTTCAAAAAACTGGTAAGTGCTTCTAAGAGTACTGCTTATTGTAGAGATTATCTCATTTTAATGGGTGCTCTTTTAAAATTATTTTTGGATGCTCTCAGATAGAAAAGCAGGTGTCTTAGATCAAAAACAGTGGAACCTTTAAAAATTGAATTTTTCACCGTTTAAGCTGTTGCATTACCCTTTTCACTCAGTTGAACAATGAAAATAGTTTCATTTTAGTTTATGAGCATTTTCACTTTCTGGTTATCTGCTCTATCTCATTGCTTTGGTTGCAAACCCTGTGGGTGAGTTTTTAAATCTATACCAACTATAATAATATTAATTATTATTTGACATACATTTAAACATTAAATCATTTCTTTTGATCTCGGGTTTTATGTAATCCAGATTTTAACGCTACACAGACTTGGATATAACTTTTGTAAAATTTGATGAAAAAATAAGAAAAACATAAAATACTTGGTATGTCATCTTAGAGGAGAAACTCACTTTCCTCTTTTATTTAATCATTCACATAGTTAGTCACAGATGTCTCCAAGTTAGCATGGAGTGGTACTTAATGGGATAACGGTAAAAGCAAGGCATATCTGACTCTGTTGCTGAAATGACAGTAAAATGTACTGCCCTCTCGGTCTATTTGTTTGTATGCAGGATTGAGTGGTACACCTCTACCCCGATCTAACGCGTTAGATCGGGTCCAGTGCGGCGTACCGGCTCGTGCTGGACTGGACCGGCTTCCCCGGCGGTGATTTAAAGGGCCCAGGGCTCCAGCTGCTGCGGGGAGCCCCGAGCCCTTTAAATCCCCGGCAGAGCTCCGGCAGCGGGGCTCAGGCAGGGATTTAAAGGGCCCGGGGCTCCCCGCAGCGGCTGGAACACTGGGCCCTTTAAATTCCCACCCGAGCCTGGCTGCCAGAGCCCCAGCGGCGATTTAAAGGGCCCGGTGCTCCAGCTGCTGTGGGGAGCCCCGGGCCCTTTAAATCACCGCCGGAGCTCTGGCAGCGGGGCTCGGGCGGGGATTTAAAGGGCCCGGGCTCCCCGCAGCGGCTGGAGCCTCTGGCCCTTTAAATCACCACCCGAGCCCGGTTGCCGGAGCCCTGGGGCTCCACACGAATTAAAGGGCCCGGGGCCCCACACGAATTCGCTGCTTTACCGCGTTATATCCGTATTCTTGTTATATCGGGTCGCGTTCTATCGGAGTAGAGGTGTATTATAGGAGACAGATCCCTGTGGCTTCATGCTTTAGCCCTGCTTTCTGTAATGCTGGTCTTCCACTTTTGGGGACAGAGAAAAATGCAGTCTTGCTGAGGGATTGATAATGTGTTATGATCCATTTATCTTGCTGTAAGAAGTTAGTCTTCATTCAGAGTCTTTTTAAATAATACAAAGTACATCAAACACAGAATTGGAGCAGCCTTTTTGTTCTCAAACTCATTTATTTTGTTTTGGAGTTAAGCTGATACGTTTTGGACAAAACTAAGGAGTACATAGTGGATCACTTAGTCTGTTTTTCTTTTGGCATGCATTTGAGACCTCTCCATGCCTTTAAGACCAAACAAGTCACTTCTGTGATTTATGGTTCCTTTTCTTCACTAACCTGGAAATCAGAAATCCTAAGGGCGCTCCTTGGTGCATGCTTGGCATCACATCTAGCTGCCATAATCCACTGTGCCCAGCATGACTCTCATTTGTATCTTGGTAGTATATTTAACAAATTCTAAGACTTGGGTTTTTTAGGTGCCTACACTTTGGTACATAAATGAAAGAGAATCACTGTGTTAATGAGAAAAGGAACTGTGAATTGCAATCAAAGATAACTTACTTGAAAACATTATAAATAGAGGAACTTTTTTTAACATAACACAGGCAATGTATATTTGTAAGAAAAATAAGTTTAAAGTAAGTTATTAAATAAATTAAAAGTGAAAGATTTTACAGAGCGCAATTTTTTTTATCCTTTTTGTTTTGTAGAGTAAGCACTGTGCCTCTTAATTAGCACATCACAATTAATTATAAGATTTAGAATGCCAGATTTGTCATTGGGCCCATTTGTCACCCTTTTAACTGTTGTTGTAATAAGGTTGTTCCACTCCTTTCTGTCCTAAATGTGTTGAATTCTTTTCTAGCTCTTTGCAGTGCCAATTTAATGGAGTGGCAGTTCTGCTATTAAGAGTAAATTGTAATTTCTCTAAGGCACCAATTCAGCAAAGCATTTAAGCATGTACTTAAGTCCCATGATGGAGATTACAGTGAAGTCAGTGGGACTTAAGTACATGCTTAAATGCTTTATGAGCCTTCACTGCAAATGTTCATACTCATAGATTAGATAACTTTATCTTCATATCTCACTAGGGTATTTACCTCAATGATCTCCTTTGATAGCAAATTCTACTCAATGATTAAGTGCCATGTTTAATTAAATAACAGAAAAAATACATCTGTGCTCAGTGATAACTATTGCTAATGAAAATATAACTGAGATACTAAGGGAGTTGCTCCATTTTTTTCTCCTGTTAGTCTTGCAATGGTAACAGCAGTGTTAACAGTCAAAATCCACTTCTTGTTTATACTCTACTAACACACAAGAGATGAAGTCAGTTTTAATAATGACTTTCTAAAAAGATAATTAAGTGTACATGAACATTTTTTCTGTGTCATCATAGCACTTCTAAATGCTTGATCTTTGCTTAAAATAAAAAGGAGATATTATGTTAGTCTGGATTTAGCACAGTTGTTATAACCTGTGGGCACAAGTTAGTTTGATGTAAAAATAACATGAGTTTTGAGTGACCTATAAAGATAATACTCCGGCACTCTGGCCTTTTATAGGTAGAGCCCTGCAAATCCATGGATATGCACTTTATATCCGTGGACCATTTTTGGCAGCTCATGGCTTGGATGCAGGGCTCTAGCGATCTCCCCACAGAAATCAGGGTGACGCTGTAACAGATGGGATGGGGGCAAGGCAGACGCTCTGGCCCCAACAGCAGGTATGGGGGGGAGGAGGTGGGAATGGAGCTCTGACTGCAGCACACACTCTTCCAAATGGAGCAGCTGTCACCCAGCCCTCAGGCTCCCGCTCAGCTCTTTGAATCCTGCAGCAGGGGGCTGCGATATGTCGCAATAGCCCGCTGAGCATTCTGGTGGTTGTAGTGCCTGGCTTGCTTAGACTTGCTTAAAGTACAATTCCCAAAAGGGAGCATGACCATGTGCTCCTGCGCAGTGAGCCAAGTGCCATTTTGAAAGAGGTGTCGTTGTACTTTTAAACTAGCGGGCAGCAATGACGGGTGCTGTGAGGAGAGTAATTGTTGCCCCGTCTGTCCTGGCCAGGTCTGCATTTGTTAAAGGTGACGTGGCTGCGTAGCGATGTCCGAGCCCCCTACTGGGAGGGCGGCACCGCACACGAGGGCCCAGGATTGTAGCCTCTCTGTCCAGAGTTGGGGAAGGAGGTGCAGCGAGGGCAGAGTGGGAGGCGGGGCAGGAGATCTCTGGGGAGAAGTGGGGGAGCGATTGGGGGCTTGGCACAGGCCTGTGTCACTGGTGCATGGTGACCCATGGAGCTGCTAGTAGAGCCCTGCTAAGCCGCGGATTTCCACAGACCATTTTTGCGGATTGGCTGTAAATAAAAATTTTGTATCCATGCAAGGCTCTATTTATGGGCATGTGAGAATTATCGTATAAGAAGAAAGAATACATTACTGTGACCTTAAAATTTGCTTTGTAACCTTTTAGGTGAATTTCATTGTAAGTGATTCCGGGGCTCATATCTTAAATTCCTGGACCCAAGAAGACCAAAACTTGCAGGAGGTATGATTAGTACTTGATACCTCTATTTATTTTGTGAGGCTAGTTTAAATTAATTATAGTGAAAGAATATGCTTTCTTAGTATATTCAGTAGGCAGCATTTTATCATGGTATGACATATCAATGTTTTTAGTTTTTTGTCTTGTATATTTTGTCTGAGAATAATAATTGGGAAGTGTTAAATTGATTCATTCGTTTGAAGGAGAATTCTGGATTTAGCAAGATTGTATGTTTCTCACAGAATAAGGTTTTGTGTGTGTGCAGTTCAGTTACTTTTCATCTTAAGATAATGGTTTAAATAGAGACAACAACTTTTAGCTTTCTTGTGTCAATTTTAATTTTATTTGCATATTCTTACAAATCTAGATGAAACTAGCTCCTCTTTTAAACTCACTTAAAAGAAACACCAAATAAAAATTCATTATTCATCCTTTAAAATCACAATCATGTAACTATAACAAAGGAAAATAGGCAAGAGCTGTAAAATTCTCTTTATTGCAAAAAGTTCCAAAATAATCTTGTAAAGAAATTCACTAAAACACAGTGGGAATACAAAGGGAAAAAAAGGTGGTAATTTAAAGACAAAATTAAAAGGTACTCCATCACAGGTTTGACTTCTCTGTAGTACCTCCTGCAGGGCCAGGGATAGTATTGTAAGCACTCCCTGCATTAGTCTATAACAGTGGTTCTCAACCAGGGGTACATATACCCCTGGGGGTACTTAGAAGTCTTCCAGGGGGTATCAACTTATCCAGATATTTGCCTAATTTTACAACAGGGTACATAAAAAGTACTAGTGAAGTCAGTACAAACTAAAATTTCATACAGACAGTGACTTGTTTATACTGCTTTATATACTGTACATTGAAATGTAAGTACAATATTTATATTCCAATTGTTTTATTTTATCATTCTATGGTAAAAATGACAATGTAAGCAATTTTTCAGTAACAGTGTGCTGTGACACTTTTTTGTATTTTTATGTCTGATTTTGTAAGCAAGTAGTTTTTAAGTGAGGTGAAACTTGGGGGTACACAAGACAAATCAGATTCCTGCAAGGGGTACAGTACTCTGGAAAGGTTGAGAACCACTGGTCTATAAGTTGTGGTCACCTGCTTGGAGTAGGGAAGTCTGTGCCGTAAGCTCAGGGTCAGTCTCAAAAAAGTTGACAAATTCAAAATTTGTCTATTTTTATTTGTCTGGCCAAGGCAAGCACTTACTTGCAGCACTTGAAAGCAAGGTCCTTACCTGGCCCTGGGGTTCTGGGAGGGCACCAAGTAACTCCTCTTTCCCAGTCTCACCTACCTCTGCCCCAAGCAGAAGCAGGCAAGCTGCCTTAACTGGCATGCTGTCTCCCAATTGGTCAGTGTCTCCCACTGGTCCTTTTAAGCATCTGGAGGAGTAAGTATTGTAGGTAGCCCAGTCTGAGAAGGGGGTTGTCAGGTTGTTGACACCTCCAGCTTTGGGGCAGAGAATGCCTAATAGGTGCTATTACATACTCTGTTTGCATTTTGACTGGAGCTGGTTAGAGATTTTCTGATGGAACAGTTTTTCATTGGAAAATAATAATTTGATAGATCTGCAGAAACATGTTGATTCTGTCAAAATTTGGTTGTAAACCTGCAAACCAGGCTAGTTTCCTGCAAGCTTATCCCCTCCCTCCTCTGGGATGCTGGGGTTCACAGGGCTTCCTGACTTCAAATCAGCCTGTCTAGTGGGCTGCCCTGGAACCAGGGCTTCTAGGTAGCCTGCCGGGCAGGCTACTTCAGAGTGGGGGTCCCAGAGCTTCCAGGGAGCCTGGGACCTAGGGGATCATATTTCATGTTGGAATCGCCAAAATGTTCCCCTTGAGATGAACATTTTGGTTTCCAAAGCAAAATAAAACTCCCAGTTCCATGAAAAATTGAGGTTTTTCAATTTTTTGTCTCAGTTTGGGCCAAAAAATTTCCTGTTTCCTGGCCTGCTCTAATTTTAACGTCTGAAGTAAACTATCAAAGGTCTAATTTTACCATCAGAAACAGCAAATGATCATAGTCTTGGTAAGAAAGAACTATCAAGAACATCTTTGTCAGGACCTACATAAAAATCTTAATTCAGATGAGCCTCTTTTTGGTCCTAATTATATTAGTGAAATAATAAAAATTATGTTTTCAGCCCAAAAGAAGTAGCTTTCAGAAAACTAGAAGTGTGTAATAAAGGAAGATAATTGAAATGGTTTTGCAACTTTAGGAACATAACAGCCATACTGGGTCTGGCCAGTGATCCATCTAGTTCTGACAGTGGCCGGTGCCTGATGCTTCAGCGGGAATGAACAGAACAGGGCAATTTCAAGTGATCCATCCACTGTTGTCCAGTCCCAGCTTCTGGCAGTTGGAGGCTTTGGGATACTCAGAACATGGGGTTGTGTCTTGGCTACTAGCTAGGGCCTTACCAAATTCATTGTCCATTTTTGTAAATTTCATGCTCATAACATTTTAAAAACCTTGAATTTCACGGTTTTAATGTTTAAATCTTAAATTTCACAGTGTTGTAACAAAGCATGAATGTGTATTTAAAGACAGCAAAATATAAACATGTAAAGCCCTTAAGTAAGCATTCTCAACCTGGGGATCCCAACCCACGAGGGGGGCGCAAGGTTATCATAGAGGGGATCACAGTATTGCCACCCTTACTTCTGCACTGTTTTTAGACTTGCGTGGCTGGAAAGTGGTGGCTGCTGGCCAGGGGCCCAGCTCCACAGGCAGTGCAGAAGTAAGGGTGGCAGTGCACCATATCGTGCCACCCTTACTTCTGCGCTGTTGCTGGGGACGGTGAGTTTAGGGCTAAATATTTAGCCCAGCAAGTTGGTTATGGGTCAAAATCAATTGAATATTGAAAATAGAGCACTATTTTTTTTCCCCCTGACAATGTTAATCTGTATGTAGAATAAATTGTAATTAATGACTTCTGGTAACAGATCATTTTACTGTAATAGCGAAGATCATAACTTCACAACAAAACTTTTTTTCTTTTTAACCAGTTAATGGCAGCTCTAGCAGCTGTCGGACCACCTAATCCTCGTGCGGACCCAGAATGCTGCAGCATACTGCATGGTTTGGTTGCAGCAGTAGAAACACTCTGCAAAATCACAGAATACCAGCATGAGGCCCGAACCATGCTAATGGAAAATGCAGAACGTGTTGGAAACAGAGGAAGAATAATCTGCATTACTAATGCCAAAAGGTGTTTACAGGATTATACAATTTTGTGTGTGTGTGTGTGTGTGTGTAAATTAATGGTTTTATAAATAGGCTAGATCCTTTGTCTTCTGATTCTTTTTTTTTTTTTCTTTATGTAGTTCAGTATTTTTATTTTGACATATAATGCCTTTAATAGTTAGTTTTTGGCTACCGGTACTTTACAGACAAGTTCTCTCCTAATGTACTCCACCAGGAAAGGTCAGCTGAGGCACTCAAGATAACAGCTCATTGTTTTACATAAGTGAATATTAATGGTAGAGAGTTTCCAGGAGAGAGTTGGTTAAAGAGTTTTGGTGGGCTAAGGAGTATAGTAACGTAGTTCTGTTGGGATTAATGGTTTATGAAGGGTTAGTAATTTTGATACAGAATTAAAGCTTGTCTCCACATGGAGCTATTCAGGAATCAGAGCATATTAAACTATATTGGAAGAAGGTACTCTTATTCATGAATAAGGAAGGAGGGAGGGGTGTCTATACATTCCTGAATAGCTAGTGTGCTTGAAATTCACAACATATTTTAATCCAAATTAATTTTCAGGTGTAGACAAGTCCTTTGACCTATCCTGTGCCTCTTGCTCACAGGCAGAGCAGTCCACAGACGCATAAAAAGTTGCAGATTGGGGCTTAGTGTATAAGATTTGAAATTTTGTTCAATTGTACATGCATCTAGGAAAAAAGATAAGGTTGTGTATATTTAATTAAAATTATACTTTGACTTTTTTAAATATTGCAAAACAAAACTTATTTATACTTTTGTTGAAGAATTTTTAAACTGACATTTGCTCTTATTTGTGCTGCATCTACATGCCAAAATAGTAAGAGCAATATGTTAGTGAAACAAATATAGCCACAAAAGTTTTTCAAAATCCTCTTGACCTGTAAAAGTAATGAGCCATTTACTAAAGTATTTGGGTTAATTTTTTCTCTTTTTCTAAGGTAATTTTTTCCTCTCCTTCTTTTAGTGACAGCCATGTTCGAATGCTTGAAGACTGTGTCCAGGAAACTATTCATGAGCATAACAAGCTTGCAGCTAATTCAGATCAGTGAGTGTTCAATCTGCAAGCACAGTTTTTCTTATCTCGCATATGCCAACTTTGATGTGCCTTTTACGAAATATTGATCTGTATCGGTGGTGGGCAACTGGCCCACGGGCCGCATGCAGCCCATCAGGGTAATCTGATTGCAGGCCGTGAGACATATTGCTGACGTTGACCATCCGCAGGCACGGCCCCCCGCAGCTCCCAGTGGCTGTGGTTCTCTGTTCCCGGCCAATGGGAGCTGTGGGAAGCGGCAGCCAGCATGTCCCTGCGGCCCACCGCTTTCCGCAGCTCCCATTGGCCGGGAACAGAGAACCGCGGCCACTGGGAGATGGGGGATCAACGCGTCCCGCAATCAGATTACCCTGATGGGCCGCAGGTTGCCTACCACTGATCTATATGATGCTGTTTATTGAGAACATTCAAATGGCCCCTCAAGATAAGCTTAACAGAGAGGGGAAACTAGATGAGGAAGATACTAAAACACAACCCTGTAGTCTGAGGTCTTGAGTTATAGCCATTATGTTTTCCTGTACCATAGCCCTGCACAAGACTGTGCTTCTTTAGATTGGTATCTCTTAAAGCAGGGAGGTATAAAAGAGAAGAGTAAAGAAGATAATTTAGCCCAGCTGTGGAAAACAGCTCTGTAACTAATCATTTATTTGAAGAATACCTGATACTGCTGGTGATTAATGCTTTGAGCAATGCACATTGGTGGTAGCACTGAATTAGTTTTACATGCCGGTTACTAAAAGCTTCTGTGCTTGGAAATTGCTTTTAGTTTTCAAATAGGTGTTTGTTTGTTTGTTTTTTGGCCTGGTATCTCTGTTGAAACTTGAGAAACAAAATACTGAAGAAGAAAAAAAAGGAATGTTATGTTAAATCCCTTTTCCCCATCTTCTGTCTATCTTGTCTATTTAGATTATGAGCTCTTGAGGGCAGGAACTGTCTATTACATTGTACATGGGGCCCTATCCTGGTTGGCTGTAGGCATTTTCACAATACAAATAAATGTTGTTAATATAATCCACCACATTACATCTAACTTTCATTTCACCGTTTGCATTTTTACAATTTCATAAATGTTAAAATGGTGCTATGGGTCCCAGGAAATAAGGTTTTTATTTAAATGCTATGTAAAGGTGAAAAGATTTTGTGACTAAAACACGTCACATTGGAAACAATGGAGGATTGGAGGTACAAGATCTGGGTTCTTTTTCCAGCAGCCAAAGTTTTCTTGTGAAAACGTCAGGCAAGTTGCATAATGGCTGTGTGTGGAACTCCAGCAATTGGGAGGGGAGGGTGCTCAGCATCATTCAGGCTATTAATTTCCATTTTTTCTTCCGTACCTAATGGGGATTAATTGATATTTGCAAAACACTTTTAGGAGCAGATCCTCAGCTGGTATCGATTGTTATAGGTTTATTGACTTCTGTGGAACTATGACAACTGACTTTAGCTGAGGATCTATCTACCCCATTGATACTTAAATGGAAGGTGCTACAGAAGTACAGTGTTGTTTCGCACCTCAAAACTCTCAGCTGGAAATTTGACCATATTTTCAATTATAAATTCATAGAATCGTAGGACTGGAAGGGGGTCTTGAGAGGTCATCTAGTCCAGTCCTCTGCACTCATGGCAGGACTAAGTATTATCTAGACATCCCTGACAGGTGTTTGTCTAACCTGCTCTTTAAAATCTCCAGTGACGGAGATTTGTGTGCTTATAAAATGGAATAAACAAACACCAAGTCCTGACAAAACTTACTCAAAAGCAGAATTGGTCTCTGGTGCTTCTGACTAGCGCAGTGTTCAGGAAATCAAGTTAGTCTTGCATGGAAGAGAGTTGTCACGAATTATGTGGCATACAGCTGCATTGCTGACCTACTAAATAGAACATTTGATTTCTAAGCCTCATGCAGATCCAGAAGTGTGAATTGGTCTTAATCCACACCTATCCAGTTGGTGAAGATAGCCTTGTTTCAGATCGCCTTAAAAAAGAGGTAAGGAGCTTAAATTGCTTTAAAAAAAAATGGTACCACTGTACTGAATGTCACAAACCAACTTAGGGCAGATCTACACTTAAAACCCTGCATTGGCACAGAGGAACTGCTTTAGTGCTTATAGATTCATAGATTCATAGATTCTAGGACTGGAAGGGACCTCGAGAGGTCATCGAGTCCAGTCCCCTGCCCGCATGGCAGGACCAAATACTGTCTAGACCATCCCTGATAGACATTTATCTAACCTACTCTTAAATATCTCCAGAGATGGAGATTCCACAACCTCCCTAGGCAATTTATTCCAGTGTTTAACCACCCTGACAGTTAGGAACTTTTTCCTAATGTCCAACCTAGACCTCCCTTGCTGCAGTTTAAGCCCATTGCTTCTTGTTCTATCCTCAGAGGCTAAGGTGAACAAGTTTTCTCCCTCCTCCTTATGACACCCTTTTAGATACCTGAAAACTGCTATCATGTCCCCTCTCAGTCTTCTCTTTTCCAAACTAAACAAACCCAATTCTTTCAGCCTTCCTTCATAGGTCATGTTCTCAAGACCTTTAATCATTCTTGTTGCTCTTCTCTGGACCCTTTCCAATTTCTCCACATCTTTCTTGAAATGCGGTGCCCAGAACTGGACACAATACTCCAGCTGAGGCCTAACCAGAGCAGAGTAGAGCGGAAGAATGACTTCTCGTGTCTTGCTCACAACACACCTGTTAATACATCCCAGAATCATGTTTGCTTTTTTTGCAACAGCATCACACTGTTGACTCATATTTAGCTTGTGGTCCACTATAACCCCTAGATCCCTTTCTGCCGTACTCCTTCCTAGACAGTCTCTTCCCATTTTGTATGTGTGAAACTGATTTTTTCTTCCTAAGTGGAGCACATTGCATTTGTCTTTGTTAAACTTCATCCTGTTTAACTCAGACCATTTCTCCAATTTGTCCAGATCATTTTGAATTATGACCCTGTCCTCCAAAGCAGTTGCAATCCCTCCCAGTTTGGTATCATCCGCAAACTTAATAATCGTACTTTCTATACCAATATCTAAGTCGTTAATTGAAGACACTCCTACACCGACAGGAGAGAGCTCTCCTGTCACTTCCTGAGAGGCAATAGCTATGTTGACGGGAGAAGCTCTCCCATCAACATTGCGCTGTCTTCGCAAGGGTTAAGATTGGTATAACTGTTGCTCAGGGGTGTGGATTTTTCACACCTCTGAGCAACATAGTTATACCTACATAAGTCTGTAGTGTAGTCCTGGCCTTAGGTAGACAAATACATGCTGAAAATTTAGCAGTAATGTTTTGAGTATCCGGTCTCTGGGAAACTATCTGTAAAGGAAGAGGCATATGTGACAGTTTCTGAAGAAGCTGACATCATAGAAATGTTATTGACATTTTCAGTGTCTGTTTCTGATAACTATTTTCCCCTCCTTTTGCAATCGGCATGCAGTTATGGTATCTCTTTTGTCAGCCTGCTTGAGTTTTTTTGCTAACTATTGACTTGCAGTAAAGCCATTCATCTTATAGTTTTTGCAGATTGAGCTGTTTAGTGACCTCTTGAAAGGAAAAGCGTTAGTTTTAATTTGTGGGAAGGGAGATTACAGTACAATGGAAAAACAAGACCTACATGAGATATTTACTTCACTGGGACTTCCTGTATCCATGGAAGAACACTTTGCTGGCCACCAGGAACCTCTACTTCCCCATACAAATTTCTGTTGCTGCTGAGCTTGATAGCCTGCCAGAGAATTAATATTGTTAAATGTTACATATATGTTATTCTAACCAACCTGTCGGTACTTTGACTAACTGTATTGCACAATATGTTATTTTAAACTTGGCAGATGGACTTGTTTGTATCTTTTTAATTAAATGTCAGTGGAACGAATATCTGCTTCCAAGGGGGTGATTTTGCAGGTATGCTTGTGGTGTCTCAGGAGTTGATAAAATCCTATAGTATTTATCCACATACCAATAAAATAAATGTCCTAAAAGAAGAAATTCTATTTTATAAATAATATTGACACATTAAATTAAAATTATTTTGTACACTGATATTTTCATTGCTTATTTACAAATGCATGTTATTGGGCAATCCGTATATTTATAGTGACTGTAGGTCGAAAACCACACATGTACCAAGTGGTATGTGCCATAAGGCGTTGGCTGTAACGGAGGTAAAGGTGTGTATGTGTGTGTGTGTGTGTGTGTGTGTGTATATATATATATATATATATATATATATAAATAATATATATATATATTTTTTTTTAAAGAAAGCTTTCTAGTTTGACAGCGTCCCTTTAAAATGGCCAGACTAAAGTGAAACTATTGGGTTAATTGAAAGTGCGAAAAAAATCTGCAGATTTATTTTTTAAACTGTCATTCTGAACATGAAATAAATCCAACCCTATATTTCATTGTAGGAGTAAAAATAAATATAATACCTTTTCTCCCAGAGAACCTCCAAATGCTTTATAAACTTCACAAAGCCCTTGTATAGAGTATTAAATATTTATGCAATGGGTGTGAGAAGCAGAGAGTACTCTTACTCCTTCACCATGTTCTGAGGTTCCCCTCTATAACACAGTCCTCTGGCCAAGGAAAATTAGACAGGACTTCCTTGCAGCTCATTATATCAGCTCATGACATATAGCACTTTATCTCTTCAGAATGTTATACAAGTGTATATGAAACATACACATGAGGTAGATGGATAAAAGACTACTGTCCCCACTTTACAGATTGGGAAAGGGAGACTTACCTCAGGCCCTATGACAGATCAGTGGCAGAGCTGAGATTAGGACTCAGGAGTTCTTGGATTCTAGTCTCATGCACTGAGGTGGCCTCTTGTTGGCAGGAAGGGTCACAGTTTAACAACTCTCTGGTGTTCAGGGTGTTTGACAAAGTTATGATGACTAACTGAACCAAAGTGTTCTACATAACATCACTGCACCTAAGATGACTTTAAACTGTTTATATCCTTCTAAGGAACCATACATCAAATTTTCTGTTGAATTTGGTGATGCAAGTCACCAAGCTTAAAATTTTGATGATTGAAAACACTGATACTGTATATTCTGTCTTTTTTTTTTATTTTATTTTTTAAAGCTTTCTCCAGTCTTAACCAGCGAAGTACATAGTGTCCGTGCTGGACGGCATCTGGCTACAAAACTGAACGTTTTAGTACAGCAGCACTTCGATCTGGCTTCAACCACAATAACCAATATCCCTATGAAGGTAAGATTGTATCTATAGCTTTATGATAAGTAGCTGAATCACTTACTTTAAATTGTTTTGAAATTTTAATATTTATTTTAATTGAATTTTTACATTGTTTTTCTCTCCATATCATATTTTCTGTTTTTTATTAGCCCACATTCAATGTCTGTGACCAGGTTAGTACATTTTAAGAAGGGAAAAAAAGGAAGGATCACAGAACAAAATGCTGTATTGCTATGTCAGCAATTCGATTCGGCAATACAAGTGTTATTTCAGTCCACTTCATATTATTTTATATAAATATAATCTTGTTTACTTCAAATTACTTTGTCTGTGATTCTTTTGTCTCTTATAATTGTGTTCATTAGATATTCTTGACCTTTGTGCATTTTAGTGGTTTAGTGAGTCTTTTTTCCTCTGTGTCATTTTCATGCCCACCCAACCATAAAGGTGTTTGTAACTAATAGTTTCTGACCAAAGGATAATGGTTTTTCAACTGATGTTGAGCTGCTTAACCAAGAGGGGGAGGGGAAAATTACTTTTGCCTCTAGTAATGGAAGATATTAAATGACTTTCCCCTCCCCCCCATAGAAGCTACATACATCCCTACTTCTCATTTATTTTTCTTTTTAATTAATCTTCATTGCCACTGGGATGACAATTAATGTAATTAAAAATTCTAATTGGCTTTTAGTAAGTAGGAGCCCCCCAGCTTCAATTATGTTTTACTGCCAGACCAAGAGCACCGATATTGAAAGAAGGGGAAGTTTATTAGCAAAACTAAAGAATGCACAAAAGGAAAAATAAGTTATTACCCAGTGCTCACTTCTTTAAAATGAATAAATGATAGTAGTGTATGGATTGTGTGTGTTAAATTAAGTAAACTGATACTTTAGTTTGTTTTGACAACTTTCAGCTTTAACATGGATCATAGTATAAATGTGATCTATATATATATTTTTTTTCTTTTAGTTTCACAAATACCTTATTTGTAACTTACTGCCCTGTGTGCTGCTCGTATGCCTCTTCCTCCTACCTTTGTCTTTTTTAGGAATAGAATATGTTGGGTTCCTTGTGTACTATTTACTCAAAATAAATTCCCCAAGATTACTGTTCTGTTTTTGCTAATTTACTGTATATGGTGTTTGCTGATGCAGCTGTTTAAAGATGCTGTGTCCTTCTTTTAACAAACATCCAGTCTTTAACTTCATGCCTGCAGTTACAACTATTGAATAGCTTCTAGTTCTTAACCGCAGGAATATGATAAACTGCTACTGTAAGTGGTTTCTTTCGTTAGTTCAGGTTAAAAAGAAATTCTCAGAAGATTTAAAAAAAAAAAAAAAAGTGACTCTGCCAACAGACTCTAGTAGTTAGAATTACTGGGTGCTGGTTAGGAAATTACAAGTTTCCCAATCTGTTTCTTGTAGCTCTGGGTGTAAGATGCTACTATGTATCTTTCTTATATTACATCTTTAAGCTTTATATAGAGAAGAAGAGGAAGGAAAAAAACTAGAATTTCAGTGTCATTTATCTGTGTGTTAGGCATTGTGCACATTTATGGCATTTATATAAATAGCAATATGATAGATTTAAAGAAAAAGCTGGCTATTGCATCTTTAAATAGATCAAAAAGCAAACCGTTTCCTCAACGTTGCAACCCCTTCTTGTCTGATTCACTTGAAATTTTATTTTCTTCTGAAAGGTAAAATGTAGAATATCATTCTCCATTTATAAAAACAACAAACAATCCTTTAAAAAAAATAAACCAGATTCTTTTTGAATTTTCTTTTTATTTAAAGGAAGAACAACATGCTAACACATCTGCCAATTATGATGTGGAGCTTCTTCATCACAAAGATGCACATGTAGACTTTATAAAAAGTGGTAAGTAGGGAAAAAATGTAAAAAGTAACTGGTGGAGTAATCTAAGAATTAAAAATGCCTAATAGAACACTTTTATAAAAACTGTTTTAAGATCATTCAAAAGCTCAGGATCTGGGCTTTAAATTGATGCAAACTTTAAGCTTCTTCAGCAAGGACAAGATTTAACTAAGTATAGCAGATTTAATTGAAATTTTAAATTTTCTTTACAACAATTTGAAATGTAATGTAAAATGAATTGGTCTTGGAATATTCAGTTTAACTGATTATTTTTAAAAAGAGGAGACATAATGAAGGAAAGAATAACATATAAACATCAAACTAGATTGGACATGCATTCAGAATGTGTGTTTGATGGAACCAGAGGCATTTCAGTTTGTCACTTGGATGTAAGAATGCCAGTTCATGAGTTAAAAGAGATCAGATGCTTAAACAAAAGTCCAGGAGTTTTTGAGCAAGAGGATCGTGTGACAGGCCAAATTCTCTTTGATGTTATAGGAAGTATTCTCTATCCAGGTAGCTGCATGTCAGTATCTAAATAAATATGGAAACCAATTACTTCACTGACAGACACACAGACTTGTTTCCAAAAATTTGAGACAATCAAATGTGCATATGAAAGTATCATCCTCTTTGATGTACATCTGGGTATGCTAGATTAAATTTCCTGTAGAATACTGACAACTGACAAGTGCAGTATATTAGACTGAACAGTAATTCCTTCCTCGTAAAATTGACAGAGATTATTTGAGAATTTAACCTTATTCTCCCACAGTTTTTTCTCTTCTAGTATGATCTTTAGCTTTTGGTTTCATCTCTTACTATCCTCTGATAAAGCTTAACCCAACTCCAGTGCAATTTAGAAATAAATTTAGTTTGAACAGCGTTGCCATGTAGAATACTTGTGGTCTAGAAACAGGGTATGGCTGTCTGAGCTCTAATTTAGTGTACAAATATTGGAAGGCCAAAATTGGATTTAACTAAAACATTTTACTCACTTGAAGCAGATACAAACTTCCACCCTTAAAATATTGAAAGATATGAAGCAGATATCCCACCCTTTTCATTTAGAACCATCTGAGCTGGGGGTAAGCGGGTGGCGGGTTTTAATGAGGTGTGTTGGTTTTTTAGAAAGAGATTGAATTACCATGGGTTACTGTGAGGGAGAAACTACCTAATTGTCTTTTACAATTATTCTGTCAAAGAATTTGAATGATGTGTGATCAAAAATGTTATGCAGTTTTGTCTTTAATTGAAGCTGTGAGGGAAGAGAGAGATGATGGGATGTACAATAATTAAGGTTAAGATTCTATCACAGGGATTTAGTAAAAGTCAGGGACAACTCGTGGGCAACAAACAAAAATTCATGGAAGCCTGCAACCTGTCCCTGACTCTTACTAAAAGCACCCTGGGGCAGTAGGATGGACAAATAAAGCACTGCCAGGGGCTTTCAGCTGCTCCAGCCTCGGGGGGGCTGATCCAACCCCCAGCCGCTGCTTGGACAGCCCCAGGGCCGGCTGCCGCTCAGGCCCAGAAGTCCTGGAAAGTCACAGAATCCATGACCTCCGCGACAGAATTGTATCCTTAACAATAATGCATTTATACTGGTCTGGACATGTATTATAAGCCAGGGAGTGTCTTTTCTTGTCTTCCCAGCTTAAATGAATAATAAAATTGCTTCTCCATCCTCTTTTCTCCCCCCCACCCCCTTTCTTTTCATCCACAGTCCGTTCAGTAAAATGTGGGTTTTTCTTTTTCTCTGTGTAAATCTATAAATATGGAGGCTTACACCCTTTGGCCCCCTCCCCTCCCAGCTACTGAGAAAGGTGGGAGTGCAAGGTTTTCTATTTGCATACTGTCTTTGAAACCTCCTTGGGACTCCATCTTTTATATCTTCCTGTGGCTGGGAGATGTCAGGTGTCTGAAAAATTTGAAACCCCCTCAGTAAGCCTTTGGCTTCTGGAAGGATCATTCTCATCTGAAAGCCTTTTTGCAAAGATGGACAAGGTACTTCCCTACACTGTTCTCTTCCCAACCAGCAGGAAAGTGAAACTGATCCAGGGTTCTGAATTTATTTAGTGATACTGCTTGTAAGGGGGCAGGACTTACCACCGCGGTGCTTCCTGCTGGCCGTCCTGGGAATTAGCTCTTGGCCCTTCCATGGTCTGCCTTCAGCTAGTGGGGTCACACCTGCTGTCACTACTGTCTCCATTCTTTGGACCTGCATCGCTCCCCGGACCGCAGCATCCTCTTCTGCGCACGGTCCTCCAGCTGTGCCCCCACTCTGGTATCTCCCCCCTTCCGGGTGACTGGCAGTCCTTAGTCTCACCACTTGCCTCAGCGGCCAACTGCAGTCCAAGGTCCAGCCCCTCGCCTCAGGGGCAAACTGCAGTCTGGATATCAGCCACCTCCTCATTGGCAAGGGGGGGACGGGACCCAGGCACGCCTGCTATTCTGGGTCCCAAACCAGGGACCCAATAGCCGGCAGCGATCTACTGCCCTCCTGCAATTTGCTGCCTATTTTCCCTGGGCTACTTCCCCTGTAGCCCTAGCACGCTCTCAGCTCTTATTGCAAGGCCCCAGCCTGGCAGTGGTCAGCCAGCAGCTCACCCTCACACTCTGCTGCTCCTGCCCAGCACTGCTCTATCTATGGCGCTTCTTAGCCAGTCCTCCTCCCTTGCCTTCCAGGGAGAGACTCCCCTCTGCTCGGCTGAACAGCCCTTTATATACAACTCTCGCTGGCCCTGATTGGCTGCTCCAGCAAGCCTTCCCCCTATCCATGGGCTCAGTAAGCCCTTTCCGGATGCCTGGGTTCTGCGCAGCCTCCCTGCTGCTGCTTTTAACCCCTTCTTCTCCCTGTATGGGGCAACTGCCCCACCACACTGCTAGTACTGTTAAGTTTTCAGTCTGCTGCAGTTTAACAAAGCTGTGAGAAGCATCACAGATGTAGTCTGTAGAAAAGCAGGACAGCAGTGTTTACTTCCTGTCCAGATTTAGAATGTTCTCTTTGCAGCCATAAACAGAAGCCTGGATTCTGTAGAAGTCAATTGACACTCACCTGGGAAAGTTCACTTGGACAAGTTTATGAAGCAAAATGAATTTTTCAAGCGCGTGTATAGGAATATATTGGACAGGAGAGAGCAGACTAGGCAGCATTTCCAATTTTAAAAACATTAACTCTGTTGACCAGGAAAGTGGTAATTTGAACCAGTTTGACTTTTTTTTTTTTTTTTAGGCATTGTGGCTGCTCCACAATTGAGATGAAATAGATCTGACTGACATTCTTTAGAAGATCTCTGTTTGAGTATATAAAATTATTGCCATTATCTTATCCTTAACAGCAACCTGCAGGGTTGACTTCAATGTGATTTGTTTGTTTGTTTGTTTGTTTGTTGGTAAAGACTACTTGTAGAAGTAAAGGACAGATCATGCAAGACCCATTAGTACATGTTTCTGTGATTTCATAATCAGAATGGACTGTGTTTATCACTTAGTCTGACCTTCCACATAACCCAATATATACCCATTGACTCTTGCATCTAGTTCAGCCATGAGTTATTGGTCTAGAGTGTCATATTTTGAAGTATATTTTGTAAGTGGCAACACCAACTATTTGAAACTTCATGTAAAACTTATCTTTCCTTAGTGTGTGCAGATTATTGGAAGTTCAGATTAGCATAGCACTAATTAGTAAGAATCTACTGCATTGTCTTGGAAGCATTATGATATGTCTATATATTTTATTGCCTTCCTGTAATTCACTGCTTCCTGTCAGACCAGCTGTAAATAAGACGGTTGAAAGGAAGCGTTTTAGCAATATATCTTAATATACATGGCCAGAACTACATGATGAGAGGTGTTCGCATTGGACAAGAAAGGATAAAGAGATCGATAACAATACCTACTATTTTTTGCAAACGGGAAGAAAGCAATACAACTTGTCAAATGTGCTCTTGAGATATATTTTCAGTTATGATTTTTGGGATGTGCTGTTTAAAATAAAATTTTAATTATAACTGATCAGTTCAAAACAAAGGTTCTGACACCTAGGAGGTGCAGAATTTTTGCACAGAAGGCCATTATCCATCCTTTGAGCGTATTAGACATATTTTTAAAATAAACTTCTTGGCCTGTTACAACTATAAAAGTATTGTAAATATATTTTTGCTTTAAATAATAAAATGAGACTTAGAGGAACACCTTTTCAGGAGCCTCAATGTAGCCGTTACGTTGAACATGCCTACTTGAACACCTATGTATTTTGCATGCATGGTTTCTTACACCCAAGTTTGTCTGTACTGCAATAACTTTGCTCACTTTTAATTTTTTTTTATTATTTTTTTTAAATTGTAGATGTTACTTCTGAAAACTTCTGGGTTTGGGGATGTTTTTAAGCTTATTTTGAATATTTACTTTTTAAAAAATCATCATGTTCTCTTTCGAAAATCAAGTTCAGATTCCACATAAGACATTTTGTACGTTAAACCCTCTCATTCAAATAATAGGAGGGTTTGTGCAGCACCATCATGTATTTATATAAGGGTTATAATTGCTAGATTTTTGTATTCTATAATGTAATGAACTGAAGACTACTGACTAATTTATTATGGTACATTTTCTCTAACTTGATGTTGCAGGTGATAATCATATAGGTGGCAATAGCAGAGAGGGTACATTTAAAGAAACTGTAACATTAAAATGGTGCACGCCGCGAACAAACAGTGTTGGTAGGTACTGTATTTTTCTGTAAATGTTTGAGAAACACTTTCTGTCCTGCACTAGGTTCCCCCCTCCCCCTCCCACGGCATCCAAACATAGAAATAATATTCCCTGGTGATTGCACTACTGTTCCTCTCCTTTTTGTTTCCTATACCCAGTGTCTCTTGCCACAGCTCTACTTTGCATCCAGCAGACCTCCAAAGAGGCTGCAACATCTACTGCCGTGATTTGGCATACCGTACAGTCAGTATCTTGTCAGACTGAATGCTCCTGCTGCTGGCTAATCACTGACTTATTTATGTAGGAGAGAGGGGAAACCAGGATTTTTCTCGCTCTATCAAGCAAACTGCTTGTTCGCTAGCTAAAAGTGTTCAGTGTATTTTCCCCTCCATTACTTTTCTGTGGTTTGCATCACCAGTTTGTAAATGTATTATAATTCTCTAGTAACATTGCTCTGCAGCTTTTTTTCTTCCCTCCGTCTCTCAAAGAAATTTCACAAACAAATCACTTCAACTAATTTAGGTATTTTGTAAGAGAGTAGCTTCAGGCCCTTTGTGTAGTGTGTTCTTTTCTATCTTTGGAACTAAGCTAAAAACCTTTCTACATTTTTATTTTTCAGAATTGCATTATTGCACTGGAGCATACAGAATCTCACCTGTAGATGTAAATAGCCGACCTTCCTCCTGTCTTACCAACTTTCTTCTCAATGGTAAATTGTTTTCTTGGTTAAACATTTTAAAAATTGTTAATGTTGCAAATCCCTTTTTTAAAGTGTGTAGGTATATCCACGTTGTACAAAATGTTAAAAAGTTAGATATTCACCTTATTATCGATGTCATATTAACACGTAATCTGTGTAAAGGACAGTAATACAGAAGCAAGATAGTTTAGATGCTTGTTGGACTGATAACTATATTTGAAGGCAAATGGAATAAAAATTACAGTTTGACTTTAAATCTAGAAAAGGGGAGAAGAGATGGGAAAGAGAGAGGAATCCTGATGGTGGTGGTTTTTTCTAAATCCCAACATAGGTTCTGTGTTTAGTAATATACATTTATTTTAATATTACATCTGTTCTTGAATTACAATATAGCTGATAATAATATGTTTGATCACAATGCTTAATAGTGTTGAGTATTCTTTCCGAATAGAAATGTAATAACTAAGGGTTCTTCCATCAGAAAACTGGAAAATAGGTATTCTTGCTCTTATGAGTTAAGTGGAAATTGTTCTATATTGCAAAGCATTTGCAAGTTTCCCTGAAACATGCTGCAGAGATTCAGAACAGAATAGGAACTTCTCAATGTATTCCTCTTTCCCTCACTCTCTCTCATTCAAGAGATAAAAAATATCTTCCCTTCTATTCAACACTGTAAACTTGCTAACTTTCATTTTAAGTGTAATCCAGTTTTGAGCTAAGGTAGCAATGATATATTCTGTCATATATAGAGAGGATAGGCAGCTGTCAGCAATCAGGACAGAATCAAGGATCGGTGACTACTATCTTTACCACCCCCAGTTGATCCAATTAGATAATCATGTGACCTCCTACATTTATTTTCATATACTAGGAGGGCATTTTGCCTGCTTGAAACTGACATACTAATTAGCATTGAGGTCAACCAAGGATTTGGTTAGTCAGTTTATCATTCAACTGTTACCATAACCTTCACCCTCAAAAGAATATATTTAGTAGAGTTTTCTCATGCATACTCTTAATTTCAAGAAAATAAGCCATTTTTGACTTTTGTGAACATGAAATAGTGTCCCTTGAAACAAAGAAATTTAAGATACCCTAGTGCTCAAATAATACACAAGATAGTTTTTTAAACTGTATATTTACCATGCCCTTAGTCTTCAGTGAAAACAAGTTATGTGTTTGGGTCACTATTTGGTTGACAAAGTTATGTTGTAAACTATTGAAAATAATGAATTGGCCAAATACAGTATAGCACTTTCATTACTTTTTACAAACATTTATCTCCATAAGAACTATATTTTCTGAATGATCAAAAGGTTACAAATAAAGTACACCTCTACCCCAATATAACTCTGTCCTTGGGAGCCAAAAAATCTTACCGCATTATAGGTGAAACCGCGTTATATCGAACTTGCTTTGATCCGCCGGAGTGCGCAGCCCCGCCCCCCCGGAGCGCTGTTTTACCACGTTCTATCCGAATTCGTGTTATATCGGGTCGCGTTATATTGGGGTAGAGGTGTACATAGTTTGAGCCCTTTATATATAATGCAAGAAGAGTGCTATGTTCCATAATAGCCTATCTAAAGGCAGGAATTAAAGTTCCATAGGAAACAATTGTAGATCTACTAATTTGAGTTTAGTAAGAGACCTATATTAGCTTAACACCGCTGGGGGTTGGGTGGTTAAATATAAACCTGTAGAATACCTTTAAATGTAAATTGCTGTACTCAGTAGCTAATCAAACTGATCTCAATTTTAATAGGCCGTTCTGTTTTGTTGGAACAACCACGCAAGTCTGGTTCTAAAGTAATTAGCCACATGCTTAGTAGCCACGGAGGAGAGATTTTCCTGCATGTATTGAGCAGTTCTCGATCAATTCTAGAAGATCCCCCTTCAATTAGTGAAGGATGTGGTGGGAGAGTCACAGACTACAGGATTACAGTAAGATACTACTATTTTATATTTTTAGTTTTACTAAACAATTCATCAGAATTCAGGGGTGAGGAGTGAGGTGGGTTGAAACAGACATTCTGTACCATAAGAAATTGTAGGTCACTTATTTAAAAAAAAAAAAAAAAAAAAAAAAAAAAAAA
>NW_020664463.1:9055403-9069454 GCF_002925995.2 Terrapene triunguis | reverse complement strand
AAAAAAAAAAAAAAAAAAAAAAAAAAAAAAAAAAAAAAAAAAAAAGACACCTGGATCAACTATTTCTTCATTCTATTATTGATAGTCAGCATTTATTGACACACACATATGACCACTTTATAGAAGCCTTCTGTCGCTATCCCATATCTGTGCTTGCATGCTGTAGGCAATATGAACTTTCTGAAATACTCTCATTGATTACTCTTTTTAAACACTGTTTATCTCAACAAAGGTTTGAAGTGGACTGGATCCAGATAGCCCTGCACCCAGCCCTCTATAAGAAGGATAATTGTCATAATGAGGGTCTTTGAGAATAGCTGGACTGCACAGATAAAAAAGAGCTGATGCTTATAGACTCAGGTGTGGAGGGGGCACTCTAAAAACAAAAAAAAAAACCATTTTACTCTTTTTAACTTGATATCCTCTGCATTCAGTGCACATTAGCAAAAAGTGGACTGTAAACAAACAGAATAAAACTTTAACATATGTAATTCATTATTACCAATCCAAAGCAGAGCATTTGTTCCCACATCCTACAATTTTTTGAAGTTAAGGTTTCATGAAGTTAAGATTTGACAAACCTCTTCCTTAAATGCTTTCTATATGAATTCAAAGTAGAATTGCTCATAAGAATATTGAACACAGACCTATAGTTTTTAGGGCTACATTCCTTTTCCTTTCTGCATTATTCATAAGGGAGGTAATGATGTTTGACCCATTCAATGAAAGTTACTTTATTAGAGAAGTTCCTAATTTTATCTTGTTTGGTTATCATTAGGATTTTGGTGAATTTATGAGGGAAAACAGATTAACTCCTTTTCTAGACCCCAGATATAAGATCGATGGAAGTCTTGAGATTCCTTTGGAACGAGCAAAAGATCAGTTAGAGAAACATACTCGTTACTGGCCTATGATTATTTCGCAAACCACCATCTTCAACATGCAAGCTGTAAGTGATCATGGATTTGTAACTTTTCTGTTCTGTTCTGGAGTAAGTTTTTAAAACTGTACTTAGGGAAGAGTTAATATCAGTAAAAACTGCATAGCTGATAGCACACTACAGAAAAATCAACAAAAACAAAATCAGTTAGAATAAGGTTTTGGCTTTCACTTTTGATTAAGTACTTTGTGTATATTTTACAACTATAACTCTGTACCCAAATGTCTCCCATTACATGGAATTGAGTTGGATGCAAAGCTGTTGGGTTAAGGGGGAGACGTCTGAAGCGTCCCCAGCATGCATTACTACATGAATCTAGGTTAAAGGATTTTTGTTTTTTAATGTCATGCTCAAATATGCTTCTAAATCCCTACCCCCTAACTAAATGCAGATTTTGTTCTGTTTTGTTTTGTCTTGAAGGTAGTGCCATTAGCCAGTGTTATTGTGAAAGAAGCTCTGACAGATGAGGATGTGCTGAATTGTCAGAAAACAATATACAACTTGGTAGATATGGAGAGGAAAAATGATCCACTGCCAATTTCAACAGTTGGTACCAGGGGAAAGGGTCCAAAAAGGTTTAACATTTATTAATTTTGTTGTACTTTTGCAAAAAAAAAAAAATCACATCTGCATACATTCCAGATGAACCTTGTGTTTTAAGTTGGACAATCAAAGGTAATTTAGAGTCCACTAAACTACATACATGTGCAAAATAAATGTTGTATATCATTTGGCTGCATCATTTAGAGCTGTAATCCTATTCCCCTGGTTCATGTTAAAGAAAAAACTCAGTTGTAACTGGAAACAACAGATTCAATCACATCTTACAAAGAATAATATTTTTATTATATTTAAGACACTTTTTAAAGGGGAAAAAATCACACCGAAAACACCATCTTGAGCCTCACGTAGGTTAGAACAGAGGAAATGCGGGTCACCACTGGACTCATGGAAACCAGACACTTCCAAAGCTATTGTATATTTAAAATATTTTTAATATTTGATTATCTTAAAAGTAGTCATACCATTGTTGAAACATTTTTTATAAGAGATGAAACTTCCCTTACAACAAATTTGTAAGTCTATGATATCCCATCCATTGGAATGTTTCAGAGTAGCAGCCGTGTTAGTCTGTATCCGCAAAAAGAACAGGAGTATTTGTGGCACCTTAGAGACTAACAAATTTATTAGAGCATAAGCTTTCGTGGGCTACAACCCGGAATAATGATGTGCATTTCTTGTACATCAATCTGATCCTAGGCAGGATGGTTTCCTGAGTATGAAAAAAAAGTGAGCTACAAAAGATACTTGAACTATTCAGTTCTGTAGTGTTATGTTACAGTGATTCCCTATTATTTTGTCTTTAATTTTTGTCTAAGAGAAAAACATTAAAATTCATTTGAATCTGGCAATGAACAGATGGATTTCTACCTGTCCCAGCATTGAAAAAGAGGGTTTCTTCTTGCCTCTTGAGTTGGTTGGCTCAAGTGACATTAATAGGTTTTGGCAATGTCTCTACAATAGCTTTGACCCAGGGAAATTGATGATTCTGACTCAAGGGGAGATTTGGGTATTAGATTTAATTACAAGTTCAGATTTGTTGGAAGCAGCTGAGCATGTCCACATACTATGCGGCTCCAATGCTTCCAAGAATGAAACAATACAGGGTTATCAGAATTCCAGTAAAGGGAGTTTACTGAGACTTTTTAAAAAAACTTAGGCTCAATCTACTAGACAGTAACCGTTTTGAACCTTGATTATTTAATATATAAATGGCTCTTACAAGCTGGAGGGGGAGAGAGAGAGAGTGTCTGTGTGTAAATATGTGAAGATTTTATTTTGTGCCTGTGGATAGAGATGAACAATACCGGATTATGTGGAACGAATTGGAGACCCTTGTTAGAGCGCATATAAATAACTCGGATAAACACCAGCGAGTCTTGGAGTGTCTCCTGGCTTGCAGGAGCAAGCCTCCTGAAGAAGAAGAGCGCAAGAAACGAGGGAGGAAGAGAGAAGATAAAGAAGACAAGTCAGAGAAATCAGGAAAAGATTATGAACTGGAAAAACCCTGGCAGGAATCAGAGAGGTGAATTTTCTGAATTAATATATGCTTTCACGTACTAGTATGTAATGTGGCATATGCAGCACAGTCTAGCGCTAGAATTTTTAAAAGGTTAAGTGTTTTAACTAACTTGATTTTAGCTTGTTTATAAAAGGCACAAATGTAAGTGTAAGTATCGAAACCCCAATTATCTGATGTTAAGATAAGTTTCCCAAATATGACATTTAGTTTCATGCTTATATTAAGGGTACACTTATAAATAGTTTAGAATGGGGATAATAAAAGATACATGTTTTTTAATAAATGTTTAATCAATTGTTATAATGGCCAAAATAACAGTAAGTTGCTTGCTTGTGACTTCACCATCTATAGCACTTTCTACTTAGATGTATACCCATCCGTAACATACTACATCTGTTAATAACTTTGTATAAACAAACCCTAATATGAAGTGAGACTGAAAACTATAGACAAGTGAATTTCATTTATCCTGAACTCTGGCTGATTGACTGTTTAGGTGTCCTCATAGACATTTAGATGCTCCAGGTTTTTCTGCGCTGAGTTTTGTGTAGATTAGCATCAAGGTTTATTGATTATGGACCTGCTTTCTATGCCTTAAGAAACAAAAAGTTGTCCTGTTGGCTGATGTGACACGTGATCATGAAGGATCAGTTAATCTGTCTAGTCATGAATTTCTTGAGTATCTTTTTTTTTTTTTCCCCCTTTCAAACGTCTCTTCTAAAGAAGTCATAAAGTTGAGACTCAGAAAAAATGGTTAATCAGCTCTAAGCTCAACTTGTATGTGCTGTTCTGTGTGCGAGCATGGCCACTAGGGAAGATGGATGTTTTGTCCTGCAGTGTTGTGAGCATGCTGATAATACTTAGATCTACCTGTGCATGTGGTCAACTCCAATACTATGATTTCCTTTCTTTCCTAGTGTGAGACAAAGGTAGGGATGCAGATGGCAGCAAACTGGTTCAGGCTCAAACCCAGAGTCAGCAGTAGATTTGTGTGGTCCGGATGGTTAGCAACAATTGCACTTTTAAATCTCTATCACAACCAATTGTCACAATAATGAGTGCCATATAAATATTGGTCACTAATTGAAATGAGATTGAGTTTCAGCTCATTCCCACTTCCTTTTGGTCTGCATCCAAGAAAATACTTAGCCAATGGCTTTGCTAGTTATTTTCATCCATCTCATGACTCTCAAAAAAAGCAATCGTTACGCTAGGACGGATGGTATATGAATAAACTTGGACGAGCACTGTAAATGAGAAGTGTGGTGTTGATGCTCTCTGTTGTCTCCCCTTTTTTTCCTCCCTTCCCCACTTAAGATTAAAAGGTGTATTGGATCGCGAAAAAGAGGAACTGGCAGAAGCTGAAGTTATAAAAGATTCTCCTGATTCTCCCGAACCACCCAACAAAAAGCCTCTTATTACAATAGATGAAATACCTCCAGTGGAAAAAACAAAAGGTAAGTCAAAATGATTTTGAAAAATAGTAAATCAGGTAAAATTGGTGTGAATTGCAAGAGCTCGTATACGGTTGTCACAGCAGTTCATATTTGCTTGAGTAAGATAAAGGTGCACCTCTTGAATATCCTGTGTGTAGATTTAATCATTCAGTGCTAATGAGAGTCATGGCTAAGTCTTTATACACAAAGTGGTTGGTGAGAGGGGGTCAAGCAGAATCTTACTATGAGTTGAATAGTTTTGGTCCAGGTGGAGGGATGAAAAACGAGCTGTGAGGTTGAAGGTTCAGGGGACTGATACAAAGCCTCTATGTTCCTGATTTGAGTTCCATGTGATTGATTGCTGTTCGTTAAGGGCCAGATTGTGATAGTTTTAAATGTGGTTAGTACCTTAACATTGTATGTGGTACCACTGATTTCGGTGGAATTACAACTGGAGTAGGAGCTTCTCAATGTGCACAAAGATCACAGCCTTGTCCTAATCTAGGTAGTAAATTTATTGGGTTCAAAATTAATTTCCTTGTATAGAGATGTCATTAATGTAGAATAAAAAGCCATGAGGGTAACACAGAGGAGAGCGGAAGAGTTATTAGAAAATATAAAATGTATTTATTTTGGGGTAGTGTGTCTTTATAGAAAAGAACCCTCAACAAGTAAAGTGCTAAAGGCATACAGGTGGAATACAATGCACCATACACCTATATGGGAAAGAAGGCCACAAAAGCCAAGTTAAGGCAGAATGAATGAGCCTTAGCAGGGGACATAAAATTGTTTTATCCTAGAGTGAGGAGTCAACTGCAGAAGAGTTGAGTCTTGGAGAGATTTGAAGAGTTAGTTTTAGTTTAATTAGAACATTGTGAATTCTGAGAGATGTCTTCTGATTTTTGTGTGTGTATAATCTATTGATCAGTGGTTTTCAACGTATGGTCTGGCAGTCCACAGGCTATGTCTAAGGGGTCCGCAAAAGGTGACTGTGAAAATAAAGTTTCAGATCCCAGAAAAGGCATTCTGTTTCTCTGATCAATAAAAAGTATTTGAATCCCCCCACCTACAGGTCAAAACCCAGAAGTATTGTCATTACCATAGACGTCCACAGTTTAGTGCCCTTTCTCACGTTGCATCAAATGCCATGCTGAGCATATGCGACATTTACAAAATATCAGTTTTCAGGCCAAGACTTCTATGGTGGAGGTTTGCAGACGGCTGGCTGATTTTCCAAAGGGATCCACACTTTCATTTGAAATTTTTTAGGGGTCCACAAATGAAAAAAAGGTTGAAAATCACTGTATTAGATAATCGACATACTATATAAAATAGAATATTGTGGTGTGGTCTGAAGGTTCTAGAGATAGCTGCATTATGCAGACCTGGAGCTAGAGTACTCTCTGGAGCAGTCTACAAAAAGTAAAGAGTGGGATGGGGTAGTTCACAGACTGAGATTCCCCTCATCCAATGTAACATATGCTAATGGAAAGCTCAGAGGGCTCTGTTGCTACCCACTGTCCTTGGTAGTTCTGGGTGGGGAGTGTTTTTGGGCTAGTGGGCCACCATTCTTGCTGGCTGAACAGCTGTATTTCAGAGCTGTCAGCAGTGGTTGGTGCATAAAGGACAGTGACCACTTGGCAATCTCACTGTCAATCAGCTGGAGAGACCAGTCCCTAGACTGGGATATCAAGGGGAGGAACTGCTCCTTTGATGGCCCCACTACCATATATTGCAGTAGAGCAGCCACAGCTTCAATTCTGCCTCTGGGACAAGGTTTGATTGATGCAGAGCAATTCCTTGTCTGCTACGGGTTGTGAACGGGATGGGATCTGCCTCCTTTGGATCCATTTACCGCTCTGCATAGGCACAAAGCCTGGCCCAACTTCATGCCCACAAAATAGTAGAATCCATTTTGATCAAATGTCCTTAAACCATATAGAACTAACATAATGTGGGAAAAGGTAACCTCATAACCTTATACACCTCTACCCCGATATAACGGGAGCCAAAAAATCTTACCGCGTTATATTGAACTTGCTTTGATCCGCTGGAGTGCGCAGCCCGCCCTCCCCCCCGGAGCACTGCTTTACTGCGTTATATCCAAATTCATGTTATATCGGGTTGCGTTATATCGGGGTAGAGGTGTACCATCTAAACCTCCCACCTGTTTGCCGCTGTCTTATTCATCTAACCTACAGTGTAAGTTTCTTGGGGTAGGGACCATGTCTTACATTGGTCTTTAATGTGCTATGCTGGTGCTGTATAAATAGTATAATTTGTTCTGTAAACTTATATTGAATTAGTATTTGAGAATTCATTAATCAAATCACCTTGAATCTATTTTCAAATCTAATCCTAGGGCCAATGTCCTTGCTGTCTTTGTGGAGCAATAGGATTAATACAGCCAATTCTAGGAAACACCAAGAATTTATTGGTCGTCTGAACTCTGTCAACAATAAAGCTGAGCTGTATCAACATCTTAAAGAGGAAAATGGGTTAGTATTGCTGAATACATAATATATTTTATAAACAGTCAATGTGCTATATACAGGAATAAATTAGTCATAGTAGTAATTTATTAAGAGGATTCCTTACCTCTTGCACTAATCAAAATCTAAAAAATTTTATTTATTTATTTATTTTTACAGCAAAGAAACTTTATAATCTCAGTTTTCATTCATTTGCCCCTACTTCATTGCAACCCTCCCCCTAACTGAGCAGGGCTGAATGCCACCCTGTTGTCTTGGATTGTTTCTTACCATCTATCCCAATGACTATCTACACAGCACAATCCTCCTTATGCTTGTAGGGGGCCAAATAGGAGACGAGATTAAGACCCAAACTCCCCAAAACAAAATCTCCATAAAAGTAGCTAAATCAAACATGGCAGAGATAAAACCATTGCATCTTGTACAACACATTAAAGGAATAATAACATCTCTTGCATCCCCATAAATCCAGCTGCCATCAAGTAATCGTTAGAATGGGAGTGGCCAACAAATTGAGCAAAAGGATAAAAATAACAGGGAAAAATGTTAAATACTATTAAGGATTTGACAGAAACTGGTACAGCTCAAGAGATTCAGAGGAGCAGACCCTCCTCAGTCAGACACAAGTCTGTGTTTTGTCTTGCCTTTGTTAACCACTGCTGGAGTCAATAATGTAACGTCAGTCTTAACTGTGATTTTTATATACAGACGCTCCCCGACTTATGCAAGCGTTCCATTTCGGAACGCCTTGCGTAAGTCAAATTTTGCGCAAATCATACCCGACAATTACAAAAAAAAAAAAAAAACTTAACGGAACTTTTTCTGTAAGTGCGGGTTTGCATAAGTCAGGTTTGCGTAACCCAGGGAGCATCTGTATGGAACTTATTGCTCATTTACCCTAGCTGTAAGCAGAAAGTTCCTTGAAAGCAAACTTTCCTCTGGTTTAATGATTACTATATATGTGTATATAGTATATACTTTATATATGTATAAAGAGGTCTCTAAAAAAAAAAATAGTGTTGCGGCACTAGAAAAGTATAAAGAAATGTTTATATAAATTCACAGATTTGCCTTTTATTTTTAATCATTTGAGTGCATGACAAGTAAACGATATGCTCTAACTGACTAGTCTTCTTGACCTATTTTTGTATTTCAGAATGGAAACAACAGAAAATGGAAAAGCCAGCCGGCAATGAGTGTTGGTTTTTAAGAACTATGCTTGGCCATATTTCATGAATATTTTATGCTGGATTTGATATTGGTACCATTTCAGTAAGATTGTATAGATCTGTTGCTTTGATTGGTTTTACATTTTTCTGATTTTATCCTTTTTCTATTAAATGTAAAATTTGCATATTACATTCAGTGAATTGTGTGCAAATGGGATTTGTCTTGAAGTATCTTATAATCATATTTTAGGATGAAAGGATGTTTCTCCTGCTACACACACAAGCAAACCTGTGAAATGATACAATCTGATTTTTAGGTCTATTGTTTAATATTGAAAAGCACAATATTCAAGCATTTTAAAAAAACTTATTTGAGCTTTTTTCTGTTGTATTGATACATTTTAGATCTATATGAAACTCCTCAAGAGGCCATGCTCTAGGAGAAGAGAAATATAAAAATACCTATTAAGTACAGACTCTTAATCTGGAGTTCCTCGTTGAGAGTGTGCAGTTCCAGATCAACAGTTGGGCAGTGGGGTGAGAAATGGTTTAAAACCTTCACTAGAGTGTAAATGATTGGGGTGAGGTCCTGAACTTCTTAAACAAGATGAATTATTAATTTCATCGAGAATTATTCAGTTTGAAAGCAAAGCTTTTCTAGTTGCTATTTATGCCAGAATTAACAAAACAAAAATCCTCACCTTTAACTGGTAACTGGCTGCTACCTTCAACTTGCCATCCACAGGAGTGTACAGAAAGAGGCTATGGGGTGTAAAATAAAACCCAGTTCAGAGAGCAGGGCCCAATCGATTATTCTTTCTGCGGCCATGCAGCGGAGTTACTCCAACCTTTGCTGAATTAACTTCCTTTTGCTTGATGGCAGCTGGTAGAAACAACTGACTTGGGTATACTACAGTGCAAGATGCTGTACCATGCTCTTACTTTAGGAAGAAGGGTAGCTGGCACATAGGCTTTTCTTCTAAATAAGTCAGCATGTCACATAGCCAAGTTTCATCAACTAAGAAAAGTATGAAGGCCACAGATGATGATGATGATGATGGCTGGATCAGAACACAAATATCATGTGAGTACTCCTTACTTACATTCGTAACTGCTGACCATTTAGCGGCATAGAAATAGAAATAAAATATAGAGCTTCAAGGTGATTACATAGCAAGTATAATGTAATGTAATTACTAAGTAAATACATGGTTTATTTCTTTCTTGATATATGATGATTATTTTTAGAGTCACCTGGTGTAATTATTTAAGTAATCCATAGGATCAGTTAATAAAGAGTACTTGCATGATATTTTGTCTGTCATATTTTACATTTATATGGAGATTGCTGAGGTTCTCAAAGCTTGGTGTCACACTGCTGAAATCCAGTGACCTCTGGGATGGGAAGGCAATCATTTCACAGCACTTCATAACAGCTGGGGGAGGGAAAACTTTGACCAAAGATGCTGGAGCAAATCTCTGCATTTATAAAAAGGGCTTACAGATATTGAAAGTCCTCTCAGAGCAGACAGGACTGACTTTTATAAGGTCATCCGAAAGATCTCTGCAAGGACTCCCTACTCTTGAATACTATAGAATCTTTAATGGTCACAAATGCTCAAGTCCTTTGTTTCCACCTCTTATCTGAAAGCCAGCACGTCCTGCAGCACAGGGTCTCCTAGCACCATATTGAGGCATTGATTCAGTGCTGATGCAGAAAGAAAAGTGCCACCTAGAGCCTTGCAATCTGACAGGACGTGATTACAAGTATCAGGTTCGGATGTGAAGACAACCTGACTCTCTCAGACTTGGGTTGGGTTTTCTGATCATCTCCTGCTGCCTCTGGGGTTGGCAGCTCAGTGGCGGCTGCATGTCCTGTTCCCACTGACTGCTGCCACCTCGCTGCTCTCAGTGTTGTGCAGAGTGAGTGTGCCAGCGAGTCACAGCACCTCACTCCACAGTGCACACACAAAAGTGAGGCAGGAGCAGGGCACATGGGCCCACGTTGCCAACCCCATAGGTAGGAGACAATTGGAGACAGATTGCAGTCACAAGATGTGGGGAGCAGGAAGCTTCCACCAGGCCAAACCTCAAGGATGAGGCCTACGTTAACACAAGTTTGGGGGAAGTGTTAGAGTCATGTCTGAAAGCGGCTTGACGTGAGTTTGGGCCAGCTGTGGGTTAGTTGGGTTCGGGATGGGCTTTAAAATTAGGCCAGAGCAGACCTGTACTGTGTACATTTAGGTGCTCACTTCTTGCAGCACCTAAAATTTTATGGCAGTTTCTCATCTTAAAATTTACTCAGCCTGAGATCACTATCTGATGTGAACTTCCTCCTGTCTATACTGAAGAAGATTTTAAGTCTAGAAGCTGAGCATTTAAATGTCAACATTCAGCATTAGTTGCTGTTATTTGTAAAGAAACATCAAGCAGAAGTGCTTATCGTTTGTATCTGGGCATTTTCTACCTGTCCCATCCTAATGTTCCATAAATATTAGGCTGCACACTTAAAATATTTATGTGAATATTTAATCACATGAAGAGAAATCCTGCATGTTCTATTAAAAACAAACATACTGCATAAACAACCCAAATAAATAGCTACACATGATTCAGTAAAAATATTTTGCTCTTCTGAAGTACCTTCCATACAAAATCTCAAACAAATGGGCCCCAATTCTCCAAGGCGCTTTAGCAAGTGCCTAATGTTAAGGACATGAGCAATCCTATTGAATTAATTAAGGTATTGATACACTTCAAAGTAAGGCATGTGCTTAAATTTCCTGCTGAATTGGGGCCATAATTTCATTTTAAGCTTCACAACAATCCTGTGAGGTAAGTGAGCTTGTTACATGTATTATATGCTATATTAATTATCTTTGTTCTGCCCTTTTGATGCTTACCCAACCCCACCTTTCCCCTGCAATAGCCCCTTTGAAGCCTCATACCCCCTCTCTATAGAGGTTTTAATAAACTTGCATGAGGTGGTCTTTTAGGTCAAGATATTCAAACGTGGACACCAAAATAAATGGCTGGATATTTTCCTAGAGCTGAGCACTCAGCAGAGATGGCGTTCAGGACTTTTAACAGAAATTAAAGGTTTGGGTGACTTTCTGTCCAAACTTTTACCACATTTTAACCCGTTTTAACCTTTTAATGGCGGTTCACTAAATAAAAAAATAACACTGTCATTTTAGGTACAATACTATATTTAAGTGCTGAAAGCATGGTTGATGCTGCACAAGAAACACATGAAGACAGTCCCCTCACCATGATTACAATTTACGAATAGATACATCTATTATAGTAGCACCCACAGGCCCCCATCAGGATTGTGGCCCCGTTGTGTCAGATGCAGTACAAATGCATAGGCACGTAGTCCTTGCCCTGACGCTCTTACAATCCAATTTGAAACAAGACTCCCCATGTGAGTGTACTGAACAAAAGGAGGAAAGAGGGAGAGGGATGATAACAAGATCCTGTGACTGCATAAGCCTGATCCTGCTCCATAGAAGTCAATGGCAAAATTCCTATTCGCTCCAGTGGTACAAGTTCAGGTACAGGTTGACTGTTCAAAATCATTTGACATTCCCAAATGTTGTTCAGCCTACCAATCAGAGGACCAGGTCCTCAGCTGGTGCAAACTGGCATACCTCCATTAATTTCAATGGAACTATTCTGATTTAACATCAACTGGAGACCTGGTAACCAATTGGTTGGCTTCTTGTAGGTGTTTCAGCAGTTGACCTGAGGAAGCTTGTGGATAAATGCAACACTATAATCCTGAACTAGTGCCATCAATTCATACAGCAGATCATCCTTTGATTCTAAACCAGACTATTGCAGCCACATTCACGATTCAATTGCTGTTACAAAAAAAAGCCATAGCTCATTGGCTAGGTATAGGATGATACTGTCAACAATTTCAATGCTTCTTGTCCACACCAGCAACTGGTGCTGTTCTAATAGTCTTCAATATAAATTAATGATACATTATTGTTAGCTCTGGAAGTACATTTTCCATAATGTACCCAGTACGTGCAGTCACAATGTATAGGCTGATGAAGAAAGGGGGACATTTATAGGTAGTGCCGATGGGGGGGAAAAAAGCCAGTCTCACCATCCGCTATCAAGCAAGTTTTGTTACTTCTATATTAATCCATGTTTTATAGCTCTATCGAGATTGTTCTTTTTATTAGCTATTTCATTGTGTTCTAAGTGCAAAATATCATTACTTTTACAAGAGCACAGCATTGGCAGAGAACAGATAGCTATCCTAAGAGGATTTACTTTGTAGCTGTTGGTAAATTTAAAGGATAGACATATTTTTCATAGTTACAATGCCAGTGGGTCTCATGGCCCTTTCTCATCAAAATCTTTACTACTCTTTTAGCATGGTGCAACATCACAGCAGAGTGCATTTCATGGATGGGTCCTTTCCCAGAGTGCTCTATAATGTGATCCTATGGCATTTCAAAAAGCATAAAATGGAAGGAGATGCTAATTTGAGGGAGAATTTCTACAAGTCTACAGAGGTATATGTGAATTAGTGAACAATTTAAATATCTTGTGTGTTAGGTGATGAACTTTCAGTTTGTTGGATATACACCTTACATATATATTCTTTTCATTATGGCTTCTTTGAATATGTTGTGGCACTGGAACCAAGATCTTGAGCTGGTCTTGTCTACAGTGGAGCATGTGAGCCTGTGCAGTTTTCACTGGCATAATTGCCCCCGTGATCTTCCTTTAAAAACACTGCTTTGCTTTTATAGTTAGCAGTCTGCATTGCTCTAGTTTACGAAATGGAATGTGTGTGTGTTTTTGTATTATTTTTTGTTTATACCTTTTTAAATACAGGTTTGAAAAGATTGGGATACAGACACTTAAATATCCAGAGTCTCCAAGAGTTTCCTCTTGCTTCACCCAAGTTAGGTCTACGCTACGGGGGGGAGGGTCGACCTAAGATACGCAACTTCAGCTACGTGAATAGCGTAGCTGAAGTTGCGTATTTTAGGTCGACTTACCTGGCTGTGAGGACGGCGGTGAGTCGGCCGCTGCCGCTCCCCTGTCAACTCCGCTTCCGCCTCTCGCTGCGGTGGATTTCCGGAGTCGACGGCAGAGCCATCTGGGATCGATTTTATCGCGTCTTCACTAGACACGATAAATCGATCCCCGATAGATCGATCACTACCCGCCGATCCGGCGGGTAGTGAAGACGTGCCCTGAGATGAGTGAGTAACAGGTAAAATTTTCAAAAGCACTTAAGTCCCATTTTCAAAAATAACAGGCATTCAGGAGCCTTTGTTCTATTGACTTTAAGTGAGACTTAGGCTCTAGGGCCTGGATCCTCAAAGGTATTTAGGCTCCTAAATTCTAGGAGCCAAAATACATTTGAGGATCTAGGACAGGGGTCGGCAACCTACGGCACGCGTGCCAAACGCGGCACGCAAGCCGATTCTGAGTGGCACGCAGCTCCCGTGACGTGGTCCCGGCCCTCAGCCCCACTCAGCCCCCCCGCCCACCGCTCTCCCCTGCGGGGGCAGGAGGCAGAAGCTTGGTTCTGCGGCAGCCAAGCTTCCCTCCTCCCCCACTTCTTCCCCCAGTGGTGCTTTCCTGCCCCACCTCCTCTCCGTCCCTGGCCAATCAGCTGATGGCCCTAGCAAGGGGGAGGGGGAAGAGCGGCAGTGTGCACACAGCTCCGTAGAGCAGGCAGAGAGAGGTAGGGACGGAGCCTGGGGCAAGGGGGTGGAACAGGGCATATCCCTTCCAGCCCGCTGCCCTGAGCCGCTCAGGGCAGGGGGCTGGGAGCACCCTCACGAGCCGAGCACCCCAGCCCTCTGCCCTGACCCCCCACACACACACTCAGCCCTCTGCCCTGAACCCCCCACACCCCAACACACACCCAGCCTTCTGCCCTGCCCCCCCCCA
>NW_020664463.1:9019840-9055303 GCF_002925995.2 Terrapene triunguis | reverse complement strand
TGCCCTGAACCCCCCACACCCCAACACACACCCAGCCTTCTGCCCTGAACCCCCACACACACTCAGCCCTCTGCCCTGAACCCCCCACACCCCAACACACACCCAGCCTTCTGCCCTACACACCCCAGCCCTCTGCCCTGATCCCTGAACCCCCCACTCCCCAACACACACCCAGCCTTCTGCCCTACACCCCCCACACACCCCAGCCCTCTGCCCTGATCCCTGAACCCCCCCACATACACACCAGCCTTCTGCCCTGCACCCCCTCCCCCAGCCCTCTGCCCTGACCCCTGAAACACCCACCCCCAGGTCTAGGGTCCCGGCTGCAGGCCCTACTCAGCCCGCTGCCGGTCTAGGTGAACAGAATCCCAGGCTGGCAGTGAGCTGAGCAGGCTGGTGGCGTAAGATCAGAATTTTAATTTAATTTTAAATGACGCTTCTTAAACATTTTGAAAACCTTGTTTACTTTACATACAATAGTTTAGTTATATAATATAGACTTATAGAAAGAGACCTTCTAAAAACGTTAAAATGTATTACCAGCACGCGAAACCTTAAATTAGAGTGAATAAATGAAGACTCGGCACACCACTTCTGAAAGGTTGCCGACCCCTGATCTAGGACAATGTCACTTATGTGCTTTTGAAAAACTTAACCAATATCTAGAAAAATGTCTGATTACGACCTAATGGTTAGAGAAAGAGACTTGGGTTCTTTTCCTCACTGCCATCACCAACTTGCTGTGTGACTCTGGGGAAGTTATTTAAGCACTCTGTAAAATAGGCTGATATTTCCACTCCAGTTTTTCAGAATGTTCTGAGGCTTGACATTTAAAATATATTCAGATCCTCAGATAAAAGGTGTGAAAGTGAAGTATTTGTTATTAATAAAGAGGGAGAAATCTTTCATAGAGTTGTAGAAATGCTATTCTGACCTGAAGAGGTCATTTAAATCAAGATATATATTTCTCGGTGTTGTAATTGTAGGGGTCCTGACCCAAAAAGGAGGTTGGGGGTGGGGGTCGCAAATCTATTGTGTGTGTGTGGGGGGGTGTTGTGGTACTGCCACCCTTCTGCGGTGCTGCTGGCGGCAGCGCTGCCTTCAGCGCTAGGCATCTAGAGAGCGGTGGCTGTTGGTTGGGAGCCCAGCTCTGAAGGCAGTGTCACCACCAGCTGCAGGACAGAAGTAAGGGAATACCATACTTCTGCGCTGCTGCCTGCAGAGCTGGGCCTTCAGTCAGCCTCTGCCACTCTCCGGCCACCCAGCTCTGAAGGAAGCAGCGCAGAAGTAAGGATGGCCTGGGATGGTATTGTCACCCTTACTTCTGCGCTGCTGCTGGGGGGACGCTGCCTTCACAGCTGGGTGCCCGGCCAACAGCCACCATTCTCCGGCTGCCCAGCTCTGAAGGCAGTGCAGAAGTGAGAGTGGCAGTGTCACAACGCCACCCTAAAATAACCTTGTGACACCCCCCTGCAACTCCCTTTTGGATCAGGACCCCCAATTTGAGAAACACTGGACTCCTCCATGAAATCTGTATAGTATAGGGTAAAAGCACACAAAAGACCAGATTTCACAGGGGGAAACCAGATTTCATGGTCCGTGACACATTTTTCATGGCCATGAATTTGGTAGGACCCTATATATAGGCACTGTCTGAGCTGTGTCAGTACTTGCCTCTTGGCAATCCTTCCATATCAATCTGTTGCTACAAAACAAACCACTAGCCTTTTGGTTTTGTAACTAAATCTGTTTCTTTTGGCATCTTGCATTAATTGTTAGTTCCAGAATTACGTGATATCACGTTAACTTTTAGGGTTAAACATCTTTTTCAAATTTAAAACAGAATACAAAGTTAAGACTCTTATCATTTGTGCATTTTCTTCCTGAGTAATAGACAAATGTGCCTCTTTTGAGACAGATTCTTAGTATAATCCAGATTTAGGGTAATCTCTTCCGTGAATATTGCCTTGATCACTGCGGCTAGTAATATCTACTTTGTAATGAGGTGGGAGTTGATATTTTGGAGGCTGGAAAGGTGGTAGAGACTGAGGCAGTCTTGAGGCAACAAAAGTTACATTGGGCCTGCAAGGTTGCTGTTGGGAAGAAGGTGGCACGGGTATCCATAAATGTGGCAACGGTGAACCCTCCCGTTGAAGTACAGGCGCCTTGCGGGGTTTCAGCATGTCCATTTCCAGGTCAACGTAGTCAAATAAGGGTCTTCCCTGAAAAGTCATAGACCGTGATTCAAGAATCTTCTTGTGATATTTACAACAACGGTGGGCAACAATTATCAGAGCCACCATGATGGTTGCACATAAGCTAATTAGCAAGACATTTCTAATCCAGGAATTGCTCTCTTCATTATATGTAGGGAAGGTACTGTTTAAAGTCAAGGATCCATTAAATGGCTTTGTAGTGGGCAAGCAGATTCCTCCATATGAAGCATTCTCAACTATGTCAATTTTGTATTCTGGCAACATTGCCTCAGCAAAGTATGGGCTGACATTCCCATCAGGTACTCTTAGTTTATTCAGCACTTCCTGGATTTCATCTCTTGAGCACAGGCTCAGTGATCTGTTGGTGCTTGTACACAGAGACCTATTGTACCATGAGATTACAGTGGACCCAGGTCTGAGGGCAGTCAGTGTGATGCTCTTAAGACTGCTGGAGTTTAAATATTTAAAAAGCTTGTCAAGGAATAAACCAACCCTTTCTCTCTCTCTCAAGAATGAGTGGTAACTATTTTTCATTCTGATGGTATAAATATGGCATGGAATGCTGGTGGGCCTCAAAAGCTCAATGATGAGAGGTTCCCAAACAGTCAGACCCCCTGAATCTGTGGCAGATAGTACAAACTCCTGAGGTGAATATTGAAAATCAATACTGAGTGGATAGCCATACATGGCTTGGAGAGACGCATTAAACTGAAGCCAGCTTTCTGGCCCTGATGGTGAGCCGTCGACTGGGTTTATTCCAAGGGTCAACTGAGTTGAGTTGCCATCTTCCTGATCATAAAATGTGTCAGCGGGTACTGAAAAATGGAACTTGCATCCAATAGTTGCTGTTATGAATTTAATGGAGTTAACAACTTTAGGGAAAGTGTTTGTTGGACCTACAAAGGATGAAGTAATAGGGAGGGAAAATTACAAGAAACAAACAGCCTGGCTGACAGTGAATGATGATAAAGAAACCTTGTAAAACTTCTGGCAACTAATTAGTTTCATAGATTTTTTTTTTTTATCTGGGGTAAGTATGCCCCTGCCCCCTCTCCAGTGCATCCCTTGACCCATCCTTTCTTGAGCACCACAAATGACTCTTTCCTATGAAATAGGTAACTTCTACCACATGCAAAATGATGCTTGTACCTATGCTGAAGATAGCTTGAAGTCCCTTCAGTCACTTCCCCTCTTACTGATTCATCAGGAAGCTATAGCGTTGCACTTGGGTTTCTATAATATCCGTAACAACTACCTTCCCCTTAACTAGGAGGGTCACTTAATCTTACATGGCAAGGTATGATTCAACCTCAAATATCTTCTTAGATGAAGAATGGCTCATGTTCATTAAAGCAATATCAATTTCTGAAAGATCTGGGCATCACATACAGCCTTCATTAAAGTTTCATATTCTGGAACAGATGTATCCAAAATCTAAATCCCAGACTTGAACTACTTTTCATTGCTTTGAGTCTTCTCTAATTGCTTCTTATTGGTTTCAAGTTTGACTTTTTTTGGTCTACATTCTTTGTTTCCTTTACACTAATGACAGTAGTTCCTCAGATTTTCAACAGGAAAAGAGCTATTTCACTTTTTTTAATCTGCATTACATTGGGTGGCTATACAGGCTTTTAAAATGACTGGCTGACAACCACCTTGCAGGGCCTTTTGAACTTCCCTTCTGGGATATATGTCCTTGGTTGTTCTCTTTTGGTCAGCAACATAGGGACCAACAATAACTGGAGGCTTTCACTGAGGAAAGGACTTACCTCACTTATGGGTTGATTTGACTGATGCTATAACTTTGATCTGTAATGACACTGAAATTTTGTCGGTAGAATACTTCAGCTAGAATTTTGCATGTGTGTTTTGCCATGTATTTGCATGTAATTTTAAAACCACATCTCTCTCTCCCCCTCTCTCTCCATATATGTACATATATAATATAAAATAATTATATGTAGTATATCAATTACTGTTACTTTCTAGTCAACATTACTACCTGGCTACTACAATAAAATGTGTTTTTGTATGAAAGGTTTAATAGAGTATTGCCACAGTATGCTTTGCAGTGAAACCTGCATAAGGGATCATCACCAATATGAAGCCCCATTTCTGCAACCATTTTACTCCCATGGTTTCCAGTGCAATTTTGTTTGACCTTTAAGACATTGTCTCTACTAGGCAACCAATTTTGGCTGTTCTCACATGTGACTGCTTAAAATAGGTTTCATTTAAATGCAATTATGTGACTTCAATATTGCATGCAAGTAGAAGCTATAGCTATAGTGGGGTACCTAGGGCATGTTTTAGGTGGGATTCTTGTGGATTTGGGCATTTATCAGTGCCAGGGTTAGGCATAAAAAAATCAGTGAGTTATGAGCAGAAAGGCCATGAGGTGCTTCCAAATGGTGGGTACAAATGGGAGAAGGGAAGAGGAGGTGGAAAACTGTGTAACACTCCAAGAGGGCAGGGAAGGAAATGGAGATAATATTCCCTTTTCTCCAGCAGTGCAAGTAGGGCACTATGGTTCGGTACGCCGTACCAGCAATATATTTATAGCTGGTACGGCGTACTGGAAAGAGGAGCAGCAGAACATGGAGCCCTTGGGCGGCCCCACACCTGCAACTCCTCCGGTGCAGCTATACCGCCTCCAGCCCTTCCATGCAGGGTCTCCTCCGTCTGTACAGCAGCCACACCGGAGGACAGGACTGGGGGTAGTACAGTTGTGCCGGAGGAGCTGCGGGCCTGGGGCCGCCCGGTGGCCCCATGTTCTGCTCCTTTCCCTGCTGCGGTTCCTGGGAGAACCCTATGGGGACGGGGCTGGGGTGGTACAGCCACCGGAGGAGCTACTGGCATTCTGCTCCTTTCCCACTGCGGTTCCCGGGAGAGCCCTGAACCACAGGGCTCTCCCAGGAACCGCAGCAGGGAAATGAGCAGAACATGGAGCCACCAGGTGGCCCCATGCAGGCAGCTCCTCTGGCGCGGCTGTACCGCCCCTAGCCCTACCCCCAGCCTTGTCCTCCAGCAGGACTGCTGTACAGATGGAGGAGACCCTGCCTGGGGAAGAGTCAGAGATTAGATCAGAGGGGCAAGAGATTTTAAATTCCATGGTGGAGCATGAAGAAGGAGGAAGGAGATGTCTGAATTCTGGAAAGTGCAGGGAGGCAGAGAGATCTTGCAAGACTAGAAAATTATGTTCCAACTTCTGACTATGGCTGACATTAGAAGGGAGGAACCACTCTGCATTTGGGAGAGACTGAAGTTTGTTATGCTTGTGCTTTCCAAAGTAATTGTGTATATTACCTGGAGTTATGTCCTGAGGCACCTGTGACACAGAAAACAGAGGACGAACCCATGCAACATGTGTAGATTGCAGTGATTCATATGTGGAGAATGGCAAGCTGCTTGTATCTTGATAGACCAATGAAGATGACATCTGTACCAGCTCTGTGAAAATGAAATGATTAATATTTATTACCGTATTAGATGAGATATTCTGGCTTTAAAAAAAAATTGTTTTAATAAGTTCCAGTGTTAGTAACACAGAGGGAAGACTTTTTTTAACCATGTGATTACCAAAAAAAAAAAAAAAAAAAAAAATCGAGTGGAAAAAGTGTGTGTGTGAGAGGTAGAACCCACAGAAGAATGGAATGTGAATTTCCCCATTTATGAGTGGCATCTACCCGATTCTGCCATTGATTCATTGTGTGGTCTTGGTCAAGTTACTTAACCTCTCCATCTTGATTTCCCATCCTTAAAATGGGGGTGATGCCAAGTGGCAACAGTGGTGTTAAGAATCAAATAAGTAGTTAACATTGAATGTGTAAAGCCTTTAGATGTGAGGCATTAATTTATTTTATTATGCAGTGAGTTGATATTAAAGGTCCCTTTGGTCTCAAGTTGAAAATACGTATAGCCAAGTGTTCAATGGGAAGAAGGTAATGGGAGATTTTCTTGACTCTGGAGCACATGCTGTCCCCCTCCCCCCCCCCCCCCCCCCTCAGACACTACTGACTGAACCAGGCACCAGGATGACTGCTATCATTGGATTAGAAAGATACTTTTGAAAAGCACCGAATGGCATGTCCTTTCAAACATATTGGTGGGAAAATCTCCCTAGGGTTGTGTTGCTCCCCTGTGGCCTTTGATAAATGACTGAACACTAGCAGCCTCAATAGTTAGAGCTACAAATTTTCACTCCTAGTGCATCAAAATAGGGACTGAGCTTTACAAAAACCCTTTTGTGAAGGGCAGTTACTGGGTGGTACATTGAAAATGGCCAGACTGGCATAGGCACACAATTCATTCCAAAATCTATAAATATTTTGACAACCAAAATGCTTCACTTAATTTTTCTAGTATTTAAGATCTGCCACAATTACCACTTGTAGTTTTTTTTTACAGACAAATTATTATCCACAAAGGAAGCTGCATGAGCTGTGGCAGTGCAAGCTTCTTCAAATGGCCTCAGAAATGTACCACCTCAAGATCCAAGGTATAGTAGAGTCTGAGTCCATTCAATTGCTATCCCCTCTCCTCAGGTTGCTACAGTTAGGTGTTTTGATGGTGGATGTGGGCTTATGTCCGCTAGTATCAGGAAATAATCCACCAATCCCCTTCACATTAGTCAGCATTTCCATAAATACCATGAATGACAAGACACAAACCTTAAACGTACCTTCTGCATTGTTGTACAGATGAGAAGTAGCATTAAATATAGTTCTCACAGATATTTCTGCAGTGTAGGATGGGATGTTTGACATTTTAGTCAACTCCAGGGTAAACACTGTGACGTTTGGCAAAATCATTCTGGTTCCAAGAGATTTGTCTGAATTTAAATCCTTTGTGCCACTAGGTAAAGCACTTGGAAAATGATTTTGTGTTCTGAGCTTGCTGCTGTCATAAGAAGTAAATATCTTTGTTGGTCTGGACAGCTCAGAGCTGTCAAAGCCAGCACAATCTGTAGGCAGAGTAAGCAATGGAGCATTATCAGGATAGGACTGCGCTGTCAAACTTGTTTCATGAGAAGGTCCAGCATCACTGGGGAAAGTGCTACTTAAAATAGAAGAATCTAATATTGAGGTAACATAGCTTAAGTTGGATTCTCTATCCCAAATCAATGTGTCCATGTGGATTATAGAAGGAACTGAGGTTTCTTCTTCAGTAAATGGAAGTCTGTCTGTCTGTGGGATAGTCATAAAAGAATTAGACATGTATTCATAGCCATTAAATAGCTCTTGACTCAGATGGCTACCACCTGACAAAAGTAGAAACATGTCATCAGTGGGAGGTGTAAAACCAAATAACGTAGTCAGTTGTACTGAAGTCAATATGGATGTTGAAGGCAGCTTTTCTGGAGAGATGATTGCACTAGATGGTATTCCAAATTCAGGAAAATGGGGATAACCAAAGATGCCGTCCTCCTGACGGCTATAAACCGATGTCATTAATATTTCTTCTGAAAAATGTGTTTGAGGTGCTGTCTTAACAAGAGATACTTCTGGAGAGATTAGAGGCCATTCATAATGTGTCTCTGTCATTAAAGTGTAAATGGGTCTTGAAAACTGGCCTTTACCAGTTGGCTCAGGGATGTCAAAAGAAAGGACTGATAGAAAATGATGCCTTGATGGCTCTGATTTGCCAGACTGCAAGAATGCATCCAACTCTTGCACGTGAGATTGTGGTTGCTCTAAGAAGAGTGGCATACTGGAAACTGTATTCTGCAGCCCCTTAAATTCTGTTGAAAGAGAGGTTGCTGTAATTATCAAAGAAGGTGAAAGTTCAGGAAAAGCAAAAGCAGAGAGGTCTTGAAAAATAGTCCTAGACATTGGTCTTTTACTCAGAAAGTTCTGTGATGGGCCCATTTCTAAGGCCTCTAAACTCACTTGGCTTGTTACAAAAAGTGGAATGAGATCAATGTAACTGGTGACAGCTGTGCTTGCTTTGTGGAAGGAAAACCAAGTCTGAATAGGTGATACCACAGTGTCTGTGTGTAAGTAAACAAGTGAATTTGGTGGCAAAGTAGTGAAGACCTCTTCTCCAGTTGGTTTCGCCGTGATTTCAGTCATTTTCAGTGTAGGTGTTGGTGTAACCATTAACTGTCTGCGTTGTCTTCCTGAACGTTTTCTTTCAAATCCTTCTCTTTTAATTATTCTCCAGCCTGCAATTTCATATCCTAAGAGCTGTGAGAGATGGTGTGAATCAACATTGTGTCTTAGAACTTGAATTAATTCATAGAGCATTGCAAAAACTCCACATCCAACGGGCCAATAGAGTCCTATGTAATGGCTTTCCATGAAGCTGACGTGTCTAATATCTTCAGCCAGTATTGTTAGGTTCCTTCTGCTTCTGTGTATCAAACCCTGATATGGATTTAGGGCCAATGAGGTGGGATCCAGATGGAGATATTCTGCCATGGTGCATACCAGAGAGAGGCGTTGTTGAACATCCAGCGATTCAGCCGCAGCATGGATGATGATCTCGGCAGAGGTGAGAGAACTGTCCCTTGTACATCTTTCAGAACTGATACTGAAAATCCAAAAACGTAGACAGTAAAACGCCTTTTATCTGACCCCCTTTTATGTGAAAAAGCCGAAATTCAAACAACAGGAAATGTCCCCTGACACACATCAATTACATGGGAAAACTCTACCTCTTAGCCAAGCTCCCTCTTATCTGGCTAAATTTCAGGTCCCCATTCCATTCAGGCAGTATTTGTATATAATTACAGTTGTTTATATTTAGCTTCATGATTCCCTATTCTGACTCACAATAAACAGTTTATCAACCATACTTGTCCTTTCCCCCTTTTCCCCCCGCCCCCCTGGGTCAGAACAGGTCCTGGTTCCTTTCTGGTCCTACAACAATGTGGTACTCATTTAGTCACCATTTCCTCCCCTCCCTCCCTTTCCCCCCCCCCTCCCCCCGTATTTGCTGTTTGTTTATCTGTAGGTTAGGAAATGAAAATCTGAAAAGTATTTCTTCCCTTCCCAACTCTTAGCTCTCCACCCTGGTGTTGATTTTTTTAGACACTCCTCACCCCATATGTTCCTCTTAGACCCCAGCTTCCTTGATGATTACAGCCCCCAATCCAGTGCCCACTAAAGTCAATGGAAAGACTCCTTTAACTTCAGTGGGTACAAAATCTGGCCCTGCGTCTGCCTCCTTCCATTCAACCCACACTTCCTCACCCTTTTCTTCAGCTTCATGTTTCCTTAATAAACAAATCCTGCATCAGGTAGATGCATCCACATTTTTTTTGGTGCTTTTGGCCAAATGCATTTGTAAGTTGCTGACATTAAGGATACTCACACATTGCCCTTGGGCATGTGACTTAAGCCAGTCTTCTTTTCTGGGATCAGAATGCTGTCCTGAACATGAAGGGTGAAATTTACATTGGCTCTTGGTGTTTTCTGAACACACCCATCTTCATGGGCGGCTACATTCAAGTGGTATTCTCCATTCTCCTCATTCACTGGCAGTCCTTGCAGTGTACTTGTGTTAGGATTGAACTCCAACCATTTTGGCAAATCTGCACCATTAGCCAACGTAATCTATTCCATAATAAGACAGAAGATATACTGAGTTCTAGGAGCAGCACATGGACATCACTATTGTTGCTGAAAATTATACAACAAAAGCTTTGCGCAGAAAAGACTAAGCTAGTCAACAGAATCAGCTGCAGATGTTCTTAAACACAGCTGTAAGCTATCAATAGGGTTTTATTTAATGGCAATTGGTTTTTTTGTCGTTTTGCTTTGCAACTTTTTATTAAGGCAAAGTTACAATAAAATATTAACGTACTACATCATTTATTGCTTATTCAGGATCAGCTTAATAGTCAAAGAAACTGGCTAAAGATTCTGTTTTGCTGGCTGGGGAGTCCTCCTCCTGTAAGTACAGTAAAAAGGGTAACCAGATTTCTAAAAACCTGTCCTCCTCTTGGCCTATCTCTTACATACATTCTTGGTGTGAAAGCTTTTCCATTACAAGGACAGTCCATATTTTACTATGCCACAGTTCCATTGGCAGAGAAGTCACATTTTTGCAGTAGTGTGTAAGACGAAGTGTTGTTGCTAACAATAAAAAATAAATTTGTCCTTCTGTCTAAAATGTAGATATTGGAGCATTAAATGAGCAGGTCAGGAGATCTCTGGAAAAGCTGATGTTATTAATGTTTTTGAGACTGCAGTCAGCAGCCATGTTTGACATTAAAGACTATTTAGTGCCTAAAATGTGTTTTGGGTGTTTCTTTACTATATAATTAATTTAATTGTTATGCTGAAATTGAAGTTAGGTTTTAAAATAGTCTTATTAAGAGTCCCTCTCCATGTAGGTACTCCTGAGCTGTATTGTAATTAACTAGACATTATTGCAAAAATCTCAAGTAAATAATGTATTTAACTCAGTATTACCTTGTACTGGGTTATCTTTCCCTGAAAGGCAAATGGTGGTACTGGGTAGTAAAATACTTTCCCCATAAAGGCTATTGTGTCTGGGATGCCTCGAAGGATCTGGATCTCCTCACATGTGTTGTTTGATTCCTTGGCAACCGCAGCAGGCACGATTCCTGAGAGAGATACCAGTGCAAGAAGCAGTAGATGGGACCCAGAGACAAGAAGCCTGTCATCAGTACCAATGTGTATCCTCAAGGCATCCATTCTCACATTGTATGTATGTGCCTCTGAGGTAACCAGAGGCTGCTGCTTCATTGCATTTCAGAGCTGTAGGAGGAAAGAAAAAAACACATTTACAGTTAGTCCGCGGCTGCTTGTGAGGAAGCAGAGAGATTTAAAGCTTCCTAAGACTTAAATTGTGTTAATTAGAACCCACTTGTTTAATTCTAGGTGAGCAATAACTAAAATGATTGATTGGTTTACAGACTTCGAGCCACCTTTAAAAAGCCACAATACTTACTGTTACTGCTCAGCTCAGCTCAAAAGTCTTTACTGAAAACACCATAGAGCCACAAACAGCCCCTTTATGCTTTTTAACATGGTTTCCTTTAGACACAACGATGCTCCCATTTCTGCCTCTGTCATGAGAAAAGACCACCTGGTCTCTAGGATGTGAAATGCTAGACTAGGGCCTCCTGAGGGGGGCCTTCAACATATGGCTTAGAGAAGTGCCTGGGAAACTGCAGTGTAGTAACCTGACCTGACAGCCTGTTTTTTTTTTTAATGGTAGGAGGGGGAAAGGCATTATTACAGGACCAGAGGCAGTTCAAGGGTTAGCATGTTGGTCCAGTTTCATCCCTGATGTCACCCCATTGAGGTTACTGGAGTAGCAGTGGAAATAAATTAGATCAATTGTTTTGAGGTACCTTTTTTCACTGGGGATAAAACTACTACAAGTAACACACAGCATAAAATAGTTCCTGCTGATGCAGATTACCTGGCTAAGGTGGAACTGTCAATGGGTGTAAAAGATGTGCTTTACTTGTCCAGAGAGAGTTACAGTATGTTTGGTCTGTACTGGTGGCCAGGCAAAGCGTATTAAAAAAATGGGTACAGGCACCATTCTTAAATGGTGTTTACAATGGTCTGTTAATGCCGTTTTCTCCCCACTGTAGATGAGATCTTTAGAATACCGCTGTGGATGGAAACATTGGTTAAGATCCTATCAGGGCTGACTCAGTCTTTCATCCTTTTAGTAAGTTAAGTAGTTTATTGTGTGGATTGGATGAAGGCTTACAAACTAAGATGTTGTCCCCTCTGCACAGGCATTCTTGCGTCTCTGAAATGCAGCCATGGTGGTTGTGGCCACCACGGGAGTTTTCCTGCAGCCACTACAGACTACTGGGCAGAGATGAGGGAGGGGGCAAAGCAGCACCCAGAGGCTCCAGGGGAGGGCATCCGTCCTTCCCTCCCATCTTCAGTCACTGGACTCAAAGGGTGGGCTTCAGTCCCCCTTCCCTGGTTCAGCCAGAGGTTCCGGTGGTGTGCTTCAGCCTCTCCCTTTCCCCCACCCCCCGCTAAGCCGCAGGGCTAAGGGGGTGGGCTTAATCCCCCTTCAGCCTTAGGCTCTGGTGGCAGGATCCGTGCTTCAGCCCCCCACTGCAGGGCTCTGGGCTTCCACCCCCCAGGATGGCAAGGCTTCAGCACTCCACAGCTCCAGCTACAGCACTCCAAGTTTGGGGCTCCGGGCTTCAGCCTCTTCCCCGGCTCCAGCCGTGGGGCTCCAGCTCTGGGCTTCACCCCAAGGTGGCAGGGCCAGCCTTTCTTGCCAGCATGGTTAAAGGGCAAGGAGCAGGGTGAGCTTGGGGTGCAAGGCTATTGAAGGGAGCTTGGGGTAATGGGGGAGTGGAGGAAGCAGCAGGGCCCGTGGGGGCAATAGGTACCCTGGGGTGGGGCTGGGGGAGGCAATGAAGGTCAGGGGGAATCCACTGGGGGTCAGGGGAGGCAGCAGGAACCAGAGGTGATGGGTGGGGGGGTCAGGGGCACCTAAATACAACTGTACATTATTTTTATTATTGAGTTTCCAAAAAAACCCACCCTACATAAATAAGTTACAATGATTTTGGACATGCATATGCACATATCCATTTGTTTTTCCTAAAGTTAATTATATTTTAGGAAAATTTGTCAGCGCGGCCACCAGCAAGAGTTGGTGTCTGCACTCTGAGGCCACCAAAAAAATTGTTGAGAGAACCCAACCCACTGGCACTTTTCATGAGAGCACTGATGTGCCCTGTTGTCTTTCGCCAACGTTTTTGGTTTTGCATTGGGCTTTGTATCAATTGCTGGCCTTCCTGCCACCCTCCACTCTACAGGTGCCTGTATTTTAGCAATGGTATTCTCTGAAAAGCTTTGGGATCCTTTGAAAGATCCTGTATAAATATAAATTAATATTCATTCGTAGATAAGACCACAAAATCCTGTGACATGGAAAGGTATGTCCAGCTGCTGGAGCCCACAATGTGTTATATTTGTTATAGGTGACACTCTGTGCAGCAAAGCAATATTTAATTACTCTATTACTTAGCTGTATACGGCTCAGTGAATATGCTTGAGGCTATGTAGAATTACAGGACTCTTTTAGAATTAAAAGGATCTATGATCAAACTAAATGTTGACTGCAAGATTTTTTTTAGTTAAACCCATGATTGGCTATGACTAAATCTAAAGTTCTCTTCTGTATGATTATGGTTAATTGTTTTGAGAAAGAAGTTGCAACACTGAACTCACTGTTTTTGCCAGTCTCAGCAGCATCCTTCAATAATCCCTTAAAACAATTTACTTTATTAGAAGTGATTGGGGGAGCATGGAAGTACTAGTTAGACGTGAGACTTTTTATTTAAACTATTTAGCGCTTGTGAAAGTTGCTGGCTTGACAAGTCTGGAAACTGAAACCCTGTTTATTTATAATTAGCTATAGCATAAGCAGGTGTCCTCTAGAAGCCCTGACCCAGCAAAACACTTAAGCACATGCTTACCTTTTAAGCATGTGAATAGTCCCATAGACTTCAATGGGCTACTTGCAGGGCAAAAGTTAAGCACGCACATAAGTCTTGCAATTTTATAACGAGTCTCACGATATTGGGTTTGTTTTTTTTCTTAAAGTCCCAGCTCCTACAGACAAGAGATTGCATGAGAATCTCAGATTTCATTAAATAAATAAGTGTCCTAGCCCTCCTGATTGGGGAGAACAGCCTGAAAATGTGGAGCAAGCATTTCCTAAAGGACCAGAAAACATAAGGCAACTAAAAAGAACTGAAAATGTATTTGTCTTAAAAATTAGATTGTTTTAAAGCATTCTCATGATTCGGGGCAGGGGGCTAACTTATGATTTTTGAATGCTTGGGATTGGTGATTCTTTGAAAGCTTTGCTATGAAAAAATATGCTGTTTGGTCTGTTGGAATGGCAATAAAAACTGATCTACAGCATCACTAGATTTGTAATATTTTAAAACTTTTAATTTTGTTAAATGCCCAATTTTGTTTAGCATTGTAAGGCTACAATAGCTATGACATTGTGTTAGTATGGGTGTGGCTATGCAAATGAGATGATGTCATATAAAAGTGACTTTGCAAACATCTCTCTTAATCCTGATCATGCCCAGTTATGAACTAGATATTTCCAGATGGCTCAGCAGACTCAGAATGAACTGGGTCTTGGATGTTGCGTAAAAGTGCTGTGCCTCCTTTCTTAACTGTTCTGGCTCCTGAGTGTTTAGTAACCGTTATGTAATAACATACTGGTCATCTGTCCCCTCTCAAATGGTGGGAATTTTGTGAGATACCCTGTTGTCACAAGATTTCTGCCATTTGGGGCTGAATCCAAACCAAATCCAGAAAAGAGGCCCCTTAGAGTTTTGGACATAAAATCACAGAGTAGAATTCAGATCCAGGGATTCAAATCCAAACCCTGAAATTCAGGGAGGGGGGAGTTGAAACTGGTGTTTCCCCTATTTTGGTCCCTCTTTAATTTCCATCTAATTAGTGACCTGCTAGAGCTGACTGTAGCAAACAATGCTTATTCTCAATTTCCTTTGTGTGTGGTTTCAAATGCTACTGATCCATTCATCAGGAAATGAATAGACATATATTTACCCACATGACATGCTACCTCAATACTCCAAAGGCAAATATGCCAGTACCTTTGTATGAAGGTGGTAAGGAAGCTGAAAAGACAATCAAATCTCCAGGAGGTTGCCAGCAGTTCCTGCTGCAGTACAATCACTGAGCTCAGTTAGCTCATATTTCATTTTACACTTAAATTGTAACAGTGGCACATAGGCCTGAATTAGGTCAATGCCATTTGATAAAGCAGAAGACAACTTGTACAAAGTGCTATCAAACGCAAAAGGAAAAAAACCCACGTCTGTTCACACTGTCTCCTTCCAAGGCCAGAAGTGACAAAATGTCTCAGGTAAAACTGGCATAACCAGAAGCAAGTTATTTCTGGCCAAACTGGATAATATCAGAAACCTCATGAAATATTCCTATTCTCACAAGACGTCCTGCCCAATTTTGCAGACTCAGCTGGCTCAGGTATTTTAGATAAGGATGGCTAAATGTAATCCAAAGCTCTGGTTACTTATCTGAACCAAACTGAATCTTTAGAGTGTTCACCCATAAGTACTTGCAATGAAATAAACAATAAAATTATTTAAAAAACTGGACAAACCCATTGCTCCATTTCTAGATATGAGTATGCGCTGTTTTCCTAAGTTGTCAGCTTTACATTTTCATATGTGTGATTCTGAGAGAGTTTTTCACTAGGGATGAATCTTCTCTATCAAATACACTCGAGCTACACCACAATTTTTCCAAAAGCTTACATAGGATCAAAAACGAGAGACGAAAATAATGATTTCTATTTTATGGGTCTGTTAAGTTGTTTGTTTTCTGTGCTCCCCCACCTGTCTGGCTGTATCCATCTGTTGTTCTCTCGTCTTACACTTAGATTATGAACTCTTTGGGGGTGGGGACTGTCTTTTTGTGATGCTTGTGCATTGCTTAGCACTATGGGGCTGGAGCCTCTAGGTGCTATCGCAATACAAATAATCCCAAATTGACAACTCTCACAAGTCTCACACTATTTGGTGTCTTTTTGAAAGCCCCAGTGGCTGGAACCAAAAGATGGCTTGAAAATCTTGGCTTTCATTTCAAAGGAAGAGTCTTGTCCTCGTGGCATATAGAGAAAAGCTTGAAACTGTGAAGCTAGTGTACCCCAAATACTCAGAAACCAGAAGGTAAATAAAAAAAGAATTCAAAATGTATTATTTTAAAAAAAAATCCTCGTTTTGGGGGTAAGGAGGGCTGACTCACGATTTTGAAATGCTTCGGCTTGGCAAAACTGATACCCACAGCTGGATAATTAGGCTGGCCATTTCAAATTGTTTTGCAGTGACGGGACATTTAGGAAGACCAGTGACAATACTTTATCGGATGAATTGTACGGTATAGAAAAGCTGGAAAGTTTGTTCACCTGGTTCCTTCGACTTTCAGTGTGTTCCAGGAGAGGCCTCTGCTTGAGTTGCCTGGTAACATATACAAAGGTACCTGCAGGTTGGTTCTCTCATTGCAAGAACTTTCTAAGCACGCTAATTCCTGTGAGAAATATCAGAGACGTTTTTGTTTGGACTGTTGCAATAAACATAATCCTGCAAGACAGAAACATAGTAACATTGACATAGATACATGAAGCACAGGGGCAGAATTTTATTTGCGTCTATGTACTGAAGATTTTCTTTTGTTTCTGAATTGGATAGAGTTCTCAGTGCTATAGGCTAGCCAGAACTAGCCCTAGTCAACACACCCTATAATGCAAGTACAGGAACCTTCAGGGCACTAGGTATATTAATCTTCCAGTTATTTTTGCTCTACCTCAGTCTCTTTGAAAGTGTTTATTTTTAGCAATTCCTGATGTGCATGTATGATTTAGGTCAGTGACTTTCAACCTTTCCAGATTACTGTACCCCTTTCAGGAGTCTGATTTCTGTTGAGTACCCCCAAGTTTCACCTTGCTTAACTACTTGCTTACAAAATCAGACATAAAAATACAAAAGTGTCCCAGCACACTATTACAGAAAAATTGCTGACTTTCTCATTTTTACCACATAATTTATAAAATAAATCAATTGGAGTATAAATATTGTACTTACATTTCAGTGTATAGTATATGGAGCAGTATAAACAAGTCATTGTGTGTATGAAATTTTGGTTTGTACTGACTTCGCTAGTGCTTTTTATGTCACCTGTTGTAAAACTAGGCAAATATCTAGTTGAGTTAGGGTGACCAGATGAGAGGAAGAAAATATTGGGACACCGGGGGGCAAAAAAAAAGGCAGAGTGCTGCCGGCGGAGTGAAATATCAGGATAAACAGCTAAAAATTGGAACGGTCCCGATTTTATCGGGACGTCTAATCACCCTAAGTTGAGTTGATGTAACCCTGGAAGACCTCTGTATACCCCCAAGGGTTCACATACCCCTGGCTGAGAACCACTGCTCTAAGGACTTGTCTACATGGGAAAGCTAAGCTAAGGTAATAATATAAGCTAGATATGAATTTAAACTGATACACCGGAATTAACCCTCCGCATCATGTGGACACTTATTCTGATATAAAAATGCCTTTTGTTTGGTTTTGCTTCTGTTGCTTCAGAAGCAGTTTAATCTAAACTGATAAAAAACACTCTTCCTTTGAACTGAGAGCATACATGGGGGGATTAGGCCATTTTATAACTATAGCATTTTACCTACTCTGATATAATTATACTGATATAACTGGTAAAACTTCCTCATTTTTACCTTTCTCTTCAAACTGTCCCTCTGCCCCTCCACTCTTTCCAGTGTGGTGAATATGAGGGAGGTCTTAAAAATGGAGAGAATTTTTCCAATATTTTGAAATGAGTTTTTTCAAAAATGTCAAACTTTGACCAATATTTCCATTTCAATTTTTTTGAAAAAGAAACAAAAATGTGTTTTTAAAAAAAAAGAAAGAAAGAAAGAAATTTTGCATGAAACAAATGTTTTATTTTAGATTAAACCCCATTTTTTTGGTGGGGAAAAAAACTTTGATAAAATTTTAACCAGCCTAGAAATTTGGGAGCTAAGCCATCTGGCATTTTTTTGGTTATGATCTTCACTGATTAAATGGTTTACTAAAGTGTATCTGATATGGGAGACGCACACAGTGTTGGGAAGTGTTTTATTATATTGTTGCAGCCTGCAAGCTTTTAATTTGGCCCTATTTGTAATAGGGAGAGAGGGTGTATAAACTAGTGGTTAGAGGAGACTGCAACACAGGTCTTTGGGTTCTATTCCTCACTCTCACTAATTCACTGGCTGACTTTGTAACTCACTTAGTCTCTCCCTGTCTCGATTTATTATATCAATAACCTTCCCAAAAGAATTCTCAGAAACATGTATTTTTTACAATTGTTCTGAGCAGTCCTTCATGACCCACATGGCTGCTAACTGCCAGCTTTTAGCAACATACCCACCCTCCTTGATTTGCCACTTTGTAAAGTTCAGAGGGCTGAACTATACAGAGGTTTGTATAAACACTGCTACAGGATGAGAACCTGTATGCCAAGTTTCAGCCTTATGTGATTTTAAATGGGTGGGGTATGTACGAAACAACTGAAACAGGGCTTATAATGGACATGCTGACAGAACCTTATATATATATTGCCTGGTGCGACGGGGCTCCACTTTATATTCATTTGGCGTTTCTGGCTTCCCACTGCAGACTTTCAAATAGGTTGTTGTAATATCCTAGTTACGTTTCTGTCTCAGTTGGTGTGCAAATTTTAGCCCTGGTGTTAGAGGATGTGACTCCATTGGACAGCACTCCATCCACGGGCACTAGGTCTGAATTTAGCTCAAAACATTTGGTGTAATTTTAGGAGTTTTTTTCCACGCCCCTTCCCAAAGCCAAAGCTGTAATTTTTTCTCCTGAAATATAGAGGCTGCTGTTATTGGCTGTGCCATGGTTCCATTTTCATTTTGACAGTTCCTATCTCCTCTGCTGGGAAGAAGTGAAATCACATTTCCCATGAGCTGTTGTTTTCAGACCTTTCTGATGAACAATGTTACTTCTGGATGCTGGCCAATTTCTGAAAACCATGAGAGAAATAAATATCAAACAACAATATTTCCCCAAAGGTGACAGGTTCATGTAGCAGAACAGAGTGAAATGCAGCTCAGTAGCTGATAAATTGCTATAGAGTGACCTGCAAATAGGGGTGAGGAAATTGGACTTGTGCCCACTCCTCTTTTGCAGTTGCTTCTTTAAGATGTATAATAAAGTCCTGAAAGAGTTTTTAAAAATATCCCCTGGTTGTCTTACCTTAGAATTTCAGTTCTTTCTGCATTGGCAGAGTTTAGTTAAACTGTAACATTTCAGAAGCCATGAGAGGGGAGGGGAAGAGATTTTCAGCTGGACTCTTTAAGTAACTTTATTTTTTGTAAAAAGCAACAAAGAGTCCTGTGGCACCTTATAGACTAACAAACAGACATATATTCACCCACGAAAGCTTATGCTCCAATACGTCTGTTAGTCTATAAGGTGCCACAGGACTCTGTTGCTTTTTACAGATCCAGACTAACACGGCTACCCCTCTGATACTTTATTTTTTGTATGGTTTGATTAATGCATTTATTCAATCATTAATTTAACATTTGGGATGAAAGAAGCCTTTGTTAAAGGTCCATTCAATTACGGTACAGGCATTCACAATAAAAATCCTTGATTCACTCATAGATCCTTTAGCACAGTGGCTATCAACCTTTCTAGACTACTGTACCCCTTTCAGGAGTCTGATTTGTCTTGCATACCCCAAGTTTCACCTCATTTAACTACTTGCTTACAAAATCCGATATAAAAATACACAAGTGTCACAGCACATTATTACTGAGAAATTGCTGACTTTCTCATTTTTGCCATATAATTATCAAATAAATCAACTGGAATTAAGTATTGCACTTACATTTCAGTGTATAGTACATAGAGCAGTATAAACAAGTCATTGTCTGTATGAAATTGTAGTTTGTACTGACTTTGCTAGTGTTTTTTAATGTAGCCTGTTGTAAAACTAGGCACATATCTAGATGAGCTGATGGTACCCCCTGGAAGAACTCTGCATACCCCCATGGGTACACATACCCCTGGTTGAGAACCACTACTCCAGCAAAACCAGGAACGGCTGAATTTGACGTACCTGACGTACCCCTTTGGGGTGCCGCCTGGGACTGGGGTACCACTGAGCCCGCCTAACCCACGAGTCTGGGTTCCCTTTACACTGTACTGCTATGCAGCCTGTCAAACCCTTCCCCAGGCTTCAGACTGCACTTTTCCAGCACACATACAGGTAAGAAAATAACCAGCTGCAGCTATACACACAGATGCTGAGGTCAGCTCTGTATGGGAAGGAATTGCCCAGTACTCAAGTGCGCACCTCCCTCTAGAGGGTAAACCCAAAATTGTACTGTCTTACGCTGCACGGAGAACTGAACAGCATAAACTCATGAAATTCGCCCTTCCCTCAGTGTGGAAAGGGATATACGTAGCTTTCTGCCCCAAGTTATGATTTCCACACACTGGCTTTAGACCAAACAAAACAAGTTTGTTAACTACAAACGGTAAGTTTTAAGTGATTATAAGGGATAACAAACAGAACAAAGCAGATTACTTAGATTGTGTGTTTGTTTTATTTGCTAAGCTTAATATACCAAAGAAACTGGTTATAAGTAGCAAATTCTCACCCTAAATGTTGTTTTAGGCAGACAGTTTTGAAGGCAAGCTGCACTTGCCAGATAAAACACCAGATATTCCTTTCACAGGCTAGTCAACCTTCTAGCTTGGGCTCAGGCCTTTTCCCCTAGTCCAGTCTTTTTGTTCTCAGGTGTTTCCAGCAGTCCTCTTTCTTGGGCAGAGAGTCAATGAAGAACGAACCATGATGTCTCTCCCCTGCCTTAAATAGTTTTTGCATATGCCAGGAATCCTTTGTCTCCTAGTGTGATCCCCACTCCCGATCAGTGGAAAAATACTAGTATTATCATGGAGTCCAGTATCAGGTGACTTGGTCACATGTCCCTGCAGCCATAACTCAGAGGCTGCTTGTAGTGTCCCCAGAAAGGCTTCCTGGAGATTAGCATCTTCAAAGACCTATTGTTTTCCCTAATGGTCCTTCCCAGCGAGCCATCCAGGCTGATTGCATTCTGTCTCATGGGCATTCCCCAGGTGTAATCACATTTGTAATAGATACATAGACAATATTCCTAACTTCAGATACAAAAATGATACATGCATACAGATAGGATAATCCTATTCAGTAAATCATCACCTTTTCCATGATACCTCACATGACCTATCTGGTACAAAATACATCATAGTTATAGCATAATCATAACAGTATCTCTATGAAGAATATGGGGTGTAATGCCACAGTGATATTAAAAACTTTTATAACAAACATTTCAGACAGTTTTTATCATTAAAAAAGCGCAAGCTCAGTTTTAAAAAAAGTCATTTATAGGCTATCTTGAAATCAAAAATATTGTAAGCTGTTTGTGGTAGGGGCAGACTTTTTGTTGACCATTTATACGAAAATGATTGACATTTATTTTCAACATAGCTTACCTAAGTGCGATGATGGTGGGTTTTGGTTCCTGCCTGTAATCACTCTGCTCCCTTCCTCCTACCTAACTCAGCAACCTACTTGCTCCTTGATGATCTGCATCGTTTCCTCTTCCAAAAGTGCATCCCAGTCTCTTCTCAGTTGTGTGTAGCCACACAGATTGCCCAGGTAAGTCATAGTCAAAGAAGTGCTCCTCTTGGTGAGTTAATACAATGGTCTCAGAATTATTGGGGCTTACCAGGAGAGAGAGCCATAGTGGACTGCTTCCATATTATCAAGAAAATGGTGACTTACCTCCTGGCCTAGTTTCATAGTTGGGTTCTGATGAAATAAAAGAGTATTGCATGAGGAAAGGAGAAAATAATTGTCATATTTCAGAGTAGGCTTGGACTTCTGTTGTAAACAGCAGTGAACAGGTGGATGACTGACGTGGGCTTAGGGTGACCAGATGTCCCGATTTTATAGGGACAGTCCTGATTTTTGGGTCTTTTTCTTATATAGGCTCCTATTACCCCCCTCCCCCCACCCATCCACTGTCCCGATTTTTCACATTTGCTGTCTGGTCACCCTACGTGGGCTACTCAAGGATCTTTCATCAGGGATCATCCGAACATGAAGGGGACCCTCAACAGTAGACCCATCAGAAAAAGGGCACTGTCTGTGGCCTTTGCTTAACATTGTTTTGGGTGAATCTAGTGCTGATGAAAGTAAGTGACTAACAATGGCCAGAGCCATGTATAACACAAGCAGGTGCTCTGAAAGCTTCCCCGACAGAGCTCTATCAATGCCTCTGTCTTGGCCACTTTCAATAATAGATACTAGCTGTTCTACAGTTGATTTATTCTTGAGCAAAGACTGTGAATTGTGCCCATTTGTGAGGTGTGGTTTTTGTCACGTTCACCAATAGAGACTAAGATGTGGCCCACCAAACATATTGTGACCTAAGCTACCATTTGCACCCTTTTTTCCACAGGTAAAAGGCTAGTGCTATAACCCATTGCACCTAGCCCTCAAATGGGAATGGTTAGGGGGGGACGACCAGATGAGTTTTGACTTGCATAACTGCTTTTTGTCTGAAGCAGAATAATGGGATAACATCTTTGTTTAGGTCTAGAAAACAATTTCACAAAAGGACAACACTTCCCATATGGGGTCTAGATTTTCAAAAGTGGAAGCCTTAACAGTAGGCTCTTAAATCCACAATGAGGCACCAAATAAGAGGTCTGACTTTTCAGAGAAGCCGAGCATGCAACAATGAGGTTGGCTGGAGCTCTGGCTGCGCAGAACTTCTGGAAAGCAAACCATTTATTTAAGGATTTATGGATTTAGAAGCCTAATGTTAAGCTCCTACTTTTGGAAATCTTGCTCTTGATTCTGTGGGACTCTTTTTGCATGGTTGTGGGTGTGTGGTCACTTGAAAAATTAGGTATGGTGCTCTTTGATACAGTGGCCACTATTAAAAAGCCATTTACCAGCAGTTACCACACCACAATAATGCTGTTATTTCCTTCTTAGAATATAGACAAATATTATAGAGGAAGAAGCAATGTGGTCTAGTGGCTGGGGCAGTGGACTGGAAGTCAGGGGAGCTGGGTTCTATTCTTGGCTCTGCCACTGAGATGCTGGGTGACTTTGGTCAAGTCACTTCACCCCTTTGTGTCTCACTTTCCCTTCCCTGCCCTTTGTCTATCTTGTCTGTATAGATAGTCAGTGCCCTGAAAATTTTATAGTGTGATTAGAACAATAATTGTCTCCAATACCAGTGTGGGCAACTAGGTAAATTTTGACATTCTATTGGCACGGACTCCCAACGGCTTTTGAGGAAAAGAGTTTAACTCTAATCGTCCTATCATTCATCCTGGTGCCTACTTTGTGTTCACACTCTGAGCTGTCAAAATGATAATTATCCTCATATGGTTAATAAAATGAACGACATGCTTTTTGATAACACCACCATCCCTTTTATACAGTGAGTTCTCTTCACCAGTACATCTCCAAGCGCTGTACAAAGGAGCTCAATATTATTCTCACTTTAAAAATGTGTAAACTGAGGCACAGGGAAGTGAAATGACTTGCCCCAGCAGGCCAGTGGCAGAGCCAAAAATAGAATCCAGGTCTCCTGAGTCCCTGTTCGATGTCCTACCCAGTGAGTCACTCTGCCTTATGTATTGCTATGGCATTAATCCTGACAGGATCAGGCCATTGGAAGTGTCTGTGATAGAGCCTGTATATCCCCAAACTGTGCTTCTATTTCTGTGTGTGACGATCAGACCCAAACTCCTTCGCTCATGGACCCGCTTGGGGCATGACTGACAGATTTATGATAGAACACAGTTTCCTCTGTTTGTCTGGCAGGGACTGATCAGGCTTTGTGATTATGCAGCTGACTTCTTGCTTGGCTAACACTTCCAGCTGGATTCAGAAGACAGGAAATGATTTAGCTAAAGGCTTTCAGTGACAACTAACAGAATTCCTGCTGATAATTTTTCCCTCCAGTGTATTTTTTTTTTTTATAACAGGCTTTCAGTAGCTACAAAGTGCCATTGTGTAGGTGGGTGCAATACAAATATTTGAGTACTTTTATAAACAGCCTTTCATTTATGTTTCTGTTTAAAATACTTTTTCATCCTCCAACTCCTCGCTATTCCAGTCAGTGGCCACAGCAACACTAACACTTGCATTTGTTACCAGACAGTCATCCTGAAGAGCAGCCCAGCTAGTGCTGACTTCCATGTGTCAGTTTGATATATAGGCTTGCTCTTAATTTCTGCTGTGCAGGTCAGCCTCATGCAAGAGGGTAGCTATTGCGAGATTAACCTAAATAAGTGTGTTATCTGGGAATCGCAACCTCTGGCTCATGATCCTGGATGGGGGCCGTTTCATGCCGACATCAGAAGTGTGCAGCCTGAGTTGTAAACTGCTGACTTTGGCAGGAGTGGATTTGGGATTCTGATATAGGACTTGTGGTGTATAAGGAAAGGGGCTTGAGCTAATGGTGTTGGCGTAGCAATGGCATTGTGAACAACTGAAATTGTGTTTTTAAAAAAATGGATTTCTATGGCACTGTCTGGGGTGAGGTGTTTGCTCTTGTGAAGAGGGAAGATGAGGCTTGCTATTATGGGCTAGCAATATATGGCTGTGGTGGAGAAAGCAGCATATGGATCCTGGATATGCAGGTTAGAAAACTACTGGAGTTGGGCCCAGGACACTATGACATTCCGGGGTGCAATCCAGGCCAGGGAGGGACTGTCACCACTTGCCCTGCAACTTGGGGTGCCTCACAATGCTTTGCTGCTGCAGCTCCCAACCTGGGCTGCTCACAAACAGCTAAACAGCATGCAGGTCACACCCTGAGTGTGTGTATAGCCACAGCCCTGGTCCAACACACTCTTCATCCCTCATTTCCCCCCTAAAATGTCTGTTCTGCGCTGACCAGCCCTCTCCTGGACAGTCCAGATTTGTTAAGTCTGTTGCCCTTCTAAGGGGATCAATATACAACAGTTTGCTTCTATAAATGGAGTTACTCACGCAGTCTAAAGACAACACAGCATTAGTTTTAATTAAAAAATAAAACAAGTTGATTTAAGTACAAGGAGAGAGATTTTAAGTGAGTATAAGTTATTAAAGTCAGAAGTGGTGACAAGAGAAATAAAGATAAAACACATCCTAGTGCTAAACTTAACAAGCTAGACTTGGTTCAAAATAAAATTCTTACCACATGCTTCCAGCAACAGGGCTGCCCAAACTTCAGGTCAGGAGCTCTCCCCAGAGTCAAACAGGCTGGTTTCTTTTGTCTTCTTAGGTGAAAGAGCGAGAGATGGGTAGGGAGAGATAACTTGGGGTGGTTTTGCCCCTCATTTTTATAGTTCAGTCACCCTTGTAATGCATTTTCCTGTGGGTTACCCCTACATAAAGTGCATTCCCGCTGGCAGGACAGAGACAAGGCATCTTGTGGTGAAAGAGGTTTCATGCAGCTGTTTGCTAAGATGTGAATGTTTGTTCCTGCCCGCCTTCCTTGCCAAAGCAAGGCCACTCGATAGGTGATTGCCCCATCAGTTTTGATGACACCTGGCTAGAGGTGTCAGCTTTGTCTTTGAGAAACAGGTTTACCCACTCCTCAGACTTGTCTGGTAAACACACTTCAGTCATAATTTCAGCTTAAGTTCATGAATTTACATTGGCCACAGAGGCATGGTTGGGATCCAAACCTTTTTAAAGTTTGGGACTTTTCCTATCCAAGGTCTTATTTGGCTCTTTAAAAAGAGACTGACCAGCCACAAAGCTTGGATCCCATATTTGCGTTTTGATTTGGGTTGGGGAGGAAGCCTAAGAAATTATGCAACTGGGGAATTGACTGTAACAGTCCAATTTTTAACAGAACCATTACAATTCTGGAAGTAAGGTACAAGTGAAATGGATATTGACAGTAGGGTAAATTTACCCCTGTTTGGAGATCCCTATTTTGAGAGCTTAAGAGGTGCATAGGCTTTGTGCTCGGGGTGTATTTCACCCAATAATGTTTATTACAATATGGTTCTCTGAATAGGAAATCATTAAAAAAAATTTTTTTTTTGCAAGCATGATAAAATATTTATTTTAGGCTTGTAATGTGGTTTAATTAATCATAATTTCTTTATTTTGTCATTAACACATTATGAGGAAGTGCTGTATGTAAAAATGACAGGGGCTTTCCTTGTATGTATATGGTGCACAGGAAAACTGTTTTTGCTTAACTTCACACCAATTTGAATATTGAGGGTTCAGATATTCAGCTTCCCTTAACCTGACCATTATGGGATTTGCATTCTGTGTAGAAGGAACTGAGAAATGAAGAAGAGATGGGAGGGGTAGAAGATAGCACAGGCTTCCCTTCAGCTAGGAAAAAAATGTATTTAAGTTGAGTTACTGCTGTAAAAAATTACTTTTAGATAGTTGGAGTAGGTGGGCAGGGAGGTGAGAGAGATGCTGGTTTTGAAAATTAAACCATTTTTTAAAAAAGAAACCCAAAATAGCCTGTGCGATTTGCAAATGCTTGACTTCCACAAGGTTCCCCCATCCCTAATTATAAGTGATATCTGGTTCATATTTGTGTTGCTATGTATTACATTTGTGGCTTTGTGTGACACTGTTTTGTGGTTAAATTCTAGCTATTTTTAGGTTTCTGTTTATCTAGAGGTTTTATGGCATCCCTCCCCATGGTGTCTGAGCACAAATAGGTAAGCACAACAGTTGTAGCCAGCCCTTATGTGGCAGAAGAGTGGGAGGGCTAGGAGTAAGAAGACCTTGTGCCCCCACCCCCTCTAACATGGCCTACATAACGACTTCCCAGAATCATAGTTCCTTCACTCAGAGGAGAAGGTAGAAGGCAGAGTTGTGTCAGAGCTGGCCAGCCACACAGAATGAGTTTGCTGATCCCCTTAAAGGGAGTGGAAAAATACTCCCCACCCTGTCCCCCACAGCACAACAGAGATATAATAGGACAGCTTAACTCTTTGTTATTAAAACAATAAAACAGTCTGAAAATACTAGACTGTCCCTGCTTGATGATAACCTGTTTCTCTTTAGTCACTTTGGTGTAAATCCTGTGCTCTTTACTTAGGCCAAACTCCTGTTGGCCCTGTATCAGGGATATGTGCCACATATGCGCTACTGAAAAAATTAAATAAAGGTCCAATGATCACAGGATGTTAAAATAACCAGATTCATAACTGAACTGTGAATCCAAATAACTACACGCAGTACAGTGAACCCACAGGCTGCTGATATGGGAAAACAATGAGGACTAAATCTTTGGAGGTGACTATGTCAAAGGTCTAGTTTGAAGGAAAAACTGTAATGGCTGAGCTAATTACTCCCAATATTTTAGTCATAAATCTCCACCAAATTCCAGAGGAACCATGACAATTTTTGTCTCTGCATGCAAAGATGGCTTGGATGTCGATGGTTGTTGGGGAGCTACCCAACTGCAGTGCTAAATTTAATAATCCTTTTTAAAAGAAGGCTAATGATGTATCATACTCCCATTTCGCTGGATGCAGCTGGAAGAAGGAGACTAATTGGCAATGCATTCAGCTGTCTGTAGCTCTCCAGGCCTGCCTATACCCATCCTTGCTCTTAAACGCCAGGTGCCGTTGGAGTAGAGTGTCTGTCTAAAACTCTGAAAAAAAAACTTTACTTTTTAATCTCCTAATCATACACCAATGCTTCTTCTCTGTGTTTGTATAAATATAGGTGTAATAGAGATACACACGCTATGGAGTGTGTGCGTGCGTGCACGCGAGCGAGTGCTTACATGCTGAAGGGAGGATGTCATTGGAATTTGCACCAGTGTAAATAAGAGAGGAATCTGACACCCTTGTTAGGTTAATCCTCATCTTCTGAAATTACCATCTCATCCCTCTATAGCTGGTTCCTAAGGCACAGTAGAAGGCAGTGTGGGCTAGCTTGCTCTGCCAGGATAGCAGCAATATTTCTTTTATGCAAATAACAAGAAACCAGATCCTGCAGTCCTCACTCAAGCAAAACTCCAATTGAAACAAGTGTGAGAGGTTTTTTGCTTGATTCAGGTCCACAGGGATTGAACCGGATCACAGTATTTTCAGTGCTCTTCCATTTCTGTATGTTGGTCTCTCTTCTCTGGTTCTGATCTTCCAAACCATGACTGGGGTTTCCACCTCAGTTTAGCTGCTGTCAATTTACAGACCTCTTTTATGTCACTTGTGGCATTATGGACGACCTAGTAGAATTCTTCAACATCTCCAGAACGCTTTTTCCTGGAATAGAATGGCTACTGTTTTAGACCCCAGAGGTGGCTGAGTGATCCTTGTGTATACCTCGTGAAAATCTATTTTCAGTTAGCCTAGGGCAACACAATTGAAACCAACAGAATTGCACTGGTGTAACAGAGAGTAGAATTTGGCAGACATTTTGTAAACCAGCTTGGAAACTTTCTGGATGAAAGGTGTTCAATAGATGTTGGAGAATTCTATCAGTTTTCCTAGTAAGGATTAGGTAGTGGTAACTGACTACTGAAAAAAACCTGTAGCTTTCGTAGCAACGAGTCTCTATTCAAGCAACAGTTACTGATTTTTTTTCCAGATAGGTTGAAATAGAAGATGATGGTGACAGATAATTGTTACTTTTGCTTTGTAGCTGTATGCTAAGATTTCTCCAGTTGATCGTGTTACACTTCACAAACTCAACCTGGCCTCACAAGTTAAAAGACATTTGAGAGCGGATCCTGCCCTCATTTAAGTAAATGGGAGTTTTGCTATTAATCGGAACAGGATTGGAACCAGGGTGTTGTAGGTGGCTTCGTGCCAAGTGATATAAAAAAAAGGGAGAGGAGGAGACATCCCGCTCCTAGAAGCATCTGCCTGCAATTTTGTGTAGGCAAAAGGCAAACCAGTATGTTTGTTGCTTGAGTTAATGAACCAGTTGTTGGAGTTGTTTATACAAGAGGGTTCTCTAAGCACTTACTTTTGCTTATATATGGATCCCATCTGCTAATCTGGTGGCAGGGCAACAAAGGCTGGAATGAGAAACAAAATGTCTATGTTAGAAATATTCGCTGTGCATTCCTCAGTGCCTCCAGGCAAAGATCTACCTGTGTGGACTTGATTAGAGGACTGAGGTTTACTTGTGGTGTGTATGGAGCTTTAAGAACCATGGTGACTCTGTGCAATGGTGGTAGTGCAGGGGATCTGAGCGTGGGATTCAAACTCTCAGCCCCTTGTTCCCAGGCCATCGGGAGGTTGGAGGACTGCACTTTTTGCAGGAAAAGGAGGACCCTTTGCTGCATTCTATCCTCCTGTCTGACTGACACGGGAGTGGCAATGACCAGTTCCAGAGAGAACTGTGTCCAGGCATCTTTAGCTGGAAGGCTGGCTGTCCGGATGCAATGCTGAGTTGAGAAGGTTGAGTCAAAAGGGCACAAGAAATTATTTTATTTTGACTTTCTGAAGAATGCTTTTAAAGGATGTGTGTCAATCAGAGATATACAAGAACCTTTGCTTTTGAATGATCTTAAATAAATAAATAATGGCACAAAACAAAATATCATCTTCTTCGAGTGATTGCTCATATCAATTCCAGTTAGGTGTGCGCGTGTGCCACGTGGAAGGATGTCGGAAACTTTTACCCTAACAGCTACCCGTCAGGCCGGCTAGGAGCCACCTGGAGTGGCGCCGAAATGGCGATCTATTAAAACTGCTGCCGGCCCGACCCCCTTCAGTTCCTTCTTACCGCCTGTGACGGTTGTTGGAACAGTGGTCTCTTGTCTCTTCAAGTGTTCCACTTATCCCTAGCATTCTCTCTTATCCTCGTTGTAAACAGTTAGTAGTTAGTAAGTGTTAATCTTTCTTTCATAGTGTTAAGTGTAGTTTAGCTGTTAAAGGGCGGTCTTGTCAACGACTGCCCTGCGGGGCCCTGGGGCATGCCGTCTCAGGGCTTCAAGCCTTGCAAGTCTTGCAGCAGGCCCATGCCCATGGGCAACCCCCACGACTCCTGTCTTAGCTGTCTGGGGGAGGGCCATCAAGCAGATAAGTGCAAGTTCAAACCCCGAACGCGTAAGGAGAGGGAGTTCCGTCTTAGACAACTCCTCATGGAGTCGGCCCTGCGGCCCTCTCAAGACGCGGGCCCGAGTGCCTCGGTGCGGAGCACCCCTCCGGCAGTATCAGCTTTGGCACCGCAGAAGATCCCGCATTCATCTCAGGACCGGCGTTCTCCCGGGCCACAAAAACGCCCACCTCAGCACTGCTCCCATTTCCCGGTTGCTACCAAGAAGCAAGCTGTGGGAGGACCTTCTCGTAGAATCGAGACAGTTGTCACGGGCCCGATGGTGCAAGACCCTGAACAGACTTCTGATCAAGTCACCATGTCTCAATCTCTTCAGACCCCACCCCTCCACATGAGACGGTGCAAGTGGAAGAGATCATTCTTCCGTCCATGCCGGGCGAACACCTTTGAGGCAGCGAGAGGCCTCATAGAGATGACAGCTCCGGTGCCTCTGGCCCCAGCACCAGCCCCAATTCGGGTCTCGGTGCCATCCAAGGGCAAGCCAGCGACGTTCCGGCTGTCAGACCCCGGACCAGCATCTCAGCCCCGCTCGGAGTCCCGGCGCCGTTCTGAGTCCCGGCACCGCCCAAGGTCTTGGTCTGGCTCACGGCACTGGTATGACTCTCGGCACTGGTCCCGCAGTCTCGAACCTTGGAACCGCTCACGCTCGAGGTCGTTTTCATCTGCTCATACATGGTCCTGCTCGAGGTCCAGATCTCGATCTGTGATCTCGTAGCACCGTTCGGTCTGACGTGCTGCGGGTTCCCGATCCCCGGGTCAGCGATCGCCATGGCGGCACCGCTCTCCGACTCGACACCGATCCTGGTTGCGGCACCGCTCACCATTGCGGCACCGCTCACCATTGCAGCACTGCTCACCACGCCGGCACCGCTCACCGCCCCGGCACCAGTCTCCAGCTCAGCACCACTCAATGTCACAGCACTGCTCACCAACTCGGCACCGCTTACCAGCTCAGCACCGCTCACCATCGCGGCACCGGTCGTGGTCACGATCAGCCTCACAGCGCCGATCACCACGTGAACCACATCTGCCAAGAGACTCGGTGCCTGCGTTGATCCACTCCCGCACCGCCCCTCCTTGGCCGTCACGGTCTAGATCTCCTTCTGGCAGGTCGGAGAGAGCATCTGGGGTCTCGGACATTCCTCACTCTGGGCCAGGAACCCTCGGTCAAGTCCCTCCAGCGACCCACTGGCAACCCCAGTGGCAATTTTGGACACCCTGGGCATACAATCAAGCCCAGGGCGCTCCCCCAGTTGCCCGGCCACCATCTCGCTCGAGCAACAGGCCTCCTGAGGCAACCCTTAGCTGCCCTCCTCCTGACACAGATCAAACTGTGGATCCAGCGCCTCCGACAGAGGCTACTCCAGCTCCCCAGGAGGAGCCTCCCACGTCTGATCAGGATGTTCCATCCGCACCTGTCCTGCCTGTGGAGTCATCCTCATCCTCTCCTGACGAGGCTGTGGCTGGCACGTCCACGTCTGGACCACTTCCTATGGACTTTAGGGTTCTCCAGGAGCTGTTGAGGCATGTGGCCCTCAATATGAACCTCCAAATTGAGGAGGTTGTGGAGGATGAGGACCCCATGGTGGACATTCTAGGCACAGAAGGGCCCTCCAGGGTGCCCCTTCCCATGAACAAAACTATACAGAACAATGCAAAGTCCCTCTGGCAGACCCCTGCCTCCATACCCCCCACAGCTAAAGGGGTTGAGCGAAAGTACTTTGTTCCCACCAGGAGTTATGAGTATCTGTTTACCCACCCTTCCCCATGTTCGCTGGTGGTAGATGCGGTAAATGCCAAGGAGAGACAGGGCCAGCAGGGGCCTGCTCCCAAATCAAAGGACGCGAAACGGCTGGACCTTTTTGGGAGAAAGGTTTATTCTACTGGGGGTCTCTCGCTGCGGATCGCTAACCACTTGGCGATCCTCAGTAGGTACAACTTTAATTCTTGGTCTGTGGCCCTTAAATTCCAAGATCTTCTCCCAGCAAAGGCTCGTACGGAACTGAGGGCCATTGCTGAGGAGGGTAAGTTGGTTGCTAGGACTTCCCTTCAGGGTTCCCTCGATGCGGCGGACGCGGCTGCGCGTACCCTGGCATCGGGAATCGCTATGCGGCGGAATGCCTGGCTTCAGTCCTCCAGCCTCCCGCCTGAGGTCCAGCATACCATCCAGGACCTCCCTTTCGATGGCCAGGGCTTGTTTGCAGATCAAACTGACTCCCGCCTGCATACCTTAAAGGACACCAGAAACACAATTAAGTCCTTAGGTATGCATACCCCGGTTACCCAGAGGAAGCCTTTTAGGCCACAGACCACCCAGCAACGTCCTTTCCCTCTGAGACCGAGGCAGGACCCTTCTCGTCAGAGGAACAGATACTCCCGACGTAGGCCGTCTCGTTCTCCCTCTGGACAAGGACAAGGACAATCTAAGCCACCCCCGGGCCCTAAGCGCCCATTTTGAAGGTGCGCCAGAGGACGGACTACCAGTTCTCACCCAGGACAGTCATCCCTTTCTCAATCATCTATCCTGTTTCTACCATGCTTGGTCCCATATTACCTCGGACCGTTGAGTCCTCCACATGGTGCAAAGGGGATATTCTATCCAGTTCCATTCCAACCCGCCCTCCCACCCCCTTCCCTGTCCCTCTTTAGGGACCCTTCTCACGAGCAACTCCTCATCCAGGAGGTTCAGTCCCTCCTCGCCCTGGGAGCAGTGGAGGAAGTTCCTCAGGAGTTCAGGGGCAAGGGTTTCTATGCCCACTACTTCCTTGTTCCCAAGGCAAAGGGAGGCCTAAGACCTATTCTGGACCTCAGGGAGCTCAACAAGTACATCGCCAACCTGAAGTTCCGTATGGTCTCCTTAGCCACTATCATCCCTTCACTGGACCCTGGAGACTGGTATGCCGCCCTCGATATGAAAGACGCGTACTTTCACATTTCGATTGTCCCGCCTCACAGACGTTTCCTCCGTTTCGTGGTGGGCAAGACGCACTATCAATTCACAGCCCTCCCGTTTGGCTTGTGCACAGCCCCCCGCGTCTTTACCAGGTGCATGGCGGTTGTGGCTGCTTTCCTCTGCCGACACCACGTACACGTCTTCCCGTACCTGGACGACTGGCTTATACGGGGCCGATCTCATCATCACGTGCAGTCGCAGGTACGCCTACTCCTGGACACATTCACTCGCTTGGGCATCATGGTAAACCTCAGCAAGTCCGTCCTCGCCCCTACTCAAACAATAGAGTTTATAGGTGTGGTCCTGGACGCAAACTAAGCGATACGCCTTGCCTGCCAAGCCTTTCTTCCCCACTTGCGGGGTCACTGCGTAGCAGTCCTAACGGACAGCACCACGGCCATGTTCTACCTGAACAAGCAAGGCGGAGCCCGGTCATCACCGCTCTGCCAAGAAGCCCTCTCTCTGTGGGACTTCTGCTTAGTCCACTCCATCAACCTTCAGGCCTCGTACCTGCTGGGCGTCCAGAACGTCCTGGCGGATACTCTGAGCAGGCGTTTTCTGACTCACGAATGGTCCATATGCCCGGACATCATTCATTCCGTTTTCCGCACCTGTGGGTTTCCCCGAATCGACTTGTTCGCTTCGCGGACCAACAGAAAGTGCCCAGCCTTCTGCTCCTCCCAGAGTCACAGCCCGGGCTCGTTAGCGGACGCCTTCCAAATCACATGGTCGGGACAGTTGTTGTATGCCTTCCCACCGTTCCCTCTGGTTCACAAGGTGCTCCTCAAGATCCGACGGGACAAAGCAGATGTAATACTGGTAGCCCCTGCCTGGGTGCGTCAGTGTTGGTACCCGACTATGCTGGACCTGTCAATTCAGGCTCCCCTACATCTTCCTCTCGACCCCGACCTCATACCCCAGAACCACGGTCGTCTCCTTCACCCGGACCGCCAGTCGCTCCATCTCACGGCCTGGAGGATCTGTGGTTGAACCAGGCTGAACGCGCCTGTTCGGACTTGGTACGGCGGGTCCTTCTGGAAAGTTGCAAGCTGTCGACTAGGCTTACCTACGAGGCGAAATGGAAGAGGTTTTCCAGCTGGTGTGCTCAGCGGCAGGTGCTCCCACTCCAGGCTTCCATTTCGTCCATTTTGGACTACCTGATGTCCCTAAAGGACCAGCACCTAGCCTTTGGATCCCTTAAGGTCTACCTTGCGGCCATTTCTGCATTCCACCCAGGCGCGGCGGGGCGTTCAGTGTTTGCACATCCAGTCGTGTGGCATTTCCTCAAAGGCCTGGAGAAAATCCATCCTCCAACGAAGCCACCCGTGCCTGCATGGGACCTCAACTTGGTCCTCTCCTGCCTTATGGGCCCTCCTTTCGAGCCGCTGGCCATCTGCTCTCTTCTCTATCTCTCCTGGAAGGTGTCCTTCCTAGTGGCCATCACTTCTGCACGTCGAGTCTCCGAACTGTGGGCTCTCACGTGTGACCCACCCTATACCATCTTTCATAAAGATAAAGTCCAACTAAGACCTCATCCGGCCTTTCTACCAAAGGTGGTATCCCGCTTCCACATGAGCCAGGATATCTTCCTACTGGTTTTCTAACCAAAACCGTATGCTGACCTATGTGAACAGCACCTCCATTCTCTCGACATTAGAAGGGCACTTGCTTTCTATATAGACCAGACAAAGCCCTTTCGTAAAACAGCCCAGTTGTTTGTCGCCATTGCAGAGCGGATGAAAGGCGCCCCGATCTCCTCTCAACGAATATCTTCGTGGATCACCGGGTGCATTCATGCTTGGTCCCTCCGCCTGCTGTTACAGCTCACTCCACGAGAGCTTGAGCGTCATCAGCTGCCTTTCTGGCACACGTTCCTCTCCAGGAAATCTGCAGGGCTGCCACATGGGCCTCGGTTCATACTTTCACGCCCACTATGCCATCATCCAGCACTCTCGGGATGATGCGGCCTTTGGCAGAGCGATCCTTCAATCTGCGGTTCCTTGACTCCAACCCCACCTCCGAGGTAAGGCTTGGGAGTCACCTAACTGGAATTGATATGAGCAATCACTCGAAGAAGAAAAAACGGTTACTTACCTTTCTGTACCTGTTGTTCTTCGAGATGTGTTGCTCATATCTATTCCATTCCCCCCCCACCTTCCTCTCTGTCGGAGTAGCCGGCAAGAAGGAACTGAAGGGGGGTCGGGCCGGCAGGGGCTTATATAGATTGCCATTTTGGCGCCACTCCAGGGGGCTCCCCAGCTGGCGCGATGGGTAGCTGCTAGGGTAAAAGTTTCCGACATCCATGCATGCGGCGCGCGCGTACACCTAACTGGAATAGATATGAGCAACACATCTTGAAGAACAACAGTTATAGAAAGATAAGTAACCGTTTTTTCCTCTCCTGGGTCATACTTAAAGGACAGATGCACTCCCTTTTTCTGTGACCAGGGCCGGCTCTAGGTTTTTTGCTGCCCCAAGCAAAAACATTTTTGGCTGCCCCCCACCCCAGCCCTGGGCTCTCTTTTCCCTTCCCCCCCCCAGCTGCACCCTCCTTCCGCCGCAGCCCTGGGTCACTGGTAACTCGCTCCCAGGGCGGGTCATTCAGCAGGAATTTTGGATGTGCACA
>NW_020664463.1:9000939-9014840 GCF_002925995.2 Terrapene triunguis | reverse complement strand
GGCTGGCTCTATAGGCAGGGAGCTAACCAAGGAACTACGGCTCCCAGGGCTCCCTGTTGGTTCTCAGCTCCCATGCTGGATTCTTGCGCCCCTGCAAATATGCCGCCCCAAGCAACTGCTTGCTTTGCTGGTGCCTAGAGCCGGCCCTGTCTGTGACACCCATTCAGCAGAACAATGGAAGGGTTAGTGTTATGCCCAATAGAGCTGTAATTTAAAAGCAATTATAACCTTTAGCAGAGGGGAGGTTCCCATGGTTCCTACCCTGCTTGCCACCTAATTAATACAGGAGTTTGGAGTGCTGTCCGCTTCTGTCTGCCCCATCACCTTCCACCAGTCCCCTACTGCTGTTGGGTGGAAACCCAAAGTTGGACACTTCTCAGACATCATAGCAGGAAGTTGTGCTGTACTGGTGGACAGTCTATTCTGCAAAGCTGAAGGCTCCAGGTTCAAATTCGGATAATGCATAACAGGAGGGGCTGTTACAATTGCACACGAGAGAATTTATTTTGAAGCAGTGTAGCTTAGTGTAAAGGGGACTAGACAAAGCCTCAGGAGTCCTGGTTCTAGTCCTGGCGCTGCCAGTGGCCTGCTGTGTAACCTTGGGCAAATTACTTTATCTCCATGTATCTCCATTTTCTCATCTATAAACTGGGGATAATGATGCTTTACAGCATTTTGAGATCAACGGATGATAAATACTGTATAAGAGTTAAATGTTATTGTGAAGATCCAGAGAGTAGGGCTGGTTTGAAAATCAGGCTCCACGGTTTCCAACCTACCCAAAGGATGTCATGTTTTCAAAAACAAACAGAAAACACCCCTATATTCTCATGTTGGACAGTTACTAACCCTGACTGGGTTTGGCTGTGGAATTCTTGTTCTGGCCCCTCCGTTTCAGAGGAGTAACAATGCATAATTATATAGCGTGAGCTGCAGCTACATCAATGTAAATCACCCAGGCATGTTATCTCTCTGTTTAATCAATTATTTGTTTGTCATTTGGGTACAAGAAGTGCTTGGGTCAGTTTTGTTAGAAATAACTTGGATACACCTCTGTTTAGGAGCATTAGCATGAAATATCGAATCAATCAGCAGGGGAGCTATAGCTAAAAAAAAAAAAAAATACATCTAATGTTCTTCATTTCCCCTTAATACTTCATGCACTGAACAACCAGCTAGCTTTGCACAACCCTAATGCAAATTGGTGCATGCTTCTGCACCTCTCCTGTTTATGGCCTTTCCAGTTAATCTTTAACTTTTAGAAACAAATGTACAGTTCTCCTGCTCTTGGTGGGAGTTCACCATGATTTGACTCCTGCTTTTCATTTTTTGGGATGTCTGTTTTTGTTATTAACCCCCATTGTATATTACTGATCATCACAGCTCCTTTTCTGTGGGTCAGAAACTGAATATTGAACAACTGGAGTAAGAACCTCCCACCAAGCTGTTACCGGGCCAAGTGAATTTAAATTTTTCTTGTTATGACTGGTAACCTAGGTACTTTGTGTTCTGAAGGCAAGGCTAGAGAAATCCCTCAGCAGATGAGAGTGTGTGTGTGTGCGCCGGGGATGAGCAGGTGGTATAACTGCGCTATGGAGCTGATTCAAAGCCCACTGAAGTTAATGGAGAAACTTCCACTGACTCTGGATTTTGGATCAGGCCTTAGGTGAATACTTCCAATTTCCCACGATTATTTCATAGTATTGGCAAGGAATGCATGAGAAAGTCTTAGATTGCAAGCTCTTTGGGGGCAGGGACCATCTTTTTGTTCTGGTTATACAGTGCCTGAGGGCCTGCTCCAAGACTAACACTCCTAGGCACCCTAGTAATACAAATAAAGAACAATAGTTTTAACTCTCAGGCCTTTCGGTAGGTGATGGTTTTATTCTTCTTGCATGGTAGACAACTAATGTTTAACTATTTTTTCATTCGTGAATGCATTGCAAACCCTATATTTCTGAAATCCTTGACCTCTCATGTATTAATTCCACAATTTGCTGTGTGATGATAGGTGAAAGGAGTAGCTGAGAAGTTTTCCACAATGTAATGAGTGACATAGCAGCTATTTTGCTGTTTGTCATGGCGGACATGGTGGCAAACATTTGATTCTGGGTGTAGAGAACTGAACCAACAAGTCTCTTCCACATTCACATTCCCTCTCCCTGGCAGCAGGAATTTTAAAATGAACCCTTAGAATACTGGGATGTTACAATATTACAACCAGCTGGTTTCCTAACTGGGAGGAAGGATAGTCCAATGGGTAGGGCTAGGGCATCAACCTGGGACAGAGAGACCTGTGTCCAATTCATGCCCTGCCATGGATTTTTTGTGAATTTGGGTAAGTCATTAAGGCCTAGATTTTTAAAGGTAATTAAGTGTTGCTCCACTCCGCATTGTAGCCCCTAATTGACTTAGATTACTAGATTCCAAGGCCAGAAGGGACCATTGTGGTCATCTAGCCTGACCTCTGGTATAAAACTTCTCCAGCATTATTCCTAGAGCAGATCTTTTTGAAAAACAATATGTACCCTTAGTGTCATTTTCAAAAGTGACTTAGGCAGTTAAGAACCTGTCTCAATTAAGGCCAATGGGACTTAGGCTCCTAAGTGCCTCAACCACTTTTGAAGATGAGACTTAGGGTTCTAAGTCAGTTAGGCATAGCAACGCCTTACAGCCAGATTTTCAAAGATATTTAGGCACCTAAAGATTCAGAGAATCCCACTTTTCAAAGTGCCTAAGCAGGTTAGGTGCCTAAGTCCCACTGAAGTTAAGCACCTAACTTGCTTAGGTGTTGTGGGACTTTCAACTAGGTAACTATATGAATTTATAGGTACTTAAATACCTTTGAAAATCTGGTCCTTAGTCTCTCTGTGCCTCAGTTCCCGATCTCTGTATGTGTGTTAGCTAGCTAGCTACACGTGTGTGCTCACACACACATGTGTAACAGCACTTCCCTACCTCAGAGGGGTATCGAGGTTAAATACATTGATTGTGAGGTGCTCAGTTACTGGTATGGCCCACTTTACTGTAGTATCCTTTACACAGTGCTCCCTTTTAGCTACCTAGGGGGTCACTAAGGGACAGGTATGTCTACACAGCAGCTGGGAAGTGTGATTCCCAGCTTGGGTAGATGTCTATGCATTAGTTCTGCTTGAGCTAGTGCCTAAAAATAGCTGTGTTCCTACAGTGGCTTGGGCTAGCTGACCCCAGGTACATACTTTGATGGCTAGTCTGAGCCACTGTGGCCACACTGCTATTTTTAGGCGCTAGCTCAAGCAGAGTTACTGTGTGGGTGGGTGTGTGTCTGTCTGTCTGTCTACTTGGGCTGGGAATCCTACCTCTCAGGCTGTGTAGATGTGGCCTAAGGGTCTATGGCTCCTGGACTGAAGGTTCCTCCTCTCCACCCAGGCTGGAAAAACCTCTCTCCTTCTCTGTCCTAGGTGGAAGGTGCCTTTCCCTGATGCCATGACCCATCTTCTGCTTCAACAGTGTTGGGGCAGGGGAAATGGGGCTCAGAATAGCAGCTGGGGACAGAGGCTTCCTGCCACAGAATTATGGAGTGGCCCTGTGGCTCCAAAGGGGAGTTAATTCTAGGAGGTGGAATGAGAATGAGTGTATGGTATTTAAGGATTAGATTCTGGAGCACAATTTTGCAGCAAATTCCACAGCCACGTAATTGCAGAATCTACAGGGCTCTGACCGCTGCAATAGCTTATTCTTCCTTTGGATGCAATAAAAATAGGTTTGTTTTGCTTTTGTATTTGAATGCATACAAAGTTCCTCTAGTGCAATAAAGACCTTTAAGAACCAGAGTGTCTGCCACTTCCACAACAACGGAGGTGCTTTAGCAATTGCTTTACTCCCTTCTGCGATGTTGTATTCAGATAGATAATTGCTTATCCCTCGCTGCATTATTAGAGAGCCACCGAATAGCCCCATGTGGGAAGGAGAATGTTCTGAGAGTTTCCAGAAGCATACCGTTGCTACGGGAAACTGCCTCATGTATCTACATCTTAAGTATGTTTGTTTCTTTCTCTTGGCTCTCAGAGAGGAAATTGTCATGTTTTAAACAGGAAAATTCAACTTGTCTTTACATCCTTGTCTTTACATTCATATTTTCCCTTAGAAATTAGCATTCTCCCATCCAGCCTGTGGGAGTAATCTCCCATCTAGCCTGTGTTCTGGCATAGACTAGCCCCTGCTCAACATTTGAGATTTATTGAGATCATATCTTGATGTAATATAGCTGCAGGCATTAGGAGTATGCAACGCAGATTAAATCACCTCCTAAGTGAAATTCTGGGTGTAAAATTATGATCCAGTCACTGAAAAATCATACACTGGCCACAGTCAGAGACATGATACTGAAATAGATGCACAGACTATCTGGGCTGGTGTGGTGAGCCACTGAGTCTTACATTTCCCAAGCGCTGTCATGTGTAACCTTAATATTAAATCACGGTGTCAGTGCTGTAATAATTTAATGTAGCACTGATCAGGAAAGTTCAAGTTCCAACACTAAAGCTATGTCTAAATATATATATATATATATATAGCTCTTGTTGTTTTCTTCCTAAAAGCTGATACAGATTCTCCCATATGCAGATGCTTGTAAGTCTTTACTATCATCACTGACTATTTAATGTTTCATTTTCTACCCAGGGATGAATGTCACCTTCTGTATTGAGAAAAAGGAGAAGGAATCATTGATCCTAACTCCTACTGGGTGCAGATATAGCAGAATAAGGATTATTTGTCTTTCTCCACCAGTGGAGTAATTTATCCCCTCTGCTGCTGATTCTTGCTTTTTCTAGATTAATAGATGGGTGGTGATCATTTTAAATGATGCTATTTTACTGTTACCTTCATGTGTTATATAATTATATAAAACTTGTCTCTAAGTGCAACAATGAATAAAACCCAAAGCATTTTGCAAGAAAAGTTAAGTCCTCTGGATGATTTATTTTGTACAAATATTGAAAGAGTGGTTTGCTTCTTTAATTCATTAAGTGCACACCTCATTTAAGTATTTAAATATTATGTAGCTAAAGGAGGTGAGATTACACCTTTCAATCTGCCAGGGCTCAAATGTATTACACTAGTGAAGACACCAAAATGAATTTTCAGTTTCTGGGTTTTCAGCTTTTTGACAAAAAATGTTGAGGAAAGCAGACACTTGCTGTAAAAACTTTTGTTTAGTCAAAACCTCAGTTTTCAGCTACCAAATTAAAAAAAAAAAAAAAAGTTTTGACTGAAGATTTTCACCCAGGCCTAAAGCATGAGGCTTTCATCAACTAGGTTGAATAGGCCTGTATAGTGCTCAATGTGGTGAAGGATAGAGAGTAATTAGGGACAATTCGCCACTTACAGCTTATTCCAGTGGCTCTCAACCTTTCCAGACTACTGTACCCCTTTCAGGAGTCTGATTTGTCTTGCATACCTCCATGTTTCATCTCACTTAAAAACAACTTGCTTACAAAACCAGACATAAAAATACAAAAGTGTCACAGCACACTATTACTGAAAAATTGCTTACATTCGCATGTTTACCATATAATTATAAAATAAATCAATTGGAATATAAATATTGTACTTACATTTCACTGTATAGTATATAGAGCAGGATAATCAAGTCGTTGTATGAAATTTTAGTTTGTACCGACTTCACTTGTGCTTTTTTATGTAGCATTTTTTAAAACTAGGCAAATATCTAGATGAATTGATACCCCCTGGAAGATCTCTGCACACCCACAAGGGTCCATATACCCCTGGTTGAGAACCACTGTCTTATAAGACACTGACTTTAATTACATGGCAGTTGCATTTGAATTACAGTGATTTTACACCACAGTGATTGTTTTGTTTTTTGAAAACTAATTACCACTGATTCATATAACTGGAATATTAATTGCATTATGGAACTCATTATTGCTAGAGCTGGTCCAAAAATGGGAATTTTTGTATGAAAAATTTGTCCTTTTTTCCCATTGAAATATTTAATTTCAGTGAAAAAAACTCAGTCAAAATTTGGAAAATTTCAACCAGAATTATTACCCCTTTTGTTTTATGTGCAATACACTATTTTATTTTATTTTGGGGGGATACATTACAGTGTAGATGTAATGTAGTTAATCACTGTCATAGTTAAATTTTCTTCTACGAATTTAGTAATTACAGGCATCCTAAAGTAATTACTGTCATGGTATTATGAAGTGGCACTGTTCTTTCTGGGTGTGGAAGTGATGGTTGGGGATGGATCAGGACTAGGGAGGAGACTGGTACCCCTGTAATGAGAAGCTGAAAAATGAGGATATTCCTTTTCTTTCCCTTCTCTGAGGAGGATTCTATTTGTTGCCCTTGTTCTAAGGGTTAAATCTTGCATGTGGTAGCACCCACTTTTTGAGGGTTTCTAAAATGCTTATAAAAGAGAAAATTAAACCAATGTCTGTATATCTATATCTTATAAAGAAATAGTTCATTCTATACAGTCAAGAGAAAAGAAAACCTGGAAAAAAATCCCAAATCTCATTGATTGACAAGCCTCTTGCAACTGACAGTGGATTCTACGTGGTTGAATGCAAACTTTAATGTTACTATTGGCCCTCATTCTACAAGGGAATAATAACTTCATTTTGGTTTGCTTCCTGATGCTAGCCCTGCGGTTGTGAGCTGCTAGAAGGCAATGCTTCTACTTCCTGAATCCTCTAAATAAAGTGTGCTTTCTGCACAGATGCTTTTAAAGAAAGGGAACATTGTATTTTCTGCTTTGATAGATGTTTATGTTGGTTCTCTGACTGAACAAGGTTAGTTAAAAAGTAGAAAAATACTTGAACAGGTTTAAATATATTGCACTGGAGCATATCCTCACGTGAATGGTTTAGAACAGCTGAGAGAAGTTTATTTACATCACTATTGCTTTATTCTACTATTTGAAAGGTTTCCATTTTGTTTTGTCTAAACCCTTTTTATTTAGACACTAAGTTGGCAGTATTTTTCATTATTTCTGGGTTTGCTATTTTCAAGAAAATATTACAGTAAAACAACAAACTTCCAAATCCTAAAATAAAAATGCAAAAATTAGCATGTATAAATTCAATGTTGAGAGGAGCAAGTGAATCTGTTCCATATATTGCATAGACGCTATAATTTAGGCAACTACTGTGCACAGGTAATGGCAGACAAACTCATCCACACCCTCCTCAGCCCGGAGCAGGAAAGATTCCCTCTGAGTTGAGAGGGTTATTCATTTTCCATGGCCATTCATTACTTAGGCCTATTTGCCTAGAATGATAGTGATACCAGGCAGCCCCAGTTATGGTGGGAACTAGAATGAGCCCTCCAGAGACAATTCACACAGATAACTGAACTGGAGAGCACTGGACCAGGACTGAGGAGAGCTGGGTTCCATTCCTGGCTCTGCCTGCTGGGTGACCATGAGCAAGTCACTTCACCTCTCTGTGCCTCAGTTTCCCATCTGGAAAATGAGGATAACGATACCGACTTCCTTGTAAAGAGCTTTGAGACCTAGAGATCATTATATTATCAGGTAGCCATAATTTTGTCACTCCAAAATGGCTTGGATATAAACTGACAAACTAGAGGTAAAAGATTCTATATTCCATTTGTATCTCTTTCTTGATCTGAATTATTTCCAAATAATGATCCTTGTAAAACTCAGAGCATTATTTTATGTGTTCCACGGGTTTCTTAATGGAATAGGTTTATACAAATCACATTTACCATGTTAAAATATTTATTTTTTCAGCAAATTAATCTCTCTTTATTCATAATTTTCAGTACTAATCAATACCAAGGTGTTGATTAAAAAAAAAAAAGACAAGTTAACCCCAAAAGGAGAAAAAAGGACAAGAATCAACCCACATAGCTGTTTTTTAAATTTATAAACCAAGAAGTCATATAGAGTTGTATTCTGGCGTTAATTGTAAACAAAATAAAATAAACCATTGCCAATGATAAATCTATTCATATGCAGGTAGTGCTGAATAATCTATCACATCTTTCTCTGACCCATTCTTAAAACAGGTCCTCTTGGTCATCCCTTTCTTTTATTTGTGCATCCAAAAATTCTGTAGCATTATCATAATCAAGGAGGACATAGATTATTTTTATGGTAACATTCACAGTGAGCTAGGCACCATGTGCCTGTATAGGAAGACATAATTGCTTACCCCTAAAAACTAAGACCACCTTGTCTTAAATCATCCTTAATTATACAGAGCTTGAGATAAATCTATTGAAATATTACAACGACAACTTGGCCCAAGCCACAACATTCAGATCTGGTTTTCAAATATCAAAAAGTTCTGGAGTGTTCAGAGTCTGGTTTTATTCTGACTCATTATGAAGACAGGAAATAGGAGCAAGATTTAGGGTCCAGAATCTAAACTATGCTCCACCTCCCTTCCAAAGCTCAGGGGTGTTTGGATTCAGGATTTTGGTCCTGTCTCAGCTCTAGCTGTTAAACTATGCTTCAGCAACATTCCTTTCCAACTTTTCTCCTGCAGCTGGAAAGCAATATACTCTGTTTCCATTAAACAAACATCAATGCTGCTTATTGCATAAGCCTCTAATTGCCCTGGTCCGCTGTCACTTGAATGCTGTGTTTCTATAGTTTTAAACAAGAGGTGTATTGTGTAGGTGCAGGATGAAAGTCTTTTGAATTAAGTATTTTGCACAGCAATTAAATACCAGGCTTCTCTAAGGAACCTTTTCAGTTTATATAGGATGGAAAGGAAACACAAGCATCTTCCTAAGAGTGAGGAGGAGTTAGAATGTGATATCAGCACATTTAATTTTTGTTTTATAAAGTTTAAAAATAAAATTTTTGAACTCATATTGCACATTTTTGAACCTAAGTTGAATGCCCAAATCTTGCATTTGGATGCTATTATTGACATTTAGGTAATTAAATGCCTATATTTTATGCCTAAAAGCTGATTTAAGCATTCAGATCTGGGATTTGGAGATAATGATCAAGCTTCCCTATGGCAAAATTGGATCCATGGTATTGCCATTTCTCTCCCCAGATTTCATATTAGACATCCCTCTAAATATAATCTAAAACTGCTCCTTGTATGAAAATAAATAATAGACTTTGAAATAAATTTGAGCAGGAAAAGACACTGACGCATACTTTCTGCAGGGTAGTTGATTCACTGAAGCACAGTTTATCAGCACTAACTGGTGACTTTTTTGCATCTGGGCACTATTTAACAGAGAAGCATGTATCTTTGCAACAAAGGATTATCAAAAGTGGAAAAAAATGGAAAACTTGTTATGTCTATTGACTCAGCAGCCTCACCCTCACCCCAAGCCTCCTCCCCTGAGCTACACGTCCCAGGGGACAGCAACAGGGATCGGGCCCGCCCTGCACTCACCAGGCGGCAGGAAGTGGAGCGACCTGGCCCCAGCCCGCTCCGCTAGCTCCCAGCCGCACCTCCCGGTGAGTGCCAGGGGGCAGTCCCACCTCCCCCAAAGTCCGGGAGCCAGGGGAGCAGAGCTGAGCGGACTGGGGCCGGGTCACTCCACCTCCCGCTGCCCCGTGAGTGTGGGGTTGGGCCCGCCCTGCAATCACCAGGCGGCAGGAAGTGGAGTGACCCTGACCCGGTCCCAACCCGCTCCACTCTGCCAGCTCGTGCTGGGAGGTGGTTTCCCCCCCTGCCCCCCAAGCCTGTGGAGGAGATGGAGCCGTGGGGAAGGGGCATGGGATGGGGAAGAGAAGGGATGGGGGAAGCGGGGGCAGGGGGGAAGCTGGAGCCCAGCATGCGGCATCCCCTTGGCAGAAGCTGGGGCTCCCCTGTTAAGCAGGCCCATCAAATCCTCACCCTGACAAGCCCCACCTCCCCTGCATCTGTACCACCATGATGAGGCCCCCCCAGACACCCTCCCCACTGAGCCCCAGCCACCTGCACCTGGACCCCCACCCAAATGAACCCCACCTCCCCTGCACCTAGACCCCCCCTGCTGAGCCCCAAACACCTTCACCTGGATCCCCTGCAGAGTCCCATTGCCCCTGCACTTGGAACCCCCCAATGAGCTTCTGTCCATCCAGATCTCCCACTGAGCCAACCGCACCCAGATTGCCCCACAGAGAACTCTCTTACCCCCACCTGCATCCCCCCACACTAAGTCCCTCTGCACTTGGATCCTGCTGCTGGGCTGAGCCTGCTCACCCAAACCTGGTGCGCCTGGCACAGGGGCAGGGCCCCAGGGTGTTTCTGAGGCAGGCCTGGCCCTTGCCCTGACACAGTGCAACCAGTGGCCTGTGCTCCTCACTGCCATGTTGGAGCCTCCCCATTTATTTATTGACAAATAAAATTTGCAGAATTTTAAAATATTGTGCACCGAATTTTTAATTTTTTGGTGCAGAATCCCCTCAGGAATATGGGGTTCTGTGCCACTGTGATGGTGGGACTGTGAGGAAGGTGGTGGGCAATGGGGAGGTCTAGGGGCGGGGGACGCTGGGCGAGCGGTGTGGTGTGCAGGGTGCTGTGCAGTTGTGGTGGAAGGCCAGCGGGGGAGGTCTCTGGGGTGGGGTGAAGGCTGGGCATAGAGATCTGTGGTGGAGGTCTCTGGGCGAGGGGACGCTGGGCATAAGGGTGGGGCACTGGGCAGGGGGGCGGTGTGGTGCAGGCCCGCCCTCAAGGGGAAGGGGCACGCTGGCAGCACAGGGCTGGGCAGGCCAGTGTGCGTCTGGCAGCTGCAGGTTTGTAAACAGAGCCCTCCTGCTGGGCTGCGCAGAGCGGGGCTGCTCCCGCCACGCTGAGCTCATTGCCCCCAGCACCCCCTTCACTCTGGAGACTGACCATCCTGCCCCCCTGCACCTTGCCCCATGGGGCCCCATAAATATGTTTGGCGCTGGGCCCACAAAAAGTTAATCCGGCTCTGATTCCATCATCATCTTGGACCATATTCTCCTTTTTCTTGATAGGCTCGTTATGAAAAACATGTCAAGTTCAATTATATTTTTGTAGCCACCATCTTCAAAAAATTTACATTCAGAGATGAGCACCCATTTTTAGAAGAGGATTAATGCTTATTAATGGTGCCATATGAGCAACCCTTAAATCTGAAGTTTTCTCGCCATAAATGGGCATTGGCAATGCCAACTTCTGTCAGGTTATTTTCCCCAGTCAGCCCTTTGACCAACAGATTTGACCCTCTTTTGGAGAGAATCCACCTAGGAATATGAGTAATTTAGTCATCATACTGATTTAAGCCCAATCCAGCAAAGCATTTAAGTGTGTAGTTAACTTTAAGCGTGAGTTGCCCAGTGACTTCAGTGGGGCTATTCATGTGTTACAAGTTAAGCATGTGCTTAAATATTTGAAGCATTTGCCTTAACTCTTCCCTTTTTTAAGCACCTTTTAAGCAGAGTTAATTAGTGCTAATTATCATTAACTGTGGGCACCCTTTTTGAGGGCGTGGGGGGAGACTGCCAATTCATTTCACATATGTCACTGAACTGCCATGAGAGGGTAACAAGTTTCAGTCACTACCACCTACTAGGCCCAGATTTGAACAGTTGGCCTAGAAATGAAAGGAGATGGTCTCCATGCATTGGCTTTCTTGTTGAAAAAGAGACAATCCAATGTGTCCACATACTCTGCAAATCAAAACACAGCAGGTGGCACCACTTCTGTCCTATCAGCTTTGACTCTGCCCTAATAAGTAATTCCTTAGTATTAAAAGAAAAAAAAGACTAAAAACTTAGTTAGCCCTCGCTCTTGGAATTCTTGAAACTCAAAATAACAGGATACTGTGTATATAAATACTGTGAAAGGGCAATTTACTCCCAGGGCCATTGTATGACAAGTTTTGGCCCAGAATGAACAGTAGTTGAGGTCAGGCCAAATTCTAAAGTTTTTATTCAGGAAAAACTCCCACTGACTTGAGGAACTTCAGAATTTCCTCTGCTATTAATAAACACTGATGCAGGGCCATTTATGTGCATGACACTTCACAGAATATAGAAAAGATAATCCCTGTCCTGGGGAGTTTACAATCAAATCAAATGTGCAATAATACTTAATTTGTAGCTGAATTATAAATTGGTGACAAACCAGTTTCAGTAGTGTCTAACTCAACGTTGTCCGCATCAGGCTTCATATTTTTATTTTGCTCACTTAGAAGAGCCTCCATAACTCCACTCTTCCAGCTTACTAGTCAGTTCCACAGTGAAGTCTATCTACTTCTGAAGGAATTTCTACATAATCTTGCTCCACCTATGTATCACTCTCATTTGCCCCTCCTCCTCCAGTTCCCTACACTCTTTTTAACTTCCAAATTTTACTATTCTGTCTTTTTCCCGTCTTCTATCACTCTTCTCACTACTCCTAAAACACTATCCCAAACATCATCTCTCTCACCAAACGCTCTCTGGACCTGCAATTGGATCTATGTGGGATGGACCTCTCTGCCTGCACAAAGTCCTGTAGTCTTCAATGGGACTCTCTATGCGTACAAACCATGCAGATCCCATTGCAGGCATGGGCTCTGGGTTTGCAAAGAGCTGTGCAAATTTGACTGCACAAATATTTTATAACGACTCTTTGAACACCTTGCATATATATCATAAGTTTAACCAGTTCCCCATTATATGACATAGTGTGCCTACTGTCGGTCTACATTTCCAACGTTTTCTTGTCTTTTCCCTAAGGAATGTATGCATTGGAGCAGATCCTCAGCTGGTATAAGTTGTGATAGCTTCAGATGGAATGAAGACATTTTACACTAGCTGAAGATCTGTCCCATTATCTTTGATTATTTTTTTTTTTAAATCTTTGGTGGAAGGTAGGCCCCATGTAACAGTCTAACATTTTAAAGTTTCATTACATTAGACTTTGAGACTGTCGCATTTCTTTCCCATACCTGTTCCTATTTGTTTTATATTCCAGACTAGTTCCAAGCCCTTAAATTGTAGATTTGATCCTTTACATTGCTTCTATCTACTGCACATGCAGACAACATACAAACGCCAACTTGTGATGATGGTTTTTAAGTAAGTATTGTTAGGATATAGATATTCAAGCCTGTCTGCAAAAGCCCATACTTTAAGAATTTACGTGTATTTTTATCACTTAGCTAGTTATAGAGGTATAAAAGAAAAAATCAGAATCACTCTCTGTATGTGTAAGGAACAGTCTAAGGCCTGGTACTTAGGCTAAGGCCTTCGGCTAAGCAGCAAAGGCAGCCATAAACTGGGAAATGTATGGTTACATCCTCACATTCCAAACTAGTCACATTAAAATAAGGTGCTATTGGGCTGTTAATAATACAATCCTGTCCTAATATTCCTATCAACTCCAGAGAAAGGTAAGAGCCTAAAAGATGTAAAAAACCCCTTAGTTTAATAGCATCCTGTCTGGCAAAAACTCGGTTATCAATAGCTGGGATGTGAAATCCTTATTTCTGTATTGTTCTATCACCGTAGTCTCCACTTCCCTATTGTTTGTCTGTATAATCTCTGTCTGGTTCTGTAATTGTTTCTGTCTGCTGTATAATTAATTTTGTTGGGTGTAAACCAATTAAGGTGGTGGAATATAATTGGTTAAATAACCATGTTACAGTATGTTAAAATTGGTTAGTTAAATTTCAGTAAAATAATTGGTTAAGGTATATCTAAGCAGAACTCAAGTTTTTAACCCAAGGCTAAGGAAAAAAAAGGGGTGGAGTGTTAGGATATAGATATTCAAGCTGTCTGCAAAAGCCCATACTTCAAGAATTTAGGTGTATTCTTATCACTTAGCTAGTTATAGAGGTATAAAAGAAAAATCAAAATCACTCTCTGTATGTGTAAGGAACAGTCTAAGGCCTGGTTCTTAGGCTAAGGCTTTCGGCTAAGCAGCAAAGGCAGCCATAAACTGGGAAATGTATGGTTA
>NW_020664463.1:8978184-9000929 GCF_002925995.2 Terrapene triunguis | reverse complement strand
CTGCTGTATAATTAATTTTGTTGGGTGTAAACCAATTAAGGTGGTGGGATATAATTGGTTTAATAACCATGTTACAGTATTGGTTAGTTAAATTTCAGTAAAATAATTGGTTAAGGTATATCTAAGCAGAACTCAAGTTTTACTATATAGTCTGCAGTCAATCAGGAAGTAAGGGGGGAATGGGAACAGGGACTGGGGGTGGGGGAATTGGGATCATGTTTTGCTAAGGGGGGGGATGGAAACAGGGAATGGGAACAGAAACAGGAACACAGGCAAGGCTCTGTGGTGTCAAAGCTAAAAAGAGGGACACTAAAAAAGAAAACTAAAATCATGCTTGCTAAAAGTTCACCCCAATAAACATTGAATTGTTTGCACCTTTGGACTTCGGGTATTGTTGCTCTCTGTTCATGCAAAAAGGACCAGGAAAGCAAAAGGGTAAAAAAAATAAGCCCCCTAACAAATATGTAATACTAAAAGAAGACACAAAATGAAAAAACAATGAAAAATTGCAGAGGGAGGAATTTGGAATGTTATAGAATCCATTTCTTAAAATGCTAAATGAGTAAAGCTTTCTCTTGCCCTCATATTGAAGATTCAGCAATTTCCGATGTAAACATTTACATTAATAAAGAAGGAGAAAACACTTGGTTTTGTGAAGGTGGGAAGTTAAATGAGTGGAAAATAAAGTTGGCACACTTTCAGTTTGTTACTCATTCCCAAAAGATTGGAGCCTCTCTCACGCAGATGTACGTTCTTATTACTTTGAAGTAAGCAGTTGATCATGTTATTCATTTGACCACTAGGGTGCATGTCACAGCTTGCATCGAACATGGTCCTGCTTTATACAGGCAAGAGCAAAGGGAAAATAACACAGTTTTGGGGCCTTGTGCCCCACTATCAAATTCTCATTGGAAATTTTTGTTTGAGTGGAGACTACAAGATTAGGTCTTAAATTACAGTCATCTTTTATTATGCTACAGGTCTTTCTGGAGCTCCTTCTATTTCTTAATCAGAATTTTGGCCATCCTTATTAAATCAATGGCAACTTTCTAGAGTCAGGTATTGAATTATCTGCTCCAGTAATTCCTCCTAAAGTGATCAGGATGAAGGGTAGAGGTTATTTTCTTTTTAAGGAAAACTTTATTTTTATTGTTTTTATATAAAATATAAACACAATGAAACAAAACATATATACACACATGCACAACACGGAAATAGCATATAAAAATTCCATGTACATTATCTGTAAAACCTGTAAACAAACAAACAATCCTCAGCCTGCACAGGTCATGCAGGGCATCAATTATTAAAGTGACTAAATAGATAAATAAATGAGAGCATAACCTATGCGCAGTGGGAACTATAAACTGCAAATGTATGCAGTAGTTTCATGTGTGACCAAGAAGTTATTTTCAATAAAAATGATTCGGTGCCTGAGGTTTGCATCATATTAAATGGAGGATCAAATTAAGTGCATTGGAAATGCTGACGCCCGAAAACAAGACGCCCTGAAAAAAAGCAGAGTAGGAAAAAACTATACATGACACTTTACATTTCCTCTTTTCCCTCTACTCCACTCTCTCCCCCAGCCTGTCATGTTCTACGAGTTAGAGTGTGGGGTCAAACAGGAGGAAGCGATCCTATCACTGGTAAAGTTCTGCCTGGGCAAAGTGTTGTGGGTAGGGGAACACCTGGATAACTGGTGAAGCTAAGGTTTAAGATAGATGAGAGAGAGAGAGAAGGGGAAATCCGATGTCTGGGACTGGGGGCAGATGCAAGCAAGGAAATACAGCCCTGCAAACAACTAGGCACAGATCAGGCCACCCCAGCTCGGAAGGGCTCCTGGCACTGATGCCCCGGCAGCCCTGGGTGAATCTCCCCCCAGCTCAGGCACTGGCCAGTGCGACTGGGAAACACACACACACCTTGTTGCATTTCAGCCGCCTGTGTCTCCTTGCTCTCCCCCCAACGCTGCCGCGCTCTGATTGGCGGAGACGCCCGCGCGAGCCCCTCCTCCCGGGCGCTCAATGGGAAGCAGCCTTTGCAAAAAGTTCAGTGGGAGAGAAAAACTGCGAGCGCTTGAGGGCAGCGGCGGCAGGAAAGAGCCCCGAAGAGGGGCTGAGGGAGGAAGACGAGAAGGGGGAAGGCGGGAGGACGAGGGGAGAAAGCGGAGGCAGGAGGAGGGATCCAGGGGGACATCCCCCATCCCGCAGGAGAGGGAGAAGGAAATGAGGAGAGGACGGAGGAGTGCAACAGCAGCAGCAGCAGCGCGAGCTCCGCGGGCGGCGTGGTGAAAGGAGAAGGACACTGCTAGAGAAAGGAGGCGGCGGCTCAGGATCCAGGCTCGCCCAGCAGCTCCGGGCGGCTCATGCCAGGCTGCGGCCGAGGGGAGGCAGCTGCTGCCACTTGGCTGCTCCCCCTTCGCAGCTTTGCAAACAAGCGTCGGGCTTTGATCGCTGCCGGGCGGCCCCTCCCCCTCGCGTGCGCTGCGGCCCCCCCACCCCCAGGCTGTTCTGTGACCGGGGGAATGAACGGAAAATGAGCAAAAATGTCTGACAAAATGTCCAGTTTTCTGTACATCGGGGACATCGTGTCCCTCTACGCGGAAGGCTCAGTCAACGGCTTCATCAGCACCCTAGGGTAAGGAAAGGGCTGGGGGTGTGTGTGTATGTGCTCAGTGTGGGTGGCTGCTCTCTCTGTGCGGCGCATGTAGCTGTTTTCTGGGATCCCCCATGTAAATGTCAGGCTAAGACATCTAGCTGCAGGACAGGGACCCGTGGAGAGAGCATTAAACATTGCAGCACAGGAAACAGCGGGGAGAGGAATGTGCTGTGTAGCAGCAACAACTTCACAACCTTCTGTAACGAGAGAGATAAAAGTAGGAAGTGATTTAAAAAAAAAAGTTCTCGAAAAGGCCTGGGGAAGTAGAGCACTTTAGCAGCTTTGCTGGCAAAAGGCTGTTGCACAGCGACACTTTTTTATTTATTCTCACACCAGCCCTTCCCTCCTCAACTTGATTTACTAGCTAGAGCAGAAGCTGATCATGTTAGGGAATAAGATTAGCCCTCTCTGAAGTTCAAAATCAGTACATGGAAAGAAAGAAGAAAAAGTTTCTATGGATTTTTTTTTTTAAACAAGTTAGGCCTATTTTTCTTTTTTTAAAAAGCAGCATATCCTTCTTGGGGCTGTTGTTACTGAGCCAAACCTGCTAATCACATACATTTGGCCAGTCCTGGGAGCATTCAAACTTCTGGAAGACGTATTTCCTAGCAGCTGTTTGTCACCCTTTTAATAATTAAACCACCAGCACCTGGAATCCAACAATCTATTATATTTAAATACCTCAGGGCAATGGAACTCACCATCATAGAGCCTTCAGGATTCTAGAACCAAGAAGCATTTAGAACCTTCTGGGTTTTAGTCTGTGTGAGTGAAATCCTGGACCCATTGAAATGGCAAAACTCGTGTGGACTTCAGTGGGGCGAGGATTTTATTGTGTGCCTATGCAAAACTTCATAGACCCTGGATTCCTCTTGACCCACCTCTGAGAGCACCCTGAAGAAGTTGGTCAGATAACATGGTAGTAGGAAAGAATAGAAATAGAAGAAGTCATAGGTTCAAAACTCTAACAACTTGAGTGTTCAGGTTCTGTTGCGAAATGGAAAAGAGTAATTTCTTACTAAAACCTTATTCTTAAAATATTAATGTAGGCATCACAAAATATGGAACTTGACTAGGTTTTCTGATATCTCTTAATAAATAATGCCATTAACATTTGTATCAAGTTGGTGTACAACAACAAGTTGATCCTGAAAATACTTATTCACTGCTTAATATTAGGCACCTGACTAGACCCATTAACTTCAGTGGAGCTATTCAGTTGTCTAGATTTAAGCATGTGTTAGTGTTTGCAGGATGAAGACTGGAGGGCCTCACTTGGATGGTGCTGAGCACTTACAACTTCTGTTGAATCCAGTTGAAATATTGTCTGATGACTACAGACTCGTGTCCCAAAATTGCTCTGTCCTGTAAGGAGTGCAGCATGGGGGCTCTTTAAGACCGTATTTTTAAAAAAACCCAAACAATACGCTTACATTTTGCAAGAACTTAGTTCACAGAGAAATCTAATTCTTTAAAACAAACACATTAGGAAAAGGGAATATGTTCATTATTTTTTAACTGAAGCTACTAAACTTGTTCTAAACTACTTCATACATCATACTTTACAATTGTTAATAAAAGCATTCAGGGGTGAAAACTTTGAATTTCTTGCTCCCCTTTGTAACCAACTTGTTAAAAATTCTTCAGCTGCACTTGTCTAATTACATGTTTGTTTATCCATTTGGTGGTGGATTTGATTGGCTAAAGTCTTTTCTGTTTTTAACATTGATCAGACATTTAATTCCCTGTGGATGATTTTTCTTGAATCTTTCTCTCTCTTTCTTTAAAAAATGACTTACTGAAGTAGCTTTTCTTCAGGATTTGTCATTAACCTGAATGTTTTGGATCATCCTTTCAGTTTTATTTTGAAAAATATCCACTATTGAAAAATTCTATTGTTGATACATATAAAATGACATTGATATTACATTATTATAAAACCAACATTGTTACAGTGACATGTCCAAAGGCTTTGGTAGTCCACACTGATGTCAGTGCGAGAGTCAAAACAGTGCCAGTGATTTTTTTTGTAGCAAGTCCAAAGCAAATGTGTCCTTCCTTAATGATCTGTCGTTAGAAATGTCTTATGGATTGTATGAACCACAATGATTCCATTGAGACTAACAAATTTATTAGAGCATAAGCTTTCATAGGGTACAACCCACTTCTTGCATCCGAAGAAGTGGGTTGTAGCCCACGAAAGCTTATGCTCTAATAAATTTGTTAGTCTCTAAGGTGCCACAAGTACTCCTGTTCTTTTTGCGGATACAGACTAACACGGCTGCTACTCTGAAAAATGATTCCATTGCCACATATTGGAACAAAGCAGCTCCAAACCTAAGAGTTCCAGTGTGGGTTGTTTTTTAAATAGTGGCTATTAAACACCAAGCACTATATTCAAACTAATAGTTAAGGTCTAATCTATACCAACGGAAGATAAAAATCACTGTTAAGGATGTGACTTCATCCTCTGCTAATTAACCCTCTTGTACCTAAGTGTTGCAGAACATATGTAAGATTGCTTATATTCTGAGACTCCTACACCAGGAAAATTTGTGGTGAAATAAGGATGGAGTGGAAGCTTTAACAATTAATTTCTGTGGTTTTTGTCTGTCACTTAGATGTTTAATGTTATTGGAAGGCAGTTGGTGTTCAATGTCTTTCGTACCTTTCATCTTACTTCCTGTTCGCTCACTTAATCTGCTTGCAAACATCTTTCCATGATGTATTCCTCCATGTCTAAATTTTGTCTTTCTCCTTCCACTTACAACTCTGGTATTCATTTCACATCTCTATTTTGCTGACTCTTGGAATTTTAAATCCCATCTCAAAACTTCCCCTGTTTTCTGCACCTTCAAATAATTGGATGGCTCTTCCTGTTTTTTGCAAGCTCTGTATTTCTTCTCAGTTAGGACCTCTTGTTGTTGAATTGTTTGTTTTATTTATTTGTCATACAGCTAGGGCTGCAGGTTTGTCACAGTGGTAAAAATGTCACAGATAGGATGATTTTTCTGTTTGTGACTTTAATAAAGCAAATGGTGCCTCGCTAGGTGAGGTTTGGTGGAGGAGGGGTCAGATCAAATTTGAGTGAGTGGCATTGGGATGTTGAGCGGACCTGGGAGTGTTGAAGTTATGCTATACCCTGTAATATGTTCTGTGGCAGTGGTTGTAATCATTCCCTTTAGGTTGGTAGCAGCTATGCAGGGGTAGTTTCACCAGTAGTAGTTTCTGGGAAGAATTCTGCTAGGAAATCTGTCCCGCTGAAAGGGGAGCATGCTGTGGAGTGTGATTGTTCCTGAGTTCCTTTCCCTATTTACCCTCAGATCTTTCTTCCATTATCCAGAGCAACAGAGCCTCTTTCATATACAGGTGCTTCTTATGTGTCTGGAGGAAGTGGGGAGCAGGCAGTGGAATTGCTGCTCTCTTTACCTGACTGATTTAGGCCCTCATTTCCACATTTTGCTACCATTCAGACTGCATAGTAAATGGTAGCCACGTAGCCCAGTATTTTCAGAGGCAGTAGGAGAGGGAGATAACCTAGACACTGGGTGACGAGGTAATTTATTATTTAGTTCACCAGGTAGCCTAACACAGTTGCAGTAACGTTAAATCCAGCTCAAGTATACTGATCGTGAAGAAAAGACTTAGTTCTGTTTTATTTTAAGCTGCCAAAGGCTAATTGTTCCTTAAACAAAGCATGAGGGAGGCAGATCTATAAATAAGATGTAAATGTGCACAATACTTCTCTAAGCAGGGAGGTCTGTCACGTAAACGGACATCGCTCCTTACGGAGTTGAATGAGCCAAGTAAGTTTGTTTGAGGAATGGAAGTTTTAAGTGGATGCCTAATTCCACAGGTTTGTCCTTTTTTTTGGCGGAGGCAGCACTTTCCACACTCCCATTTCCTCTGGGAAACTTAATTAAAAACTAATTAAAAATTTAAGTTTCCTCTGGGAAACTTAAAATTAAAAAAAAAAAAAATTATAAATCCAAGGATGAGCGATTTAAGGTTAAGTTTGGGATCAGTTTAGTGCCTGGTACATCCTAGAGCCTAGAAAAATTTATTCTGCACTTGCAGTGTGGATGGAACTGATAAGTTAATGATCATGTAGGAGCTCTGGCACTCAGATGCAAATGATTGGTACAGTATAAGAACCTAAATAGACAGCTAGTTGTTTCTACCTTATGATTTTGTTACTTTAAAAATAAAAAGGAAGCCCTCCTATGCATAAACAAGAAGATCACATTGCAATGTAGTGGAGCTGGCCATGAACCAGAATTTTCATTGCATGGGAAAATCTAGCATTTTGATTGTATTTTTTCGTTCCAAACCAGAACAAAAGGCTGAAATTTCCCACAAAATGAAAATTCTGAACCGTTTCAATTTGGGACCATCAAAATGCTTTGTTTCAATAATATTTCAATTCATTTTGTTTCCACTTTTATTTTAAGTACAATATATGTTAGACATATAGGTATAAATATAATATTGAAATTAATATTTAAATATAAAAGTGGAAATTAAATGAATTAAACCAAAAGTTTTGAGTTTGTCAAAATGAAATGTTTTGACTTTTCCTACTGAAATTTTGTTTAAATTGATACATTCCCATGACACATTTTGATTCTGATGAAACTGTTTTTTGACAGAACACTGTTCCATCAACATTTTTTTTTCCAACCAGCTCTACAATTTAGATGAAAAAATCAGGAAATTTTTTCCCTTTTTTGTATTCCAGTGCTGCTTGGTGGCTTCTACAAAGATTGTGGCCCCCTTGTGCTAGGCACTGTACGGACATATAATAAGAGACAGTCCCTGTCACGAAGAGCTTATAATGCAAGTAGCTAAGACACACAAAGAGTGGGAGAAAAGAAGTATTGTTATTATTGTCTATAGTTTTGGAAAGAGAGAATGGAGGCTGAGAGAGACTGAGGCCCAGATCCTCAAAGGAATTGATTTCAATGGGTATTCGGTGCTGGTCACACAGGAAGTCTTTGATAGAGCTGGGAAATGAGCCCCTGTCTCCTAGGTCCTAGTCCAGTGCCTTAACCATGAGACCAGTCTTCAGTGTTTTAAGAGTAAAATTGGAATAGTATATTATGAACATTTTTATGAATGGCGAATTAAATTTCTGTAGTCTTCTGGTACCATGAGAAGAAAAAGTGTGTGTGTGTTAGGCAGACACTGATGTGGCTGGGGGTGGGGTGGGGTGGGGAGGGGAAGTAATGCCAGCTCCCAGCCTCCTGGATGGGAGATTTGGCTGATCGATCCATTAGTCAGAAATCCAATGGCTACATGCCTTGTCTTGCCTCAGTAATGCTGCTCTGTGCAACTGCAGACGGAAACCTCATGGAACATCGCTATGGAGTGTACTGCCTAAAAGGCAGCTCTTGGTGGGGAGGGACAGGGTTTACACCATTTTTGCTCTTCTTTAGGGGGTAACATTTCAGCATATGCATATTTTTTTCCTTTAGTTTGCTGTTCTGTGTTGTCTTTACCTGCTTCTGTTAGCCCCCTGGGACAGATACCATACCTTTCTACATCTTTCATCAAGTCCCTAGCACAATTTCAGCCTAGGCTTTTTAAGACCCACATTTAGCATGATGTGGCTTTATTGAACCCAAGCTTCGTGCATAGACTGTATTTGTTGGACTCTGTGAGGCAAAAAGGTCAAGTAGAAAACTGATGTTAGTGGAAGAGTGCTAGTTTGAGTACTACAAAGACCATGCAAATTAAAATTAGTATCGCTGATGGTGACCTGGGGTGCTTAACAATTGATGTAGCATACATGCTATTCCCACTCACTGCAATCATACTACCTGAAAATGTGTGACTGGTGAGGCACATGTTGCACTGGCTTCTTTATTAATGAAGTTTTATTCTGCTTTTATGAACTAGAGAAATGTTAATACTTAGGATGAATGACAAATCAGTATCAGGTGCAAGTCTGGTAGTTAATGATGTCAAGCTGCCTAGAGTGGCTCACAAGCCTGAGTGCCAACCTCAGGGCAAAGTGGGTGAGGTACACCTCTACCCCGATATAACGCGACCCGATATAACACAAATTCGGATATAACGCGGTAAAGCAGTGCTCCGGGGGGTGGCGGGGCTGCGCACTCCGGCAGATCAAAGCAAGTTCGATATAAAGCGGTTTCACCTATAACACGGTAAGATTTTTTGGCTCCCGAGGACAGCGTTATATCAAGGTAGAGGTGTAATATCTTTTATTGGACCAGCTTCTGTTGGTGAGAGAGACAAGCTTTTGCACTTACACAGAGCTCTTCTGGGAACCTAACTCAGACTGTTAAGAAACAGATCCCAAACTGGTTGTGTATTCTGTACTTAGATTTCACCAACTAAGCAGCAAGTGTGAACTCCTCAGGCACTATAACAGCCTTAACATGGAGTCACAGTCAGTCCTCTTGGGCACTCCTTTATCTTGCCACCCAGGCAACCCTGCCTTTGTGATAGATGGTCCCTTACACCAAAAAAATCACAACAGTATTTAGGTTACTTCCAGTTCCAAAGGACCAGTCACTTATCCCAGGTCAATTGCACTTCAGATCTCAAACCAAAGACAATGCTTGTAGCCAATCATATAATACTAAACTAAAGATTTATTAACTAAGGTCAGGTCTACGCTATAAACTTACATTGGTATTACTCTGTTGCTCAGGGGTGTGAAAAATCTACACTCCTAAGTGTAGACCAACCGAACTCCCAGGGTAGACAGCACTATCTCCATGGGAGAGCGTCTCCCATTGATATAGCTATCACCTCTTTTGGAGATTAACTACACCAATGGGAGAAGCTCTCCTGTTGGCATAGCAGCGTTTTCACTGAACCTCTACAGTAGACCTGCCCTAAGAAAAAGAAATATTTACAAGGTGAAAGCAGGTAAACATTCTCACACAAATGAGATACAATCTTAGGTTCCAAAAGATAATAGTAGCTGCTATAATATGCAAGGTCTACATATCTTTTAGGGCTAAGCCAAGCAGCTTGGGATCCCTTGTTCAGACTTAGAAATGTTGCCCTCTCCGAATTCCAAGCAGCAAAGAGATCTCAATTTCTCCTTAACAAAGATTTTTATTCCCTTCCTCCAGTGTTCAAGCTATGATGGGATGAGGGCCTTCGCACGTATCCTCTTCATGGGTGTGGGGGAAGCAGTCAACAAAGTCTTTTTTGAGTGATGTTTGGTCAAGATGGTTTGACTGGTAGGCCTTTTGCTGGGGAGGAGACACCACTTGGGGTAAACTAGTATTTCACACTTGGTCAGGCTGCTTGGTTTACAGTCTTAGCAAGCATTTTTGATAGTTACAGAGCAAACACTTACATGTTACCTTAGAACATGGCATACAGATATTACAAGTAAGAGTAATACATGTAGCTTCCTACAAGCATTTCATAAAGTCTAAATACATTCTTATAACTCTAATACCTATTTTAACAATATCAAGACACAGGTGAGCCAGACTGGTTTCCAGCCATGCATTTGTCAGTGTTCAGTGAGGCGTAGGGGCTTGGCGTAAGCTGGCACCTGGTCTGCCAGTGTCACAAGTGGTACAAATACTCAGAATTGCACCCATAATTTATTTTGCAGGTACAGTTTTATCAAGACAAACAGCAGCCCCAAAAAAGGAGGATGAGCCTCAACCCTGCTGAAAACATGAGTCTGGGGTCAGAGGGTGTTTTATTCTCCAGGCCCTTTGAGTCACTGCCCTCCATGCTGATGGTGCCAATGGGGGTGCTGGTTTTGAGGGTGCATTTTGTGATGCAGACACTTGTTTGCTAACAACTTCCTTCTCGTCAGGGTCGGCCTTATTGAAAATGGTGCCCTGGGTGAACGTGTGTTTTGGCACTCCTCCTCCCACCATCACCCCTGGCTCCTATGGGCTCCACCCTTCCTCCCCCTCCCCCCACCCCCCGGGGCAGTTACCTATACTTCATATGGAATGCCCATCTACATTGAATGGACTTTCCTGTGGACATCTCCTAGGGTGACCAGTCAGCAAATGTGAAAAATCGGGATGGGGTGGGGGATAATAGGAGCCTGTATAAGGAAAAGACCCAAAAATCGGGACTTTCCCTATAAAATTGGGACATCTGGTCACCCTAGCATCTCCCGTGGTCCATTGTGAGTTAAGTGTCCCTTGATGAGCCACTTACTTTGACTAATAAGTGAGATGTGCTGGATAACTACCTTGTGGGCATTGCCCTAGGAGCAAACATTTGAAATACAGGTATAGAGCCAATACTCATAACTTCAAATACAAAAATGATACATGCATACAAATAGCATAAACATATTCCGCAAATCATAACCTTTTCATAGACATCTTATGCCACATTTTGTACAAGATTTGTTGCAAATATATAACAGTAGTTGCAACAATGATCTACGTGGTCATGTTTTAATCAGATAACATCACAATGAGTAACTGCTACAACTAGCAAATTCCTAGGCCACTGTCGGCAGAAGTAAGAGTGGCATGGTGTATTGCCACACTTACCTCTGTGCTGCTGTGGTGGCTTGTGGTGCCTGGCGCTTGGCCTGCGGCTCAAGGCAGGCTTCGCGCTGTGACGTGGGGGCTGCATCTTGCCAGAGCCCACAGCCTTCCTGCAGCCCTCTGTCCACTCCTGGCTCACCACGAGCATTTTGACAGGAAGTACCAAGCAGTAATAATAATACAAGTGTGTGTGCACGTGAGAGAGACAGAGAACGAGCCTGTGTATGCGTGTGAGACTTTGTTCGGGGGATTGTGTGACAGTGTGTGTGTTGGGGAGTGTGAGACTGTGTGTGACACACAATCTGTGTTGGGGGCAGAGCCGTAACAAGGAATTTTTGCGCCCGTGGCAAGGGCCGGCTCCAGGCTCTTTGGTGGCAATTCGGTGGTGGGTCCCTGAGTCCCTCTCAGAGGGAAGGACCCGCTGCTGAAGAAGTGGCAGCGGTAGAGCTGCCACCGAAGTGCCACCGGTTGCAGCTTTTTTTTTTTTTTTTTTTTTTTCCCCTCTGCCCCGCTTGGGTGGTAGAGCTGCGCCCCTCCGCTTTGCACGCCCGAGGCAAGTGCCTTACTCACCTCGCCCTTGTTACGGCACTGGTTGGGGGACTGTGAGAGACAGAATGTATGTGGGTGTGAGAGCCTCTGTGTGTGTGTGTGTGTGTGTGTGTGTGTGTGTGTGAGGGAAGTTTGAGACAGAAAGTGACAGTGCGCTTACTGTCTCAAAGTCCTCCCTCTTTTTCCCCCCCCCCCCATGTGGAAGTTTCCCTCCTCTTGGCCCGGCCGGCCCCTGCTGGAGACCAAGCAGCGCAGGGCCACAGGCAGGGAGGGACTCTGCTCCGCTCTGGGCAGCAAGCGGTGGGCTGTGCCACCAGTGACTGACCCCAGCTGCGCCACTCTGGGCTCCTGAGGCTGGGGCAGAGCCAGAGCCCTCAGCTGGCCAGCTGAGGAGCGAGTGAGGGAGGAGCCAGGAGGGCAGGGAGAAGCCTGAGGGCCCAGTGCAGGGGGGGGGCTGGAGAAGAGAGGAGTCTGGCCACAGCCAGCCAGGGGAAACCTGAGCCCCTTGTGGCGCCCCCTGGATATGTCGCCCTGGGCGTGCGCCCCGTTTGCCCGGCCCTGCTTCTCGCTGATATATTAAAGGTTCTAGAAATGTGTTGCTCTTCATGTCTTCCTATTGTAAAATGACTGGTCTGAATTCTGCTCTGATCAGTGGAGTTACTCTAAATTTACATCATGTAACTGAGAACAGAATTTGGCTCATTAAGTATTATTTTTCAGGTACCTGGTACATTGCATTTCTTATAAGTAACTATTCCTACTTAAACACAGTCCATAATATATACTGTACTAGATATTTGTATTGATTTTACAATAATCTCAACACACACACAGATGTAAATATATAAATAAAACTCAGTGGCTTCCATTGCCTGCAATACAACACATCAATCAAAACCTATATCCATTTTAATGCTCCCACTTGAAGTAACAGCTATAGAACACTCTATTTTAACTTAGCCATCCATAATGAATTTCTTTAAATGCCTATCTGAAATATTCTATTAGTGGTGCCATCTTTAGTTAAACTGTAACAAAAAGCTTCACATAAAACTCTCTTATGAGAGCTGCGCAGGTGGTAAACTCCAGAGTTGGATTGTCTGTATCAGAGGTTTTTGCTCCCATACACTTTCAATGTATAGGAGCAAAGTATCAGACTTAAACAATAATTCTTATTTGTGAGAGCACCCGCTATGTGTGGATGCTTTCTAAATATTTAAGTAGTACTGTCCCTGCTCTGAGGTGCTCACAACCTAAGGAAAGACAGACAAGTCTACAGACAGTAGAGGAAGGGGAGAAAAAGGCAATTGATTTATATACAAGTTGATTCAAATAACCATAAGCAGAATGGAAACCGTGGTAAGAGGGACTTAAATGAGGATAAGAGAACGGGTCTTACCAACACTTATAATTCTCAATAAGGTTACAGGAGATAGGGGGCCATAATCAACCTCTCCTTAGTTTTAGGACTAAGGCCCAGATTTTTAAAGGTATTTAGGGGTTGCTGTGTTCAACGTTGCAATGCGTAACTGATTTAAGCGCCTAAGTCTTGTTTTCAAAAGGGATTTAGGCACTTGGGAGCCTATATCCCATTGACGGTCAATGCCTAACTACTTCTAAAAATCAGGACCTAGCTGCATTGTGCCTCTACCTTTCCCACATGCAGGGGGAAGAGATTTATATAAAACACTTCTTACTCTCATAGGTACTGTCTCTCCAGCAGGACCGCTTACAGGTGCCAACCTCATTGGGAGTCAAAGATGATATGTAGAAGATTGGATCCCAGGGAAGGGTGGATTAATTACAAACCAAGTTCTACTTTTCAGTGTGGGACTCATTACCAACTTTATCTAAAGATCTAAAATCCTTAGATGCATATAAAACCTTTTTTTTTTTCTTCTTCAGTTTTCTTGCTGTTATATGGAAGTTTGTGTTTGTGTCATGACTGCCATCTAGGTGGAGAGCAGAGATTGACCCGCTGATCTGTAGTGTTAAAAGGATGAGTCTTGACATGTTGAGTTAGTCATGCTTATCACCAGAATCTGTTAGGCTTCTATCCTCTGTTGATTTGTCGCAGATGGGGAGATATGTAATACATTGAGCAGAAAGTTACATTTGCTTTGAAAAGTTAATTATTTCTTGCAGGGAAAAAACTCAGATGCACTGGTCTATATAAACATTACTATTATTTTATTATTTGTATTGCTATAGAACCTAGGACCTTAGTCAAGGACCAGGAACAGATTATGCTAGGTGCTGTACAAAGACAGACAAAAAGACCATCCTGTGACGTTGCACTCTATATGATTATATGAAAGTATGCTGATGTGTGTGAATATAATGTAACTAAAATATGCTTCATGCAAAAGGTCTCTTGTAAGGTATCATTACAAAGCCTATAATCTACTGAGTGTGGTCATCCTATTTGTATAAATGTATCATTCTTGTATCTGAAACTAGAAATATGAAATATAACTGAGGGCCTATTGTAATTATGCAAAATGTGGGCCATTAATGATGGTTTGGAATCTTGATGGCTCCCATCAACCAGGACAATTGACTATGGATGTCTCTGTTTGCAGGCAGGCCTTCCTGTGAGTCAGGCTGGGAGGAATGAAGGCTTGGGGTCTTAGTGACATGTGATCATGTCACCTGAACTGGAATCCATCTTTAACCTGGTGTTTTTCCATTGAGAAGGAGGGGTGGGAATCCAGAGGGACAAAGGATTCCCGCCTTTTGCAAAAGATATATAAGTGGGTGGAACAGAACAAAGGGGGCTCCAATCATGAGAAATCCCCTAGCTGCCACCTGAGCTGGAAGAAGGGCTGTACCAGGGGAAAGAATTGTGCCCAGACTAGGAAGACATCCAGTCTGTGAAAGAAACTTATTAAAACATCTGAGAGTGAGATTTTTATCTGTATTCAGTTTTATTACTGTACTAGGCTTAGACTTGCGTGTTTTATTTTATTTTGCATGGTGATTCACTTTGTTCTGTCTGTCACTACTTGGAACCACTTAAATCCTACTTTCTATATTTAATAAAATCACTTATTAATTAACCGAGTATGTATTAATACCTGGGGGGCGGGGGGACGACAGCTGTGCATATCTCTCTATCAGTGTTATAGAGGGCGAACAATTTGAGTTTACCCTGTATAAGCTTTATACAGGGTAAAATGGATTTATTTGGGGTTTGGACCCCATTGGGAGTTGGGCATCTGAGTGTTAAAGACAGAAACACTTCTTAAGTTGCTTTCAGTTAAGCCTGCAGCTTTGGGGCACGTGGTTCAGACCCTGGGTCTGTGTTGGAGCAGACTGGTGTGTCTGGCTCAACAAGACAGGGTGCTGGAGTCCCAAGCTGGCAGGGAAAGCAGGGGCAGTAGTAGTCTTGGCACATCAGTTTGCAGTCCCAGAGGGGTTCTGTTGTCCAACCCGTCACACATCCCTGCTCCTAAAGAGTGTACCGCCTAAGAGGGATATGTTGGGGCACAGAGGGAAGGAAAGTGGAGTGGCAGTTCATGAGTTTTGGGGGGATGGTAGTACATTTTAGTTATGCATTTGTTCAGTTTTTGTTATTTGTACATAGATGTCTATCATTAAAAATAGATTGAGAAAACAAATAGGAAAAAAAATTATGTTCTTTAAACCTTCATACACACCGATTATAAATCAGATTCCATCTAATTATTGGAGCTGGTAGCGTTACCTACACTTAAGATTGCCTAGCACTTCCCATTATGGATCCTGTTTTCAGTTTCCTGTAACTTTGCAAAAGTTTGACCATTTGGGCTGAAATCTTTCATACCAGGTGTTTTGACTCAGGCTGATTTTGTGTGTGTGTGTGTGTGTGTGTGTGTGTGTGTGTTTTGTTGAAAAGTTTCAACTAAAATGCTTCAGCCATTTCAGAGAATGACATTAGGAAAAAATACATTGTTTGTACAATTTTTTTTGTTCTTTTTAACATGGGCAACCCCATTTTTTTTAAGAAGCTCTTTTGCTACCATGCTTTGGAGCGGAGTCTTGAAATTTGGCTGAGGTGTCTTCCTAGCGTCAGGGACGGGCCTTTTGGAATCCCCATGAAAACTTAGCCAAGTTATAAGCCTCTGACAAATTTCAGTTTGTACGTAGAGACTTGTTAGAATTTGGCCGCTAAATTCACCAAAGATTCCGTCTGTGGTGAATATGCTCCAGACACTCAAGCTCCTATATGCTGACCAGACTGCACCAGGGCCGGCGCAACCCATTAGGCGACCTAGGCGGTCGCCTAGGGCACTACAATTTGGGGGGCGGTGACCGCGGCGGTATTTCGGCGGCGGGATCTTCCGCTGCCTCGGGGGGGGGGGGGGCATTTCGGGGCGGGACCTTCTGCCGCCTAGGGTGGCAGAAAAGCTGGCGCCGCTCCTGGACTGCACGTTTCATTCCTGCAGAACAAATGAGCACACTCCATCCCAGGGCTACGGGGTAGAGCCGGACTTTCCCTGCCATTGCTCCTCCCTGCAGCTGGGAGGGCCACTGTGGCATCAGACACGGAACTGAGAAGACAGACTGTCTCTCTTGTGCTCTCAGTGCTCCCCCAGATGGGGCCTAGGTAGCAAATAGGAAGAGAAGGTAGCCACACTGGAATGTTGAGGGGTGAGTGTGTGGAGGGAAGGAGAAGGGGTTGAAAGAGGATGGGGGTGGGGGGAGCAGAAGGGGAGGGTGACAGCTGGTATGTGAAGGTGGATAGTAGTGGGGCAGAAGAGGAGGCAGAAGCCACTGTGTGTGTGTGTGTGATGAATAGGAACAGAGCAGCAGGGAGCCAGTGACTGGATAGGAACAGAGGAGAGAAGGGGAGAAACTGGGAGCTCTACATTGCTCTGCTGTCTAACAAATAGCTATGAACCCACTAGCAAAGTGTGTGTCTCATCCCCTTTTGTGATTAGTCCACATAGAGGATCTAAAAGTCCAAACCCTGATGATGACCCAAATGGGGGGTTCAAGATGGTTCCATGTATTAGAATTTGTGGGGGTTTTTTTCCCCCAGGCTTTTCTATATTTGGAAATTACATTAAAAAACACCGACATTAAAAGAATGTTAAGGTTGCAAAGTGAAGCTCTCAAAAGGTAGGAAATGCCAAAGTTAAGGTAGCCCATGCAACCTTAATTTGCCCCCTTGTGCATATGCATTATGACACAGTCTTTAATTACATGATCACATGTTATTTTTCCACAAAACCCCTACCTCATTGAGTACGCAGGGTGGATAATGCATTCGGAATTAATCAGGGTTGTGTAGTGAAGGAGGCTGTTGTAATCTCTATATAAGAGAGTTTTGGACTGACAGGTTTGTAGGAACTTCCTTTAGTTTGATGGCCACCACATGCCAAATAGCACACTGTTGAAACTGAGGTGAAAATATTTTGAAACCGAGGGAGACTATAAAAACATGTTCAAATGTGATTTCCAGTGTTTATCACACTGAAGTGGATTTACTGTAGCTCCACTCGGTACAAAGAAGAGGTTTCAAGACCGGAATTGACTTTTGGTCTTTGACCTCCTGACATATAAAATCATTATCACAAAAATAAAACTGAAACCAGACAACTATAGTGAATCACAGAATATAGAAACTTGCTAATGATGCATGTTTGGAGTTCTTATCTTGATGTTTTTCTTTTAATGGCTTGTTTGACTTTGAAACAGTAGTTTTTTTTTTTTTTTTTTTCCTGCACTTGGTACACATATCTAACAAATGTACTAAAGGGAGCTAAAAACGTACACGTGTAGGAGAGTAAATATCTCTTAAATGTACTGTTAGCCCCAAATTTTCAACCTTGTGAGCCTACAATTAAAACCTAGTGCCAGATTTTCTCTGTGCCAAGATCTGTTTATGCAGTTGTGTGTAGTGTGGAGGTCAGGTAGGCAAAGGTGGTTATAAGTCACTCAGGTCACACTCGGAGGCTTGCTCTGTGAAAGGGGTCACCAGTACAAAAGTTTGAGAACCACTGTATTAGTGGGACTCTCGCTAGCATGCTAATAAGAGCAATGTGGATATTCCAGCTTGGGCTCTGAAGCCTAAGAGGGTGGGGTTTGAGAGCCTGACTTCCAGCTTGAACCTGAACATCAAAGCAACGTCTACACAGCTATCTTTAGCATGCTAGCCCAGGCCCCACTAAGACAAGTCTGTTGACCCAGGCTGTGAGACTTGCTCCCAGCAGCTGTGCAGACATACCCTTAGCAGCTTTTCTGCCTCCCTTTATCCTAGGGCTGAACCAACCCTTGGTATAAGAGTACCTACAGAGACGGTTCTGCTGGCCCAGGATTGCTGGAGCACAGCACACTACAGCCCCACATCCTTTATCCCTAGTTGTATCCCAGGAATCCCTAGCTACCCTTTCAGGGCAGGTTTTGGGTTTGGGCTGAACATCTGGTCCCTAAATTCACCTGCAGCTCAACATCTCTGAAAAATCAGAGAACTTGTTTAGGTGTTTAAACTTGAGGCACTTAAGTTTGACATATTTGGCCAATTGGTTTTAGAGAACTACCATTTTCAGTGTTGCCAACAGGATTGTCTCACAAGTCCTGTTGATAGTTGGTGTTTTTCTTAAAGCCTCAGCTCCTGGGATTCTTGGGATAGCCTCAGCTTTCATGTAAGAAAAAGTAAGCATCTAGCTGTTCTGACTGTGGAAGAACGCTTGAAAATGTGACTCCTAAAGGTTCAAAACCCAGAACCCAAGTAATTCTTATTATTTTTAAGAATCTCATGATTTTTAGCTACGCTCCTGGGTTTTTTGGGACTTGATTTATAATATTGGAACCCTTGAGGTTGTAAATGCTGCTTTTTGCATGACCTTGCTGATAATGTTTTTTAAGTTTGCTGTATTGAGATTGCCAAAGTGTTATCAAACTGCTTCAGACTAATTGACCAACAGTGCACTTTGGCCAAGTAGTAGGTAATTCCATATTGCTTTTTTAGTACAATAGGATTTAGAAAATAATTAAATAGGAAAATAAAACTGATGTACTAGGAAGGACTGGAATGGAAATCTGTAGGGTAGTCAGAGCAATGTGATTTAAAAAAATCAGACAGCAAATTCATTATTCTAACAATAAAATAAAAATAACAAGACTATCCACAAAGTTTTAAAAAGGATTAAAAAAATTCACGTAGAGTGAAAAGGTTAACTGCTTATTAAGAGTATTCACTTTGATGCCTTGGACAAATTCCAACTTGGGTAATTGTGTTTTGCCAGTTTAGAGTCTATTCTTCAGTTTCAACTGAATGCATTCTTCTTCACTTCCTATCCTGAACTGTGTACGTAACTCCATAGACTTCAGGTGAATAACTGCTGTTATTTATAAGTGAGAGAAGAATCAAGTCCATTAATGCTTGATGTTCCTCACCTATATCTATGTTTGTAAATCATGAGTAAATGGACAGAAGTTTGAATTACATTGTTCTAAGACCAGTGCAAGTAAGAACAGAAAAATTAATGGAGGGAAGGTGTCTGGTGCTCTTCAGGTCAAATACAGATCTCAACAGGCCAATCTTAAAAGTAAAGCAGGTTTCTAAAGTAATAAACTGAAGACATCATAAATGTTGCTAATTCTAATTTCACTGTATCATCAGTCAAGGTTAGGGATGCAATGAATAAAAGAATTTCAAATCTCAAATTTGACTTAATTAGTCTTTCAGATATTTTAATGAGTCAAGTTGTTTATAAAATCCCTTTGAATATAATTAAAAATTATAAAACATGCTTCCAACTTAATTTATTTTGTTTTTGTTGGCAGTGTTGAGGCAGGAATTTTATTATTATACCAGACTACAGACTGTGTGTATTCTGATTCACAGCCATAAAATAGTGCCAGAGTCACAGAAGTTAATTTTTTACAGGTGTGCTGCTTAAAAATAATAAATAAAAGCTGTTTAAGGCCCTGTATCATTAGAATACATCGACTTACAAATTGTAAGTAAATTTTAAGACAAAATTTTGGAAAGTCCTTTCCTCTTTTACTTATCTGTCAAAGATCTGAGTTAAAAGTTCTGTTTTTCCTGCAAGAGTTACAGGCATTACTAATATATAACTTAGGCCTCGATCCTGCACATTGCACAGGATTTTTGTTGACTTCAAATGGGAGTTATCTGCAAGGAGCTGCTACAGGATTGGGTTGGCTGCTTGCTCAGTTTATATATTAGTGGCCTCTCTTGCAACAAACAAACAAAAACCCACTAACACTTCTGAGGTTTTGGTATTCAGGTCTTTGCAGTTAAAACATTTTTGTTTGCCTGTTACATTCGTAATTCTTAATTCTAAGTATGATTCTCTGTTGATGCATTTGGATCTCAGTTACTTCATATTTTGTCTGTAATAGCCATGAAATAGTTAATCCATTATATGCAAAGTTCTGTGTTATACCTTTGCATTTGGATGAAGATTGTACGTTTTAATCTATAGGAAGTGCTTGTACCAGGTTGGGGCTGCTTTTATAATCATCACCCATGAATATAACTGGATGTTGGAGAGTCCTGATTCTAGCACTCTAAAGTGCTGATTTAAAGGGGCGAGGAACTATCTCCTGTCGTTTGGTTCCTACTGTTTTCAGGAAGACCGTACTTCCTATGTTCTTTGTGTTTAAATAGGATTGCATCTGCAAAGTATCTGCTTCCATCATCAAATTCTTCTTCTAATGGAAATAATCTCTAGACCCATCCAAATTGGCTAACTGGTGAGGTCAAAAAGAGATAATGTTACTGTCTTTGATACCCGAGAGAGTCACAGTGAAAATTATTGAGCAATCTGTAATTTCTATAAATGAATGTTGAACACAGCCCCAACTCTCAGTCCAAAATGTTACTTCACTGTTTTAGGATATCTGTCCATCCATCCAAGGGTTTATACTGCTGCCCATCACCATAGTATTTGAGTGCCTTCCACATAAAATCAATAGCAAAGTCCTTAGTACACTTCATGAAGTCTCTGGCACTTCTCCCTTTATAGGGTAAGAACTTTGCTTGGAGTAGTGGTTTTTTTGTGTGGGGCGGGGGCACTGGGGTTGATAGGAGATTTGAGAATAGAAAGGCATGTTCATAATGAGAGTGTCATTTATAGTGGAAAGGCTTTCTCAAAGAGGAAAGTTTCACAACATTTCCTAAAGATGATCAAACTCTGGATTTGCCTGATCCCTTCTGGCAGATTGTTCCATAGCCAGATATCCTTGACAGAGATTACATTTTGTCCCCAGCTCTCATGTGCTTCGTCCTTGGTGTTGTATTGTCCCATAGGAGTGCAGCTGCTGCAGAGGTTCATACTGTGCTTCATTTGTAATGAAAGAGGTGCCGGGGCTCAAGGAATGGTTTACTTTCATAACTGATGTGCTAAGCCCAGTGGTGCTGGGGCTATGAACTGCCAAAACTAGAGGTGCCAGCCAGGGCTCAGCTCTGGCAAGCCCTGGCACAAATTAAGCACTGGGTTTGTAGATCAAAGTTAGTGTTTTGATGTAGCTGGGGCGTGATATATTAATTGCTTTGAAAATTGGAGCCAGGGCCTTACACTGGCATTGGAAGCCGACTGAAAGCCAGTGGAGGGACCTGATGTGCTCATGGCAGCCTGAGCCACAGAGAAGATGGGCAGCTGCATTCTGTATCAGCTGGAGCATGGGCGTCCTCTTCACGTTCAGTTTGATACAATGACTATTTCCATTTTGTAGAGCATGTAGTAGTAGCCCCTCCTGTCTGGTAAAAGCTAGTGAACATGGCTCCATTTCATACTCAAATATTTTTCAGGGTTTTTTGAGCTTTGGCATATGTGATGGGGGCCAAACTCAGTCAGGGGTGGCAGGGCAGATAATACAATCTGATTAGGGTGGAATTTTCTTTGAGTTAGTTCCATATGTATTCAGTTGATCTAATCCGTGAAGTATGTAGAGAGCTCTCCGCAGTGGTTGATGGTTAGGACTGGTGTTTGGATTGTGCATCCTGGGTTGATTAGCGGGTTCACTATGTGAAATAACTCTGCTGGCTGTGATTCTGCCACGTTCTATCTGAAGGAGCAGAAGGCTTGTTTTTGCCTCCTTTATTGCAGTCCTGTAAGAGTTGTTTGGTGCTGCTGGTGGAGGGGTTCAAAGTGTCTTTTGTGCCATTGGTATTTTAGCTTTCTGCCTGTGCACTTCATCTGCCATAGTTCATCTGTGAACCATGGTAATCTTCTTGCTCGGTGTGGGGGGAGTGCATGGCTTGGGCCAAAATGTTGGTGGTACTGGACATCAGGTGAGTTATTCTCCTAGGGCAAGTTGAAAACCTATGGGAGTTCAGGAGTCTTCAGGGGTGGACTATCTTTTGTTGATCACTACCCTAGTGGGAAGTAGGGAAGGCTCTGACTTTTGCTTGCATGAGGTGGCGATAAGGCCAAGAGAGTGGTATGTTGGTCCGAGGCTGAAGATAGGGTCCAACATATGTCCTGGCTGCATGTGTAGGTTCAGACTGCTTGGGAGAATCCCATGGAGGTCATGATATCAAGTACTACTGTATCATTAAGATTATCTATGTAAAGGCTGAGGTCTGGGGGATTCCAGTACCATCATGGGTGGCAGCTCTGTAAGTTCATCCAGGAAGTTGACAGAATTGTTATCTGCAAGTCTACACACCATTAGGAATCCTAGGTTCCTCTTGTCCTTTACCTCACAGATCATATGGATGTACTCCTATGTTTTTGCTTCTGGGATGGAAAGTCTTCTGTAGCTGAAGGAGAGCAGGACTACTACTCTACTCTCCCTCCTTTTGTCTGGTGCATTCTGAGGTCTGTTTTGGCTTTTAACATATGGAATATCCTGGGAAGTCTATCTGTGCTAGGATAGGCATTGAATGATGTCTCAGTGATGCAGGCATGCCCAGGTGTTCAGTCCAAATGAAATCATGGCTGGCATATTGAAGATGTTTCTCCCTGTCTGTGTGAAAATGATAGTATTGAGTTGGCTCTAGGCCTGGTTATCAGGGCCGGCTCTAGGCACCAGCGCTCCAAGCATGTGCTTGGGGTGGCACTTTCC
>NW_020664463.1:8977952-8978084 GCF_002925995.2 Terrapene triunguis | reverse complement strand
GCCCTGAGTGGAGGTGAGCTGCGGCGGTGGGGGGCACGGGGAGGGCCACAAGAAGTAATCTGGGGGGGGGGCAGAGGAACCGCTCCCCCCCCACAGCTCACCTCCGCCTCCTCCCCCGAGCGCGCCGCCGCT
>NW_020664463.1:8940174-8977552 GCF_002925995.2 Terrapene triunguis | reverse complement strand
CCAGGAGCCGGCCCTGAGTGGAGGTGAGCTGCGGCGGTGGGGGGCACGGGGAGGGCCACAAGAAGTAATCTGGGGGGGGGGCAGAGGAACCGCTCCCCCCCCACAGCTCACCTCCGCCTCCTCCCCCGAGCGCGCCGCCGCTCCGCTTCTCCCCCCTGGAGGGCGGGGTAGGAGGGGAAATGCAGCATGCCCGGGGGAGCAGGAGGTGCTAGGGATTTGGGGAAGGGGTTGGAATGGGGCGGGTAAGGGGGCGGAAGAAAATTTTTTTTGCTTGGGGCGGCAAAAAACTTGGAGCTGGCCCTGCTGGTTATAAAGGTTTATGTTCTCTTCTGATTACGATCTGATTGGGAAGGGTGGAGTGGCCTGTGGGAGCCATTTATGCTCCGTGATTTTTCTGGGCTGATCCATGCCAGCCCCATGATAGGTTACATCAGCTTTGAGGTTGCTCTAAGATACATCAGCTGTTAATAGTCCCCAAGTGATTGTGTCCGCTGGGGCTTGCTGGAGTTGCACTGTGGTCTAGCTTCACCTCTGCCCCTCTTGTGCAGCCAGATGGGGGAACTGGCACCAGGGTAACTTGTACCAACCGAGAGTTCCTTCACAATGGGAGAATTCTCAGCTGGACAGATCAAGCGGCTTTTGGGCCGCTGTGCAGTGCCAGAGAAATGCAGAAGAGGATCTGTCCTGAAACCTTGGCAGAATCTTCTTAATGTGGTTTCCAGTAATTTTTGCATAGAATTAGTGAGCATATACATTATGGTATCTTTCCTGTATTGGGACTGTAAGTACATAAAAATCTGTCTTCATGGCACTTTTTTATATAAAAATTATAATTATTTTGGTTCCCTTTTTGTGGTGCTTTTAAAAAGTCACCCACTACCTTTAACAATTTAAATAAATCAGAATGCAAAATAAAATAAAAACCTATTCAGACTCTGTGCGTGCACATGCGTGTGTGTGTGTGTAAAAACAAAAAACAAACCAAAAACACCTCCCCACAACAACAACAAATGTCCAACCTTATCCACAACACCTACACTTGCTAACATGAAAGCAGGTGCAAATCACATAAACTTAACATTACAGTGAAAACAAAAAAGTATTCAGTATTGGCTTGCAAGACCCCAAAATCAACCTCCATGGAGACAGAATATCAAACATGCTGTCCTTTTATGGAGTAATTCCTGCTTCCTGGCCTTTCAGAATTGTTTGTAATTAGAGTTTCACCAATTTCAGTTATATTAGGCCAGAAGTCATCTCCCAGAGTCCTGTTTAGGGCATTGCACTCATGTGAAATTCATAGGTGAGTGGAATTGTGGCATTAGAGGTTATTCATCAAGAGATGAGGCCTGATAGTTTTCCAAACCACTAATTGATCTGAAAGGAGTGAACTAGTCCAAAGTACACCTTAACTATTTAATTAAATCAGGCCAACAATATCTCACAGGTAGTGTTATCAAATGTAGCTTACAGAATGAGCTTTGGAGCGGAGCCCGGAGCTGGAGCGTGGAGCAGCTCCGGAGCAGTGGAGCTGCAGGTTTTTGCCTGGAGCTGGAGCAGAGCCGGAGCACAGCTCCAAAGCCCTGGCAGACATCAGTATGTAACTGTGTCTCAAACTCATCGCTGACAGCGAGTCATATAGCCTGCAAACAAATGATGTGTCAATGTTGTACTGAGGCCTGCAGCCAAATCAGAGATCCCACGTTGCCTGAAATAAATTGGCAATCACCATCTCAGAGACGAACATTTGAATCTGGCTGATAATAGAATAATAAACATTTGAGAGAGCTTTCTTAGCAGGGGGGCCAAACCTTGATTGACACAGCTTGACTGACACAGTGCCCTCTGACAAGGGGCAGGCGGAGGTGGTAATAATTTAGCAATTGAACTGTTCCATGGCAGTGTACGAGAGTATTCAAGACAATATATTGCAAAGTTGCTGGAACAATTTGTATCGTGGGGGTGCTGAAAGCCTTTGAACTAACAGTAAACTCTGTATATGATGGAAATCACTTCAAGCCAGGGGGTGCAGCAGCTCCAGCACCCCTAGTTCCAGCATCCTGATATGTTGCTTTCTCGGGGAGAAGAAAAGCTTGTGTAATCAGTACGCAAAGCTCTGCTGCAGAGAGGGCTGAATGGCTTTTGATTATGCAATGAAATCTAGAAGAGTGATTAAAACAATCAGAGCTGATATTGGGTGGGGTGACTTTAGCTGCACTGAAGAGATAGTACAGCATAGTTTATTTTTTGGGTACACATGAATGACTTGGGGAATTGTAACCAGGGTGATTAGAAGGCTTTTAATCTCAATGCTCTAAGCATTTGTATAGCTACTTATAATGGTATCTAGCAGTCCAGAAAGGGGTGTGGAACTGTAAAGAGAGGATTAGAATAGTTTTACGCTTCTGAATATCATTGCACAATATTAGATTGACTTCCACAAGGCTGTTTTTAAAGGGGGGCTGTGTACATTAATTAGCTTACCTAGAAACTAGGTTTAAGCTTTGGTACACTCTTTTGGTCTCTCGTTTGTAGAGAAAGGGTCCAATAACACTGCAGCCTTGCTAGCACCATTAGGTGTGACTATGGAAACCAAAAGGGTGTGGATTTCACCCTTTGAGTCCTAAGGTTGAATGCAATTGTCTTTAGGAGTACATGTTGGAATAGAGGAGCTGAGTTAACTAGAATAAGTTGAAAAGTGGAATGTTCCCCAAAAATATGTCCCTTAATTTTTTCATTGAAAAATTCTGAATTTTGACATCTTTAGACCAGCTCTAAGAGGAGGAGGAGGAGGAGGAGTTTGTTGTTGTTGTTGTTGTTGTTGTTGTTTTTTATTGTGTTTGTACAGTGCCTAGGACAGAGGGGTCCTGGTCTATGATTCGGGTCCCTAAGTGCCACCATAATATGAATAATAATAATAATTAATAAACTCATTTTTTGCGTTCTGCTCCTCTTTCCTTCTTTGCTGTGGTCCTGTGGCCCTCTGCAACCCAGGTCTATCTCCCTCTGGTGCCTCTCCACTCCCTACCTGTCCCATGTTATGATCATTGCTCTCCTTCCTTCTCCCAGCAGGTAATGAACCTTCCACACTCTTCCTGCCTCCTCTGCCACTGAGTGCTTTAGGGCTCTCTGCCAGAGTGTCCCCTTCCTTGGCCTACCCTTCCCAAGCAGAAAACCTCCCCTAGCTGGTTTCCAATTTGAGAGCATGTGGGCACCAGCTGTTGGTCACAGGTTGTTCACGATGGCAGGCCAAGCTAGGAAAGCAGGTGGCTCCTTTCAGGGACAGCTAGGACTCTGTGTAAGGGATACAAATAAATTAACCCTGTCTCTCAGTGGCCAGAAAACTTCCTTTCTGCTGGCCCAAACTAAGCTGGCCAGTGATTTAATAGGTAGCAGAGTGAATGGAGAGTGGGAAACGTGCTTTTCTATGTATGCAATAAAAGGAAACGTAATATACTGAGTGAAATAAAAAGCTTTCCCAGCACATTACCTCATAACTTTTTTTTTTTTCATCCTGTTTCTCTGTTCCAAGCCCTTTTTGGAAGACCTGTGCTGATTACTAATTTCTTAGGAAACACTGAGAATGTTCACGTTAGAGTTTGGCCTGGTGACAGCTTGCTAGTTTTGCTGCCAGCTGTTTGAGGCTCAAGTTTCTCAGCTACAGTAGTGGGGATCTGGTGCTCGGTATAGGATGAGGGGCCTGTGAGCATCACGCTCCTCCAAGTGCTACAGGCTACCGCAGTGCTTAAAGTAGATTGATGAGAAGCTCTCAGGTCACCAGCCAACAAGGAGGGGAAGCTCTGTGTGAGCCCTGCTCTGCCAAGTTGGGGAGAGGAAGGGAAGCTTTTGCTTTGTTTTAAGTAGATGAAGAGGAGCTGTGCTCCTCTTGCTCCTGTTTGCCTTAGCCCCTGGCCGACGAGCCAATTGGAGCGGCACCCTGCTTGCTGTCGAGGGTGTGGGAACAAGAAAATGGCTGGGAGTAATGTTTTGCAGAGTAAGACATTTGCCATGTTTCCAGTGCTGGTTGTGCAAAAGGCCTGAGTCAGAACCCCCCAAGTTATGAGATTTGGTGTAAAAATAATGGAATTTAAAAATAATAAATTCTGAATTTTTTTTCCTTTGGTTTTTGAGCCTCTATGATGCACTTGCATCACATTTTCATGCTTTTCTGAACAACCAGGAGGGCTTGAAACTTTAAAAAAAAAAATCTAAAGCTGAGATTCCTACGTATTCACTTGACTCCAGGAGCTAAAGCATTAAGACATTCTCCTAGGGCTCATTCACATTGACTGTGGGTCAGCCCCCATCAGATGCTGTTGGTTTTTCCTTTGATTTATAAAATATTTTAATTGGCATAGATAAAGACAATCTGGACTGTAGGCAAATACTCATTAGAGCGTGTTTGAAATAATAATGCATTCAACTATATAAATCATGATTTACACAGGGAGAGGTCAGAGTCCTCTTGAAGGACCTCCCAGGTTTGGGGCAAGACTTGGGTGTTTAAACCTTTTGAAACCTGTGCTTTTGATGTGGACTGTGCCATCGGTGTTAAGCGGAAATGAATGCATAGCACTAATATACCGATCAGCAAGAATAAAGTGGACTCCATTCATTCATTTACTGTACCACTGAAGTACAGGCTTTGCAAAGGATGCCATCTTACTTCCTCTTTGGTTAACCCTCCAATTAGCAGTGAGCTGTTAAAGAACTCCAGGAGTCTCTCCAGGTAGGAAGTGATTATTTGCAATCATCTGTGGTCTCTTTGGAGGCCAGTGTAAACACTTGTGAAGAGGGCTGAAAGTGTTTGGGTTTGAGTTGAAAGAATGCTGGAAAGCCAGAAGAAACATGAAAGCCTTAAAAACAAGGGGCCAAATTCATCCCTGTATAACAAAGCTTATAGTGAAGCTACTCCTTAGTAGTTGGTTTTTGCTTTTGGAGAATTGACAGCACAGCTATAGCATCATTGTTCTGCACAGTTAACACTGAGCCATAGCATTGGTGTGCTACCTGGTAGTAAAAATGCCTGCAACTAGTCAACACTAATGCTCTCGTTATTGCTAGCACGAGTGGAACTGCTAAACCATTGGTGGGAGAATTGCCTACAATTCTTAAAGGGACACCCATTAACTTGGAATCTGGTTAGTTTAAGAAATGAGTTGCAATCAGTATTTATTATGAAACCTGCCAATATGTCGTCATGAAAATGTATGGTATTTAAAAATGTTCTGTCTCACCAGTTGCTGTGTGAAAGACCCACACAAACAGCAGCAGAGACTGATTAATTAAGTCTCTGTTGCCACTAAACTTTTTCCTTCCCCTTCTATTTACCACTGTTGGTAACCAATGGGTGCCATAGTGCAGTGGCTCTGAACCTTTCCAGACTACTGTACCCCTTTCAGGAGTCTGATTTGTCTTGTGTACCCCCAAGTTTCACTTAACTTAAAAACTACCTGCTTACAAAATCAGACATAAAAATGCAGAAGTGTCCCAGCACACTATTACTGAAAAATTGCTTACTTTCTCATTTTTACCATACAATTATAAAATAAATCAATTGGAATATATATCTTGTACTTAGATTTCAATGTATAATATATAGAGCAGTATAAACAAATCATTGTCTGTATGAAATTTGTTCTGACTTCGTGAGTGCTTTTTGTGTAGCTTTCTGTACCTTGTACACCCCCATGTTCATCCTTATAATATGATTGTGTGGTATCTAATGCAAAGTTTGTCATGTCGGGTGTCTTGAGAAGGCTCATGATGTACTGAGCATTGTTGTTATGGTAATTTTATAGTAAGTGTTTTTATAGTAACGTTATAGGTTGTAATTTCATGTATATTAATTATGAGGCTGAAAATGTGTCCTCGTGGCTTAAAGCAAGCCCAGGCAAAAACTCCCCAAGAGCAGAGGGGCAATTCACACCTCATCAGGGCATCTATGGGACAAACCCAGCCCAGCCTCACAGGAACAAAGAACACTGGCCTAGGCAACAACAAAGCATCTGTTGGACTCTTGAGTGAGTCACCCCCCTTCCCTTGTTCAGTTTGGGACTGTGATGAGGTAATGCTCACCTGACTCTGAAGTGTGGGGAGGGGGGCGAGGCCAAGAGGGAAGAAAGGACATGATAAAAGGGAGAGATGTTTGCCATGCTCTTCCTCTCTTCCACCTCCAGCTACAGACACCACACCAAGTGACTGAAGTGCTGATCAAAGGGGTGAGCCTGGCTGAAGAGCAGCCAGCCAGCCTGTGGTGAGAAGCCTCTAAGTTTGTAAGGGCATTGAAAGTGTTAAGATCAGCTTAGAATGCGTTTTGCGTTTATTTCATTTGACCAAATATGACTTGTTATGCTTTGACTTATAATCACTTAAAATATATCTTTGTAGTTAATAAATCTGTTTGTTCTACCTGAAGCAGTGCATTTGGTTTGAAGTGTGTCAGAGACTCCCCTTGGGATAACAAGCCTGGTACATATCAATTTCTTTGTTAAATTGACGAGCTCATATAAGCTTACAGCATCCAGTGGCCATAACAGGACACTGCAAGACGGAGGTTCCTAGGGTTGTGTCTGGGACCGGAGATATTGGCTAGTGTCATTTGGTTGCACAATCCAAGGAACAGCTTACATGCTAGAGCCTGTGCGTGAACAGCCCAGGAGTGGGGGTTCTCACAGCAGAGCAGGGTAAGGCTGGCTCTCAGTGTCGAGGATTGGAGTGACCTAGCAGACCACCAGTCCAGATAACACCAGGGGAATGTCACAGTGTACCCTGTTGTAAAACTAGGCAAATATCTAGAGGAGTAGATGTACCCCCTGGAAGACCTCTGTGTTTCCCCAGGGGTATGCAGATCCATGATTAATAACCACTGTCCTAGTGTAGGCAGCTGTCTGCTGAGAGCAGATCTGGAGGACATAGTGTTTAAAACACCAGCAGCTGCCAAAGCCTTTCCACAACAGCACCCCCATTATTGCTGCCACCAGCAATTCTTCCTATTGTGGTGGGAAGATTTAAGAAAGGATCTAATGTATAATCAGTTAGGTCTTGTTTACAGGAGAAACAGTGGAACTGACTATATACAAATGTACAAAACAAACTAAGGGCGGGGGAAGGGATGGGGGTCCCTCTAATTTTGTTGTTACAGCTATCTTAGGGGTTACTTGTATATCCCTCTGTTATACAGATATATATAATTTTTTTTTACCTGACAGAAATGTGATTTTTAAGAGTATGGTGTTCCTCTAGTTGGGAGCTGCTCTACAGGGGTCAGTATGATTGGTCTCTTCACACTTTGAATGACTATCGGTTGCTGAAGACTAAGAAGGGCTTTTTCTTTAGTCCACCAGATCATTTTGTGGTGTGAATTCCTCCACTTGCACATTTTACTCTTCTGCTCAGAATAGGAGAACAGACAGCTCTGTATGAAGGTTATTTCTGTGTTCCCAAAGGGGACCGTTTGTCTAGAGCAGGAGGAGTAGGAGTTCTGGCTTTTGGGAACTACTCCTGCATGTGCCTCTGGCATACTGTGTGTGTGGCTGTCAGTGTTAGCCTTACAGGGGTCTTCTGAGGCTAAACTAATGTTTGTAAAATGTTTGCTGTGATTATTCATTATGTATTTCAGCAGTGACTAGAGGCTCCATTGTGCTAAGCCCCATAGATCTATTAAGAGACAGTCCCTGACCCAAAGAGCTTATGGTTTAAATAGAAAAGACAGATAAAAGGCGGGAAAAAGGAAGGATTTTTATCTCCATTTTACAGATGGAGAACTAAGGCACAGAGAGATTTAGTGACTTGCCCTGGGTCACACAGGAAATCTGTTGCTGAAGCTGGATTTGAACCCAGATTTTCTAAGTGCTTGAATAACAAGACCATCCTTCCTCCTTCATGCCTTAAGATCATTGTTCAGTGACCAGGCAGAGAGAGGCTGGTTGTGGGTGGAGCAGAGACCTCTGAGGACTGCTCCAAGTTAATGGGAGAGCAACTCTGAAATGATCTGGAACAGCTCCCAAAATGATCTGCCAGTAGGAAGCAGGCTCACCTTACTTCAAGAACAAGTAAACAAAGTCTATGTAATTTCTCCACTGTTTTTCGCCTGGAAGGCGATTTTTTTTTTTCTGACGCAAAAAAACAGGAAAGCAAAGAGAATCTGCAAGTTACTTGGCACAGCCATTAAATTTTTTAAACATTTGTCATTGCAAGGCAAAATTTTAAAAGTCTTGTTTAGGAAATTGAAACGTGTTCATGTGTGGGGTTCTTCTCCTTTTGAAAAGTGTGCATAACTCCCATTCACATCAATGACAGCTGGGCATATATATCAAAGGAGAAATAGACCTCTTTCAGTGGCTTCTTGCAAAGCAAGTCATTGCACATGGAGGCAGAAACAAATGCTGAAACCAGAAGTCGCATTACATGTCTGGTACTGCTTTGGGATTGCTGTTCGGTTAAGTTGCAGGCTGTCTAATTCCTCAGAATGCCAGGCTGGCTGAAACAGACTGCCAAACTCAAGAACCTGTGTCTGCAGGGGACCCCAGGCTCGGAAAGGTTCTTGTTCCAAGTGCTAAGGCCCAGATTTGCTCTCCCCATTCCTGGCAAGAACAGTGCATTCCGACAAACTGAAGAGAAATGAATCTGTAATAGAGCTAAAAAATCAAATCTCTACAAATCATTTACAGGCATCCTAGCTGCCCTATTTCTAACACTGGGACGTAGCAGGTATTTTGTTCTGAGATAGTGTTGTTATAAGAAAGAAAAGTAGCACATTAGTCCCTTCACTTGTACAGCAAGATTTTTCAGAGGAACTCAAGTGTGTTAGGCACCCAGCTGGGAGTTGGGTGAACACAAGAATGGTCAGACTGGGTCAGACCAATGGTCTATCTAGCCCAGTATCCTGTTTTCTGACAGTAGCCAATGCCAGGTGCTTCAAAGGGAATGAACAGAACAGGGCAATTATCAAGTGATCCGTCCCCTGTTGCCCATTCCCAGCTTCTGGCAGTCAGAGGCTTAGGACCACCCAGAGCATGGGGTTGTACCCCTGACCATCTTGGCTAATAGCCACTGATGGACCTATCATACATGAATTTATCTAATTATTTTTTGAACCCAATTATAGTTTGGCCTTCAGAACATCCCTGGCAATAAGTTCCACAGGTTGACTGTGCATTTGGTGTACATCCTTTTGTTTGTTTTAAACCTGCTGCATATTAATTTTATTGGGTGACCCTGGTTCTTGTGTTATGTGAAGGGGTAAATAACACTTCCCTATTCATTTTCTCCACACCGTTCTGATTTTATAGACCTCTATCATATCCCCCCCTTAGTCTCTTTTCCAAGGTGAACAGTCCCAATCTTTTTAATCACTTCTTGTAGGTAAGCTGTTCCATACCCTTAATCATTTTTGTTGCCCTTCTCTGTACTTTTCCCATTTCTAATGTACCTTCTTTGAGATGGTACTGCACGCAGTATTCAAGGTTTGGGAGTACCATGGATTTATATAGTTATATTTTCTGTTCCTTTTCTAATGGTTCCTAGCATTCTGTTTGCTTTTTTTGACTGCCGCTGCACATAGAGCAGTGAGGTGGTAGTTTACAGATGGTACAAAATTACTCAAGATATTTAAGTCCAAAGCAGACTGCAAAGAGTTACAAAGGGATCTCACAAAATTGGGTGACTGGACAACAAAATGGCAGATGAAATTCAGTGTTGATAAATGCATATTGGAAAACATAATCCCAACTATACATACAAAATAGTGGGGTCTAAATTAGCTGTTACCACCCAAAAAACAGATCTTGGAGTCATCGTGGATAGTTCTCTGAAAACATCTGCTCAGTGCAAGGCAGTGAAGAGCCATGTCCCCTACATGTATTCAGAGCTGCTTACTTTAGGGTCAAAATTAGATTTTTAGACTTAAATTTTTACTAGATTCCAGATTTTTTTTTCCCCAGTGTCAGCCCTGAAAACTCAGCTTAAAATTTATTTCCCTTTGTCTGCGTTTGATTTCTGTTGTAGAAATCATTGAGCACAATAAACAGAGGACTCCAAAAGATGCTTATAACAGAGTTACCTTGGTGAGATTAGGAGTGCACTTTAAGCAACAGTGTACTTACACCCTGGCATCTCCGGCTTTGTGACGCACCTTTGTGTCAGTGCAAAGCTTTTCTATTGTTTCTCTCCTTTGGCATGTGCCTCCTTTTTATCTTATGGGTTGACTTTTTGATGTTTAAGTGTGAATGCCTTAATTAACATATGAGGTCATTTTTTTGATCAGTGAACAGATTATGGTATTTCTCAACAGGACCTTTTGAGTACACTTATTTTTTCAGACCTTTTCTATGCAGTTTGTCATTGTAAACCCTATTTAACGAATCACAGCCTTTCAGTTTCTTCCAGGTAACATTTAATACTTCAAAGGAATTGTTTGAACCTGGAGTAGATGTTTAGCAGTTACAGGCATACTGCTTTAGGAAATGCCTAACAAAAATAATTAATTCTCCTAGTGTGACTGTCTGTCTGGGCTGGTCTTGGAATATTTTTCAGTTATTCTTATGTTCTCTCTCTATACCCAAGTTCTCCTTGCAATCTCTTTCTGAATGGTTAGCCATGAAACAAGATTTAGGGTGGGATTTTTAAAAAAACTCCTATGTCATTTAAGAGCATAAGTCCTATTGATGGTCTGTGTTCCTAAATCACTTAGGTACTTTTGAAAATCCAGTCTGTAATTTAACAGTGGTCACAATCTTAAAGTAACTGTATATCTTCAGTAAGTTCTTCATATTGAATGAACAGGGTTCTGTTTGTCACAACGTGCATGTTAGAAGTCCTGAGTTACAAAGTTATCATCGGTAACTGTAAAGAGGTAGAGCAAAGGGTACATATTCAATTTTGATTTTCTCATTTCCAGATACTTGCATGATTAACGAAGCACCCTTAACATTGTGTCCACATACAGCCAAATCCTGCAGTTCCTAAACATGTTTTGTAGTCAGTAGGAATCTTGCTTGTATAACGACTGAGTAAAGGGATTGCAGCAGTTAGGTCAGAGATTTTTGCACGTGTGCCTTAGAAATGACTAAAATAGATAAATGATTTGTAGAGTTCCACAGGTGTACATGGTGCTTTGCCAAACACACACACAATACAAGGACCTGCCTTGAAAAGCTTAAACCCTCCATCAAATACTGTATGTGGGACAACAATTCAAGAAGTCATGTAGACACAGTCCATGAGCAGATAACGTTTATTGAGTTATATATGGACAATTATATATCCATTGAGCTACAATATATTTCAATAGTGCAATATAGAAAGGCTTTAAGATCCCATTTTTAAAATGTTGGCTTGGAATTACTCCGTTTCCAAGTTCAACTGTAATGTAATGAGAATTAATATTTTTTGGCAATCTTTCCTGCAGATTTCCAAAGTTTTGCTTAGGTTTAACTCGCAGCTTAGGTTTAACTCACAGCACTTGCTGTAAGTGAGGAATAGTTTAGCAACCTTAACTTAAAGTTAACAGAGGGGTTTTTGCTCGGTGTTAGTATCTTTTGAAACAAACCATTTCAACTAAGAAATATACCCATGCATTATGAGACATATTTGATATGTTTTCAGGGAAGACTTAGCAGCTTTGTTTTGAGGGACATGTTCTCAGGGCGTAAGCATATTAATGTGTGTGTTCTTTGATCACTGCAAATCTGGTGATGACACTATGCTCTGAAACTGTGCGGTCATCAGTCTAATCCAACTCCGTGTTAGACAGATGTTCTGTTGGTAGGAGAGTGCCTGAGGAACTTCTCACCCATGCCCGGCATCCACACTGCACAGGATAAGATGTCAGCATTCTTGTTAAAGCTGGGAGAGGGGCCTACTAATGTGCTTCCTGGTGGTCCACAGTCCCAAGAGTACATGGTCAGATAGGGTGACCAGATGTCCCGTTTTTAAAGGGACAGTCCTGTTTTTGGGGATTTTTTTTCTTATATAGGCGCCTGTTACCCTCCACCCCCTGTCCCGTTTTTTCACAGTTGCTATCTGGTCACCCTATGGTCAGACAGCTTGGGGATGTGTGCAGGCACCCGCCCCATCTGCATGTAAGCTGAATTTGGCAGCAGGTGTGTTTGTAGGAGCTATGCCAACCATAACCATACTGCTGTGTGCCAGCAGACTGGCTCCCAGACTCACTACTTCATTTCCGCTTTCCTCCACAGTGCACCTTTTGGTGAGTTAGAATCGGGGAGTTTTGTCATTGCCTTCAGTGGGGCCAGGATTGTACATGTGCATTTGAGATTGTAATCTTCTGGCCAATGCAGAATTGTTCTTTGATCTACACTTAAATTAGATGGGGCAAGACTCTATTAAATGTCCCAAGTGATGGGGCTTCTACAACTTCCTTTGGGAGACCAGTCCATGAGCTAATGGATCTCACGGTCAGGAAGTTTTCCTGGTATTCATCGTAAACTTTCCATTTTATAATTTCTAAATAACTTCTCATAATTTTATCCTAAATAATGTATTTTCCTTTGTGGTTTTTAGACCCTTCAGATATTTGTAAGCTGCTATTATGCCCTTCTAGTAGGGCAAGATTTTTGCCCTTTATTTTTTAAAAAATAAGAATTCTTCTTCTTGATGTTACAGGAACGTTCTTTGGCTTCAGTACATAGTAAAATGGATTCTGAAATAGTTAAATTGAATTAATATAAATTTACTGTATATGGTCCTTTTGGTGCAAGGGTTTTAAAATATTGTACAAACATTGATTTACAGAATCCTGTAATATTGACAGGTATCATGATTCCCTTGTACATATGAGGAAGCAGTCACGAAAATTTAAGTTACTTACCCAAGGTGTCATAGTAAGTCAATGGCAGAATTAGGGCTAGAATCTAGAATTCTGATTCCTGCCTCCTACTGTAAACATGGCATAACACTACCCAATTATTATTAATTAATTTATATTCTTCATTTACATAATGTTATAAACATGGTGCTGAAAATAGATCAAGTCTAATAAACAAATCCCTGAACATTTTACAGTCTAAAGGCATGAGTGGGTACAGCACAACACAAAACAATAACAGAATGACTTTAGGATGTTATAGCTGGAATTGTTCATGGAACAACTGAAACATCCTGCTTTTTCTCTGGTACACAAGTTTACAGGAATAGTGACTGGTAACAAGAATGTTTAAATTTTACTTGCATGGTCAAATAAGAGAAAACCTCTAACAGTGGCTGCTCTTGCTCTATTCCACACTTTCTGCCACCTTGTTTCCTTGGTATTTGATATGCTTTTGCAAGTCACTTTGAATTGTAATATCTCAATATGGTAAATGCAGTTCTTAATCTGGCTCAGATACACTACGCTTGCATTGCTCTTTTTTATGTAGCAGAAGGTATATGCTTAATGATCACCTATTTAAGACACTTTGACAGGTGCAGGATATTTTTAGGTGTGTAGAACTTTCTGTGAAGAGCTGGCATTTATTTAATAGCATGTTGCAATCTGGGCTGTAATAAATTTGTATTTGTAGCAGTTTAAAAAAAAATGCTTCCAAAATAAGTGGCATAAAATTACTGAAGTCGGAGGCAGCAAAGACTTGCAAAATCAGGTTCTCTAGCCTATTTCCTGTGCAGTTTTACTCAGACATGTAGTCTATGTTGTCACACTGTCTGGAGTGGCTCACGACTGAGAGTGCCTACATCAGGGCAGACACCCCAAATTGGTGGTATGTTTGTTTTATAATTCGATTTCACCAACTCAGTACCAAATGTGAACTTCCAAAGTTCTACAATAGCCTTATGGAGTCACAGACAGTCCCTTTAGACACTCCAGTCTGTCTTGCCACCTGGGCAAGATGGACTATGTTAGAAATGGTCCAATCATCATACACAACGACCACTTGCTTTGAAATGCACAAGAATTAGCACTTTGCTGTTAAAGTTCTTCATTTGCCTTACACAAGGTTTCTTTCTCATTTGATGGGTTATTTAGTTACATGGGTATATATAATGTAAATGTTTGCTATTACATTATAACCTGTAATAATGTAATAGCAAACATTTAGTTAGGTAAGTGAAAACAATGCATACAGCATCCCATTAGTTTTCATGAAGTTTAAACACGAAATATATTCCTATATGGTTAACAATCTCTCTGATCTATATTAAAACACAAGTGAATTGGCCTGGCTTCCAACTGTGAGTTTGTCAGTTCTCTGCTGACACCTAGGCTTTGCCCAGAGCAGGCACTTGGCTTACCAGCATCACACACACATTTCTCGGATGAGCTTGTATGGAAGTCTTAGAATGGATTTTTGATAGTTAAATCTGTGACCGGGAATGCTAATCTGGAATATGTTTGTTTGTGTGTGTGGTTAACTACAGACCTTGGTGGAGGGCTCTCATTGTAATGTGTTAAGGTATGGAAATTTACAGTTAAGTCACCAATATAATGTAATTCTGTCCTATAGTGACACTAGGGGAGAGGGAAGATAATTATTTTTAAAAATCAGTTTAATTTAATTGGGAATGGTTATTGCTTGGTGTGATGACAGGGCAAAATTAAGGTGGTTTGGCAGCCTTAAAACCTACAAAGATTTTAGGCTTCACAAACTTTTACTGGAGGCTTATTTTGAATTTTTCAAAACAACCAGAGGCCCTCACTGCTCTACTCTGATAAAAAGCCCAGTTTCATTGGTTGCCCAAGGCCCAGCATGCATTTGAGCAGTTGAAGCTTGCCTTCACCACCACTCCAGTATGGCCCACCCAGACATGATGCAAGTTTTCATTGAGGAAGCTGATACCTCTAGTACGGCGATTGTGGCAGTCCTGTCCCAAAGGCACGGACCCAAGCAAACACTTCACCCCATCGCATACTACTTGAGGAAGCTTACCCCTGATGAGCAAAAGTATGAGATCTTGGACGAGGAGCTCCTGACAGATAAGACCACTTTCAAAGAATGGTGATGCTACTTGGAAAGGGCCCGTCATCCAGTTCAAGAGTTTACCGGTCATAAAAACCTGGAGTACCTGCACAAGGCCAAGGCCCTAAACCAGTGACAGCTCCAGTGGGCCCTATTTTTCTCCTGGATCAGCCTTATCTTGACTTCTGTCCTGGAACCAGAAATTGCAAGGCAGATATTTCCAAAGAGATGGCTCCAATCCAGGAGGCCCTGGTCTGGAGTCAGCCCACATTGTAAAGTCACATAATTTCCTCAGTGTGACTTGCTGCCAGGACCTGCTCACACTCATATGTTCTGCTTCTGTCTCCAGAATTCCACCCAATGCGTTGGCCATTATAAACATAAAACCACATGAAAACCAGGAAGGGAGCACGTTCCTAAGGAACACTGCAACTTTGTTCCCCCCGGATCTGCCAGAGTGGCAGTTCTTCAACTGTGCCATGCCTCCACCCTGGCAAGACTCTTAGGGTGATATAAAACCTGACGATTAATGTCCTGTTTCTTCTGGTGGCCCCGAGTGTGCCCCAGAATAGAGTACTTTGTAGCTTCCTGCCAGGTACATGCTTGCACGAAGATCCCACTCCAGAAACCGTCTGATCTCCTCCAACTTTTGACACTATATTTCGGCCCTGGGGGGCTATTTCCTTGCACTTTTGGGGGGAATTACCAGGATCCAGTGGTTTCATGACTATCCAGACAGTGGTAAATTGCTTTTTCTAGTCCCACTTCATTCCGTGCATGGATTCCCCCTTTTGGGGGAAACTGCCTGGCTCTGGATAAACAATGTAGTCCATCTTCCTGGCCTCCCAGATTGTCACCTGTGACGGGGGGGCCCCAGTTTACTGCCTGCTTCTGGCACAAGGCCTTATGTTTATTAGTAATCCATGCACACCTATCCCCTGCCTACCATCCTCAGTTGATTGACCAAATGGAAAGAATCAACCAGATCCTCTAACAATACTTACGATGCTATATCAACCATCACCAGGATGACTGGTCTTCATTGTGACCCTATGCTGAATTTTAGTACCATAACACAGACCATGCATCCATAGGCCCCACCCCCTTCTTTATCAACTATGGGTACCACCCCCAATTTCACCCACAATTAACCACATCCTCCCCCAACCCATCTATCTTAAACCTAGTACAACACATCCATCACATCCAAGAGGAGGTGAAGGGACACCTAAAAAAGGTGAGGGAACACTACAAAAAGCACGTAGCCAAGGGTAGACAAAAGGACCTCACCTATTCCCTAGGACAAAAGGTATGGCTTTCTACAGAACACCTCTGCATGGACAGACCCTCTTGGCCCATACTGGCTTCAGCAACAAATCAACCTGGTCACTTTCAAGCTTCAGCTCCCTCAGTTGCCTAGAGTCCATCCTGTATTCCACATCTCACTTCTAAAACCATACACCGAGAACACATTTTCCCATAGAGCCCAATCACCACTCCTACCGGTGCGAGTACAGGGTCAGGAGGAATACATTGTTCACTAAGTCCTCGACTCTAAGATCAAGATCAAATTATGGTGCCTGATAGATTGGGAAGGCTATGGCCTAGAGGAACTTGGGACCCAGCTGAAAATGTTCGTGATTCCACCCTGGTTCGGGCCTTCAATAGGAGCCACCCTGAATTAGGCTCCTGCCTCAGATCATCTGGTATCCTGATCCTGCCTGACTCTTGTTCTTGATACTTGGTTTTGATCTCTGGTTTCTCTTGCTTCTGACCTCCCAGAATTCTGACCCAGTTGACACCCTCATCTCATGACTGTGGACTCTGCTCTGACTACTAGGCTTGGCTGCCCATGACCCAACTATGACACCCCTTTAAAAAAAAATTTAAAAATAAAACTCATGGCAACTTCAAAACAACAAGTGGTTTTAAATCAAAAAGTCAATGTTTTGAATTGAAAATGTCAAAATGAAAAGTTTTGACTTCTTGGCGCTTTTTTTTTTTTTTTTTAAGCAAAACATTTTGCCAAAATTGACATGAATTCACAAAATGTTTTGGTTGACCTGAATCTCCATTTTTTTCCCCAAAAAAGTTTTGATCAAAAACTTTCACCCAGCTCTAGTAACAGGTTCCCTATGTGAAGGTGACGAGATTGCTGCTGGTTGGGTAGGTGTTCTGTGTGTTGGGGTGTGGACGGTGATGGGGGTAGGAGTGGAGCAAAAGAGGCCCTCTATATGGGGAAACTTTGAGGGCAGATTCTTCATGTGTGAGAAGGGGTTGAGGGCAGGTTGTCTTGGAGACGTGTCTTGAACATGGTTTGTCCTCGGCTATGCTTGTAGTTAAAATGTCCAGCTCCACCTGTTGCGGACACACGTAGGCAACAATGTCCTCTCTTCCTGTGCTGACAAGGCTTATGCTGATTGGAAAATGAGTGAAACCATAACGATAAGGGCTAAGAGAGTGAAAGCTGAGCAACTGAGTGAGGAGGAGACTTTTAGTCTGTCTATCTAAGGGTATGTCTACACTACGAGAGTAGTTCGATTTTAGTTAAATCGAATATGTGCAATCGATATTAGAAAGTCGAACGTGTGTGTCCACACTAAGGACAGTAATTCGACTTTGTCAGTCCACACTACCGGGGAAAGCGTCGACATTGGAAGCAGTGCACTGTGGGCAGCTATCCCACAGTTCCCGCAGTCCCCGCTGCCCATTGGAATTCTGGGTCGAGCCCCCAATGCCTTCTGGGGGAAAAAAATGTCTCGAGGGTGCTTTTGGGTAACTGTCGTCATCCAATCGTCACTCCCGCCCTCCCTCCCTCCTTGAAAGCGCCGGCGGGAAATCAGTTCGCGCACTTTTCTGGTCAGTGACAGCGCGGACGCCACAGCACTGCAAGCATGGATCCCGCTGCGACCATCGCCGCAGTTGTGGCCGTTGTCAACGCGTCGCAGCTCATCATGCACCTTTCACAGAGGCAGATAGAGAGAAATCAGGCGAGGAGGCTACGGCAGCGGGGTGAGGACCTGAACTCCGAGAGTAGCACACGCCTGTCAGAAACCACGACACCCAGCGCCGAGGACATCACGTTTGCAATGGGACATGTGGATTTTGTTGAACGGTGATTCTGGCCCGGGAAACAAGCACGGACTGGTGGGACCACATAGTGCTTCAGGTCTGGGATGAATCCCAGTGGCTGCTAAACTTTCGCATGCGGAAGGGGACTTTCCTGGAACTTTGTGAGTTGCTGTCCCCTGCCCTGAAGCGCAAGGACACCCGCATGCGAGCAGCCCCGACTGGTATTTACTTGGAGAAGCTTACTGACTCGCTGTGATCTCAGCGAAACCAATATCCCCATCGTTATAGCAGCTTGCTGCGTGCTCCACAATCTCTGTGAGAGCAAGGGGGAGACCTTTATGGCGGGGTGGGAGGTTGAGGCAAATAGCCTGGCTGCTGATTACGCCCAGCCAGACAGCCGGGCGATTAGAAGATCCCAGCGGGACGCGCTGTGCATCCGGGAGGCTTTGAAAGCCAGTTCCAGGACTGAGCAGGGTACCCAGTGACTTTTAAGTTTGTGGACACAGAAGCTGAACTTGCCCCCGTTTCTTTACCCAGTTACCCCCTTCACCCCCTTCCCAAAAAATAAAATCTGTTCTGTTTTGCTACTGAACACCGTTGTCTTCATTACTGTTTTCGCGGGAATGTTTTAAACCTGGGTTTAGTGTTGTGATGCTAATGATGCTTCTAAACTGCCCTCCCCCGCCACAAAGTCACAGAGCAACCCCGCCCCCCCCCACAGAACATGAAAGCCACCTCCCAGACTGACCAGGGTAACTAGTCACTGCACTGTGTATGTGCCCTGCTGCTGGGCCTGCCCCCTGCTAAAGGTGACTGTCCTGTCTAATTACCAAGCCCCTTCCCCCCCCTTCAGACAGACTCTCCTCCAAAAGAAGAGGATGGAAACAGTAATGAACAGAAACGTATTTTTTATTAACAACCACACATGGAACGGGGGGGTGAAACTTGGACGGGGTCTTGTGTGAGGCGGGTAGGAAAGGACTTTTCAGATTTTGGGGAATGAGAGCCTTCTACTGCTATAGCTGTCCGCTGGGGTGGAGTGAAAGTTTTCACGGCCCCTGCTGCCCCTCCGTGTTTGGACTTTGGGTGAGGGGGTATGGGACTTGGTGGCGGGGCAGGGCGGTTAGAGAGAGACTGCAGCGGGGCTCTCTCCTCCTGCCTCCGGTTCTGCAGAACATCCACAAGGCGGCGGAGCATGTCCGTTTGCTCCCTCATTAGTCCAAGCAGCGTTTGAGTCGCTTGCTGGTCCTCCTGTCACCACCTCTCCTCCCGTTCCATGTTTGCCCGGTGCATTTGGGACAAGTTCTCCCTCCACTGTGTCTGCTGGGCTGCCTGTGCTCGGGAGCATCCCATTAGCTCAGCAAACATGTCTTCCCGTGTCCTCTTCTTCCTCCTCCTAATGTGCGCTAGCCTCTGGGCAGATGTGGCTGTGGGAATTGGAAAAAGGGAGTGAATTCCTGAGACAGATCAATGTATCTGTGAACAGAGAACATAGTCTTGCTCTGTGAACAAGACCATGCAGAGCACCTATCACACGCGCACTGAGGACAAGGTCGAATTTTCGGCCCTCGCCTACAGTGCCTGTGGTCTTGCTGTGGCGAGCTGAGGAGCGGGGCAGGACACCGGACTTTGTCTAGCTGGCAAACATGGTAAGCCGTAGACTTGTGGCTGCTTAAAACTTTAAGAGTGGCACTGGCCTCCTTTCACATAGAAAGCAATGCGAGTCTCTGCTGGCAGCAATCCTGCAAGCATGAACTCTGCCCCTGTCCCAGCCCCTCGCGGCTGTAAACCGCGTGGCTGTAAACCGGCGGTTGCAGTTCTGTAAAGGAACGGGCAAGCAGTCCCAATACTAACTTTCCCCTACCTAATTCAAAGCAGGGCGTCATGCCAGACATCACCCTCCTGAGGGTCTCGGAGAGCCAGAAGGAGAAGATGCTTCGGGACAGCCGGCAGAAACCGGGGCCATTTGCTGCTATGCTGTGCAAGGCCATGATCCCCGAATACCTGCTGGCGTTGTGGCAGGGAAACGTGTCATACCACGGGGGGCCTAATAAGCTCTCCCTGCCAAAGAACCTGATAATTAGGCTGGAAAGACACCTGCAGGAGGCCTATGAGGAGTTCTCCCCGGGGGATCTCGCCTCTATCCCCGGACACATCGACCAGTTTTTGGGTTAGGTGCCCTTGGAGGGACAAAAGAGTGGAGCGTCTTGGGCAGTGTAATCATGAAGCGGACATTGTTGAATTTTCTTAAAATGGTTCGGACTATACATTGAAGCGGCCAAAGACACAGTAATCATGATACCCTTTGTTCAGATTCCCCTTTTTGTTGCACTTTCCTGTTTACATGTTTAGAAGCACTTTACCCATTGTTAATATTTCAAATCTTCCTGTTCTGTTATAAATAAAAGTTTACATACTTGAAAGCACTTTAGCTATTGTTAATATTTAAAATATGCAAGTTCTGTTATAAATAAATGTTAAGATATTTAAAACACTTACTGCTTGATCCTTCCCCTGAATCTGTGTCTGGGGTAACGGCGGGGGACGGTTGGTAGGGGATCTCTGTGAGGGTGATGAAGAGCTCCTGGCTGTCGGGGAAATCAGCGGTGCCAGCGCTGTCGACTGCCTCGTCCTCCTCATCTCCTTCTTCATCTTCCCCGTCCGCTAACATGTCGGAGGAACCGGCCGCGGACAATATCCCATCCTCAGAGTCCACGGTCACTGGTGGGGTAGTGGTGGCAGCCGCACCTAGGATGGAATGCAGTGCCTCGTAGAAACGGGATGTGTGTGGCTGGGATCCGGAGCGTCCGTTTGCCTCTTTGGTTTTTTGGTAGCCTTGTCTCAGCTCCTTGATTTTCACGCGGCACTGCGTTGCATCTCGGCTGTATCCTCTCTCTGCCATGGCTTTAGAGATCTTCTCATAGATCTTTGCATTCCGTCTTTTGGAGCGCAGCTCGGCAAGCACGGACTCATCTCCCCACACAGCGATGAGATCCAAGACTTCCCGATCAGTCCATGCTGGGGCCTTCTTTCTAGTCTGGGATTGCACGGCCATCTCTGCTGGAGAGCTCTGCATCTTTGCCACTGCTGCTGAGCTCGCCACGGTGTCCAAACAGAAACTGCGATTCAAACTGCCCAGACAGGAAAAGGAATTCAAATTTTCCCGGGGTGTGGCTGGTCAGAGCATCCGAGCTCGGACTGCTGTCCAGAGCGTCAACAGAGTGGTGCACTGTGGGATAGCTCCCGGAGCTATTAGCGTCGATTTCCATCCACACCTAGCCTAATTCGATATGGCCATTTCGAATTTAGCGCTACTCCTCTCGTTGGGGAGGATTACAGAAATCGATTTAAAGAGAGCTCTATGTCGAACTAAATAGCCTCGTGGTGTGGACGGGTGCAGGGTTAATTCGATTTAACGGTGCTAAATTCGACATAAACGCCTAGTGTAGACCAGGCCTAAAGCTCTCTGTTTTTGTGTACCCAACTGTTTGAGGAGCAAGATTTACTACTCCGAGTACAGTAAGTAAAGGTATCAAGCCTGCCCCCTGTGCATGTTCCTGGTGATTTTTAATAGTCATATATTATTTTATGCTTATTTATTTTGTTGACCTTACACAAAATAAGATGGAATTAAGTAATTTAATCTTTGTTTTTAACAAAACAACATTCAGCAAAGCTTTGAGGTCAAATTCTTCTATGTGTAACTTCAGTGGTTTTACATCAGAGATTAATTTGGCCTGTGAGATATCCGAAGAGCTTAGGAAAAGTTTCTACAATTCATCATCATTTTCTTCTTCTTTCTTCTTTTTTTTTTTTTTCTTTGCATAGAACCTTTTTTCACGTCCCATGTTGTGTGGAACTCTAAGTCCCTTATGGCTTCCGGAATGTGTGTGATTCAGTAGCAGTTTTAATTAACTACACAGCTACAATAAAAATTCCTTGGCTCTTTCACATCATCCATAAGTCCGTTAAAGTCTCTGATGTGCTTACGTTAAGGATGTGCCTTCAGTTGGTAAACAGGATGTAATTGGCCCTGTGCATTTTGGTAGATCATGAAAGAACTGCCACTTCCCCAGCACGTGTTCCTTACCCCCAACCAACCTGCCCCTCTCATCATTAACCATTCCTGCTCTTATTCCCATTCCAGCTCCCCCCACCACTCCTTCTTGCCCCTCTCACATACACCTCCTCACTCTAGCTGCCCCATATGCATATTCCCTCTCCTTATTATTCCCATACCCCTACTCCTGCTTCAGACCCCACCTCTTAACAGACTCCACCTCTTGAAACAAAATTCCTCCCTTCACATATCCCTGCTGAAATCCTCCCACTGCCCCCTCTTGCTGCTTCCCCCAATAGTGAGACGGGATTTCACTCCGGACTTGTGTCAGAACTCCAGGGGAGAAGTCGGGTCTTGGAGGTGGGGGAGAAGATTGGAACTGTTTGTTAGGAGAATAAGAAGGGTTATAATAAAGGTGTTTGAAATAATGAATGGTATTACAGTAGCTGGAGCACTTCTGTTCTCATAGTACAAAAACGGCAGGACACTGAATTTGAGAAGCAGCAAAAATAAAACTATAAAAGGAAATACTTTTTCACACAGTGTGCAGTTAACCTGTGGGATTAATTGCCACGAAACATTGTTGAGGTTGAGAGTTTAGTCGAATTCAAGATAGGATTTGACATGCAAGCCATATCTACACTGCACTTTTCTGCTGGCACAGCAATGTCAGTCTGGGCTGTGCAGGGGTGTGAGCTCTGACAAATGTAGCTGTGCTGGCATAAGGCCCAAATGGAGTTTTGCCAGTATAAACTGTGTTCACAGTAGAAGCGCTTTGCCAGTATGCTATACCAATATTCCTGTACCAACAAAGTGCTCCTAGTGTAGACATGGCCACAGCTGGATAATGAGAACATCCTGAGTTACAGTAGGTAGGATTTAAACAAATGTCTGGAAGGGATGTTCTTCAGGGCATAAGCCAAACCCTCACTAATGGGGATTATGAAAGAACTCTCCCTGTGGGCAGGTTATTCCAAAACTGCCTACTGCAGGCTTCTTGAATCTTCACCTGAAGCATCTGGTCCTGGCCACTGTCAAGACAGAATGCTAGGCTAGATAGATGAGGGCTCTGATTCAATATGACAGTTCCTATGTTCCTAAAAATGACCACCACCTCCCTAAAGTCAAGGAATGGGGAACCGTTGGAAACGGAAGAGGAAATCTCCTAGAGACTTTTGCTTTATGGACAGCGAGGAGTATGTTGTATCTTCTAGGCATATAGATTATTATTTTCAATGGTTTCCATCTTTGTGTAGCCTGGTATTGTACACAGTAGCATGGAGTACAGTAATGCAATAGAGGCCAATTGTACTGAATTCACCAGATTCGCAAAAGAGTTTCCCACTGAAATAAATAGGAAAACTTCCATTGACTTCAGTTGGAGCAGGATTTGGACCCAGGATAAGAGATCCCCATTATATTGTTGCTTTCAGAATCTGATTCCATAATGGCTGAATGCAGGGGTGTAAGTAAAGGTCCAGTGTCATAACTGTTGTCTTGTCTTCCAGAACACTGATGGTATATTTTAGGCTGCACTGAATTACAATACAACTTAATGACTACAGTTAAAAAATGGGTGTACAGCATTCACTCATAGGCATTGTACATAAACCAGATATTTATTATGTTCAAAAAGAACGTGCACAAATAAAAATCATGCCATAAACATGCAGAAGATTCCTTTGTCTCCTATAAGTAGCCAACATGTGCAGAACTGAAATGGAATCATGTTGTACCTGCTATGTACTGTATTACAATATACAATACAGTATTGTCTGTTTCCAGTGAGCAAAAGAATAAAGCTATTAAGCTTTTTTAAGCTTGCCAAAACTTCTTTGATGATATAATGGCTAAAATAGTTGCTTTATAACTTAGGTGTAGAAACATTTCCATATATTATATGGACAAATTGGAATTGAGTCCAGGTTTTGTGTGCTGTTGTAAGATGTTTTGCAAGAGAGAAAGTGGTCCATGGTTAAAGCGCTGGACTGAGATTCAGCGGATGGAGGTTCATTTCCCAGCTCTGCTACAGACTTCTGTGTCATCTTGAGCAGGTCACTTAACCTTTTCATGCCTCAATGTCCCATCTGTAAAATGAGAGTGATAACACTTCCTTTTTCCTACTCTGTATCTCTCCGGTCTGTTTAGACCGGGGTGGGCAAACTTTTTGGCCCTAGGGCCACATCAGGTACAGAAATTGTATGGAGGGCCGGGTAGGGAATGCTGGGGGAGGTTATGCCTCCCCCAACAGCGAGGCATGGCCTGGCTCCTGCTCCCTATCCAGCCCCCCAGAATCCTGACCCTCATCCAACCCCCGCTGCTCCCCACCCTTGACTCCCCCCCTCTCCCCCCCCCCCGGGACTCCCGCATCCTATCCAAACACCCCTACTCTCTGCCCCCTGACCATCCCCCCGGGACACCCGGAACCCCCGCCCCATCCAATCTCCCCTGTTCCCCACCCCCTGACTGCCCCCCTGGGGCCCCCCTGCCCCCATCCAACTCTCCCTGCTCTCCCCGCCCCACGTTACCTGTGGGGTGGGGGAAAGGGGGGCTCAGTCCTTTCCCTGTGCGTTTCCCCTGCTCGTTTGGTTGCTCTCCCTGGCAGTCAGGCAGGGCTCGCTCCCTGTCTGGGCTTGGCTGCTGGGGACGGGGCTAAGCATGCTGGGAGTGGAGGAGGGGCCCTTGCTTGCTCTGTCCCTGTCCCTGGCAGCAGGGCCCAGGCCCCTTGACCGCCCCCTGTAACCCACCCTGCTCCTCACCTCTCCCCCTTCCCCCTGCTCCCCACCCCCTGACTGTGCCGCCCTGGAGCACCAGGTCTGGCGGCGCTATAGCTGTGCCGCCCGGCCGGAGCTGCAGCCACACTGCCCAGGCGCTGGGGGAACTGTGACTGTGAGGGAGGCAGGGAGGGAGGGGAGCAAAAGGGGAGGGGCCAGGGCTAGCCTCTGTCCCGCGGCTAGCCTCTGTCCCGCGGCTAGCCTCTGTCCCGCGGCTAGCCTCTGTCCCGCTCACTGCACTGCTGGGGGGTTGGGCTGGCTCCTCAGCAAGCCTGTCCTGACCCCGCTCCCTGACAGGAGCTCGGGGGTCAGAGGGAAGGGTCCTGCAGGCCGGATGTGGCCCGCGTGCTGTAGTTTGCCCCCCTCTGGATTAGACCCTAAGCCTATCGTGACAAAAGGGACTTTTTCTTTCTATGTGTCTGTATAGCACGTGAGAGGCCCTGATTGGGGTGGGGCCTCTAAGCAGTCCAGATAATCAAGGTCACTGAGGTTTGGGATAGAAATCAGTTATGCAAATTTATTTCTTGCACTCTCAGAATACCAATCCAGGCTCATGGCGAAAGCCCACCTCCCCACCCATAGGCAGCTGCGAGATGTAGGAAGCTCCGTTGTTGTGAGAGAGGAAATGTAGGGTTGGTTCCTGTGGAGTCCCTGTTCCTATTCACCCCCTTTACTCCACTCTTAACAAGAGTCCCATCACACTCCCATCTATTTTAAAGGAGTTAGGGTCTGAATCCCCATTGCCTACGCCCTGTGCATGTTGACCAGTATAAAGTGGGTGTAAACCACAACTATTCTCATTTGCTAACGTTTTACACGTACTTTGCATGGGTTTGAATGTCTGCACAAGGTGTGAGACAATGGTGAGTCGAGCCCTTTGTTTTTCTCTGATGGATCACCAGAGAATGGCTCTTTTGTTAAGAACTAGGAGGCATGGACCAGAATTAGAACGGTGAACATGGCTCTTTCTCTCCAGGTATTTTCCCCTTATTCTTCCAAGCATCTAAAGATTTATTCTGTAATCCCTCCATCTCCTTTCATGGATGCTGTACCATCCATTTTAGGTACTCTTACGTAGCCCCCCATTACCATACCATCTTTGCACCTAAACATCTTTAATGTATTTATCCTCTCAACACCTCTGCAAGGTAGGGAAATACTACTATCCCCATTGTACAAATGGGGCCCTGAGCCCCTGAAGAGCTTACAATGTAAATAGCCAAGACAGACACAAAGTGGGAGAAAAGTATTAATATAACTATAGTTACTTTGTATCTGGGGAAGAGACTAAATGGCTTGCCCAAGATCACGCAGGAAGTCTGTGGTAGAGCAGAACTTGAACCTAGGTCTCAGGCTAGCACTTTCATCACTGGGCCATCCATCCTCTCCTTTCCCGATTTGGGGAGGTTGGGGCACTTACATCAATGTCTAGCATAGCTAGTGCCCAAGAATCTTCATTCCCGAGGAATGGGCTTCCTAGACTGGAAGATCTAAAAGATTTCCATTTGAGAAATCATTATATTAAAAATAGTTTGAATTATGTTTGAATGGAGAGAGAGCTGCCTGCCTGTCATATGCAGTACAGTATCAAACTAACCAAGAGTATTGCATGTGTAATTGAGAAATCTTGTATGTCGCTTGAGGGCTAATTAATCCTTGGTGCAAATCCATTTACATTAGGGACGATTGTGGTTGCTAATTACTGTAATACAACCTTATGGTATTTATCTTTATGCCTTCACAGAACATACAAAAGAAAGTGACTAATATTAATTAAAGTTTACTTTCTATTATGTTTCAACGCCTTGATCTTGAGAAGTGCTAAGTGCCCTCCATTCCTATCAACAAATGGCTGTTGAGGGTGCTCGGCATCTGGAAGGAAGTAGTCAGCACCCTGCAGGATCTAGCCCATAGCTGCGTATTACTTTGCTTTTAATGATGTGGCTCTGTAATGGAGAAGGTAACAGTCTCTCTATAGTTAATGCTGCAGTTGAGGTCTTATTAGACGAGCATCCTTGAAAATCATACCCCAAATCCCCTACTTATGGTGCTAGTTCTGAAAACCATGGAGAAAATGTTGGATTAGTTTTGACACTAAAATATTTAGAAATAGCTTCTTTAAACATTTTTGCAAAAACAGTAGAACCACAGAGTTACAAACACCTTGGAATGGAGGTTGTTTGTTATTTTGAACAAAACATTACGGTCGTTCTTTCAAAAGTTTACAACTGAACAGTGAGTTTATACAGCCTTGAAACTTTACTATGCACAAGAAATATGCTGCTTTTAACCATCTTAATTTAAATGAGACAAGAACAGAAAAAGTTTCCTTACCTTGTCAATTTTTTTAAATCTTCCTTCTTTTTTTAGTAGTTTACATTTAACACAGTACTGTACTGTATTTTTTTTTTTTTGTCTCTGCTCCTACCTGATTGCATACTTCCAGTTCCAAATGAGGTGTGTGGTTGACCAGTCAGTTCGTAACTCTGATGTTTGTAACTCTGAGGTTCTACTGTACTCTAATGTTTCTGATCTTCTATTCTGAATTCACTTAATCCCACAAAATTTGATTCATAGATGGATTTGGACATTGGCTCCTACAAGTCATTTCAAAGGGCAGAGATAGTACAATGTTTATAGAATAAAACATAAAGATCCTGTCCCCTTTTATCCCTCTGTGAGCAGAGGAATCTAGTGATGGTCTCGTACTAGAGTAGAAGATATTTTGCAGCAGAGGAGGCCTTAAATTCTGCCCCTAAAGTCCTGGGGGCTTCCTGCACTGTAGCTGGGAACGAGCCTCCGAGCCCGGGTAAACAGACTCATGCTAGCAGGGCTGGAGCTAGCACACTAAAAGTAGCAGTGTGGCTGGTGGAGACTCGGGCTAGTCAGCCAAGCTCAGATCCAGGGGGAAGGGGAAAGGTGGGCTTGAGCTCGGCTGGCTAGCCTGAGCCTCCGCTAGTGCTGACACATCCACACTGCTATTTTTAGCCTGCTAGCTCCAGCCCCGCTAACGTGAGTCTGACATACCCTTAGCTCTGTATTGGATGCTTCTGGGAACTGGGAGCCGGACTTTACTCCCTCAGGCATCTGCACTTATTGGTTTGCAGTGTGATTTTTTTTTTTTTTTTCCCCCCACCTCCTCTCCCCCTCCCCCTCCCCCCATACTCCTAACCAGCACAGCTATTCTAGCAAAACTTTTAAGTGTAGTTTGGGCTCTACTGTCAAATCGCTTATTGAACATTAGCTGCTGATTTCCATAGTTATTACTCGTAGTTGTTTTTTACTTTTGGTTTTGGGAGCAAAGATAAATCTGAGCGACCTGCTCTCTTGTTCCATATGAGCTGCTTGTTGTTGTATTGTTTGTATTGCTATAGTACTTAGGACCCATCGTCAGTGACCAGGACCCCATTGTGCTAGAGGTGGTACAAACGCAGAACAAAAGACAGTCTGCCCTGAAGAGCTTATAATGTAAGGGTAAGAGAAGAGACAGCAGGTGGAGATGGACAGGAGAGTACAAGGAAGCAATGAGACAATATTGGTCTGTGTGATAGGCTGTGATCTCGGCACGCCAGCAGCCTGGAGGTGGAAAATGCATGTGCATATTGAGAGGTTGCTCCTGCTCCCATTGTGGCCAGTGGCACAGCTCCCATCGACTTGAGTGGGAACAGAATCAGGCTCTTCATTTGAATGAACCAGATATTTAGGCTTGTCAGGATCAGGTTTGAATCGATAGGTGTTGGCAAACGTTGTTTTCAGCTGATACACTGATACTGACGAAAAAAAATACTCATGGGTAACAGATGGTGTGAGTGCAGCCTCTCCCTGCCACTGGCCTGTGCCTGGAAGAATCAGGTGTCACCAGCCCTGCCGCACAGAGAGCCTGTCACAGCCCCGCTTGCTCACTCCTGTGACAGCACAGCTGCCTAGGGCGCCCTGCTGCAGGGCCGGGGACACCTGATCTCTGGAGGCGCAAGGTGTGGGGAAGGCTCACTCACTCACCAGCCAGACGTATGGGAGCCATCCCTGGGGCAGGAACCTCCAGGGCTGTGGGGGGGGGGGGGGTCCATCTTTGTCCTTGGTGGGGGGTCTTTGCTCTGGGCTAGGATTGCAGCATCTCCACATCTTGTGCCTTGGAGTCTTGGGCCCTTCGGCCTTGCAGGGAGCCCCCTGTGTCCCCACTGTCAATGCCGCTCTGACGCTAACCTCTACCCCTTCCCCACCTTAATTTCCAATAACTCTAAAAATACAACGTTTTTAAAATCTTTAAAACTCTTAAAAATAAAACCCAATAAAAATAAAAAACCTTAAAGATAAAAGTAGATATTATTCATCTGAATTAGAAAGAAATAAAAAATGAATTCTGCCAAGCCTACAGATATTGCTTTGTCTGATGCCTTCTCCCAGAAAAGCTCCTAGAACTGCTATCAACTACTGATAGGGTAGCAGAGTTTACTTAAATATGATTTTCCTGTGTAATTGTTTTAAATGGGGCAGATTATTTACACTAGACTTCCTGAAGGCAAATTGAATTTGTTTATAAAGAATAGTACTAAGGTTAATGGTTTTTCTGTTAAACGGGCTTATAGTCATTTTAAACTCTCTTGTTTATTTCACTTGTAAAATGTCACGACAACCACTTTGTTTTTTGAGTAAACATATGAACTCACATTAGCATATGAAAATGTGTTCTTGTTGTCTGTGACCAAAGATTCAGACCTATATTTCACACCGTTCCAATTAAAGGGGAAAAATGGAAATTTTAAAAAACTAAAGTATTAAAACAAAAACATCAGGAAATCTTAACAGTGTAATCAGCCTGATCCTGCAGTCCTTTAATTCAAATTGCCAAAGCACTATTAGATCAGGTTCAATAATAGGTTCTATGCATTTAAGACTACGTTGTCTTGGTGGCACCAATTTATGTATCACTATCAATCAGTCTAGGAGATGAGTCAAAATAATGTCTATGCTTCCTATGTGCAGAACAGGTGGCATATATAATGTATGTAATAGTTATAGTTAATTTGTGCTTGTAGAAATTGGCTATTATGAGTACTACTTTCAGAGGGAATAGTGTCTAATGGTCAGAGAAGTCAGTTGAGAGTCAGGATCTCCGTGTTCTAATTCTGGTACTGCCACTAGCTTGTTTGTGTAGCATTGGGCAACTCACATGAGATCTGGTTAATCGATACAGGGAAGATAATAATTGGCTACCTCATAGGGGTGCTGTGACTTCCAGTTCACTGATCTTTATAAAGTGCTTTGAGATCCTCAGTTTATTAATTATTTGTATTATTGTAGAGCCTAGGAGCCCCAGTCCTGGATCAAAGCCCTGTTGTGGTAGGTGCTGTACAAACCGAACAAAAGACAGTCTCTGCCCCAAGGAGCTTACAATCTAAGTATAAGGCAAGAGACAACAGATGGATACAAATGGAGGAGTGCAAGAAAAGAATATACCCGAGAAAATATTGGTCAGCATGATAGGCTGTGGTCTCAGCACACCAGCGGCCTAACTTAACCATTTGTCCCACTCGCTACAGAACTGCACGGAATTATTATAGCTTTTAAAAGACAAAGTTTATTTTGTAAAATATAAAGTTAAAACTTCAAATTTTCAAGTCATTCATATTTTTAAAAAAAAAGCCTCCTGGCTAATAAAGATAAAAGCCATTTTGCCTCTTCTGTGTCAGAATCATTCAATTTCTCTTCACAGATCTGGGTTCTATCCCACCATAATATATAAGGCAATATATTTGGGTAGTTAATAGATACCATTCACATCCGCTTAATTTTGGACAAATCATTACTCCTGAGGGCATTCTGCGCCAAAAATTCTGTGCACAATATTTTAAAATTCTGCAAAGTTCTTCAAATTGTATTTGTCAAATACATGTGGAGGCTCCAGCATGGCATTGGGGAGCACAGGCCACTGGCTGCACAGAGGTGGGAGATCATTCTGCAGCTCCCTCCCAGGACACAGATTCAGCAGTGAGGCTGCACCCAACCCTGACACAGCACAAAGACCTGGCCTGCCCCTGAAACACCCCAGGGCCCTGCTTCTCCATGCCAGGTGCACCAGGTGTGGACAGGCAGGCTCAGCCCGGTAGGGTCCAAATATGGAGGGGCTTAGTGCGTGGGGATCCAGGTATGGGTTGAGAGGGTTCTGTCTGGGGCAATCTGGGTGTGGACAGTTTGGTGGGGGTCTGGGTGCAGGGGGATCTGGATGTACAGAGGCTTTTGGGGTGTTCTCGGTGCAACGGTAATAGACCTCTGAAGGGGGTCCTGATGAAAGTGGTTGGGGCTCAGCAGGGTGGTTTGGGTGTGAGGGGTTCAGTGGGCGGTCCAGATGCTGGGGGAGTGGGACTCAGTGGGATCAGGATCCATGTGCAGCTGGTTGGGGCTCAGTAGGGTTGGGATCCGGGTGCGGGTGGCTTGTCTGGGTAGTCCAGGTGCAGGGGGAGTGGGGCTTGTCGGAGGGGGGTATGCTCTGGATAAGGCTTGGTGGGTGAGGCTTGGTGTGAGGATTGGGTGGATGGGGGAGCAGCTCCCCATACAGGGATCCCTCTCCATGCAGCTGAGGCGTGATGGGCGCAGGAACAGGTGGGGGAGTTTGCAAAGCCTCCTGCAGCCTGGGGAGAAATCTGGGTGTGGGTCTGACCTGGCCCCGGATGCCAGGAAGTCCCATCCTCCCCTGCCCAGCCGGGACTAGCAGCTGAGCCTAGCGCACGGTAAGAGCCACCAGCCAGGTCTTCCCCAGTCCCGCCCCCTACCCCACAGTGACTTACCTCTCTGCTGGCTGTCCTGGGCACTCGAAACATACTGCTGGGGAGGGTCACATGACTGCTTTTGTGGCTTCCCTTTGCTTCCCCCTCAGAAAGTCATTTTTCTGCAGGGAAGCAAATAAATCTGTAGGGGACATGAATTCTGCGCATGTGCAGTGGCGCAGAATTCCCCCAGGAGTAAAATAATGTAATATCTTTTGTATGACGCCTCCCTTCAGATGCTCTCATTGTGATTGTAGACTATGTGTGTTCCCTCCTGTTGCTTCTAGTGGTTGGACTATCAGATCTGCCCGAGTGTATGTTGTCATTTGGCATTCAAATCGGTGCGGCCTGCAGATCATACAGAATGTGTGAAGTGTTACTTTTGTATTTGTAAAGGGCTGTCCACAACCTGTCCAACATTTCACTATCCTGTGAGTTTATTGGAAGAAAGTTTCATCATCGCTTCCCCCGGGAACATTTGGAAGAAGTATTGGGCAGCAACAAGTCACCAAAGAACATATGTCCCAGTCATGTAAACAACCTCCTGAATGAACTCCTGCATCAGCAAGGAGCCCCATTGCAGTTGATGAATTTAAAGGGGCCCTGTGTGGATGTAGAGATTGCATGGAGTTGCTTGCAGAACTGAGGCCAAAGTTAGCAATTTGTACTTTAAATGTAGTGCTTTAAATCCTTTTCTTCATGCTGCAAAAATAGATACCTCAGCCTTCCTCTACAAGGCCTAATCCAAAGCCCATTGAAGTCAGTGGGAATCTTTCTATTGACTTCAGTGGGCTTTGGATCAGGCCTTGGGAGCTTGGCTATGAGAATCTGAGAGCTGCCCAGAGACAGACTGTTTGTTTATTATTCAGGGTTAATGTACCACTGAAAATGAAAGCTAAGAATTTTGCACATAATATCAACATGCACATTGCAATGAAAGGGACTTTAACCAGATTTAAAAGAAGTGGGATCTGAAATAGCTGCTTTGAATTAGTGCTATAGAAGAAATCCTCTTATGCAAGAGGAGAGCAGAGATATTTGTTCTTTCATTGTGCTGACATAATACAAGTTATGCTTTTTTTTTTTCTTCATGTTATTGACTCAAAATGGAAATGTGAGAACCCTGATACCCTTAAGTGTTATGGATATGTCTACACAAACATACATATGACAACGGTGAAAATAATATTAAACATGTTTGTTTTTCTAGGTTAGTGGATGACAGATGTGTGGTTCAGCCAGAGGCAGGTGACCTTGCCAACCCTCCTAAGAAGTTCAGAGGTAAGTGAATGAGAGTAGTTTTAATTTCACACATGGGGCTACAGCTGGATTTGTAGTTTATGGAACGGATCCACATTCTACTCTCTTGGGCAAAGATTTGCATTACATCACAATGGAAGTCTCCAAATTTGCCAGTGCTGTAGGACTGGGCCACTGACTCTTGAAGTTGCAATATAAATGAAAAATTAATGTACAATATAAGAAGGTAAAGAACATTAAGAACAGTTGGGAAAATATTGGGAGAGGGGTTAATTTTCATTTAAACTAAGGCCCATTTACACTACTCTGGCAGTCTAACATTTACAGTCACTTTAAGACCCCTTTATGCTTCTGAAGTGCCATTAAGACTCCTGTTGTAAATAGGAAGCAAGTACAAGATGTTCACAACTACCAGAAATGGCTGATTTCTTGCGCTCTCTCTTTTTTTTTTTTTTTTTTTAAATAACAGACAACAATTTTCTTTTTAAAAAACATTTCCCTCTGTTTTTTGTCCAGCTCTACCTATAACCTTTCTTACTTTTCTCCACTTCTCTGAACATACACGTATGGATTAAACTAATATTTTTGGGAGGGTTTTTTTTTTTTTTTTTCGTTTTTCTTGCTATTATAATGTGTTGGGGGGTGGGGGAAGGATGCATTGGCCAAATGCAATTTCTGTTCCTTTTAAAAAAAAAATTATTTAAAAATGAATACTTTAAATGCAGCTCTATGTTCTGTGTGGATGTGGTGGGAGGGAAATAAAACCTTTTAATGCCTTGTCCACACTTGAAATTATCCTCGATTTCAGCCATCGATGTAACTGCACCAAAGTAAACCCAAAGTTTCCTGATACAGAATCCTTTGAAGTAAGTAGTAGGTGCTGTTAAAAGAGGGGAGTGCTACCTGGAGTTTATACACCCTTATGCCCCTGCACCCCCCACCTACAGCCTGTCTCTGTCTTAGGGTGACCAGATAGCAAGTGTGAAAAATCAGGATGGCTAATAGGTTGCCTATATAAGAAAAAGCCCCTAATATCAGGATGGTCCCAGTAATTGGGATGGTTCTGATAATATCAGAACATCTAGTCACCCTGCTCTGTCCTACTTGCCTCCTAATCACACAACCCAGGCTCCTGCCACCTTCCCCTGCCCCTCCTCTTCCTTCTCTCCAATCTCTCCCACCAGCTTCTATCCCCATCCCCTTTTTCCTGGCTGCCTGGGCCCAGCACGGGGCAAGCATTGAAAGCACAGGAGAGAATCTCCTGTTCTCAGTTCCAGTACCTGGTACTGCAGCAACAGTTGCAGAGTCAGCCCGTGCATCCCTAGAATGGAGCATGCTCAGTCGATCTGCAGGGATGGTGCATGTGGAGCCTGGTCAGCACAAGGAGCTGCGAGAGGCTTGAGTATGCTCAGTGAAGACAGAATTTAGCCACCAAGCTCTTAAATCTCTGCTGAGCATGTGCAACAATGTGTTTTCTCTAATCTCGTTCTCAGAAATGGCTGAACCATTTTAACTGAAACTTAAAATAACTAAATCAACCTTAGGCAGACACGTGGCATGAAAACTTAAGCCTGAATGGTTAAAGTTTGGCAAAGTTATAAGCAACTGACAATAGGGTCTAATAACATGACGTGTCGGGCAACTTTAACTATAGGTATTGCTACCTGCACTGGCTATACTGTTATCACTGGTGGCTGAAATAGGGATGGATTCTTAGGAGCCAAGAAACCGTGAAAGAGTTTCTAATATTGCTCTTACTCTCTGAGAGCTGGCTCTGAAAAAGGTATCCTGGGGGACCATGATCAGTGTTTTTCAGTGATGCCTTCTCAGTTTTGCTCAGTTTGCAAATAACTGTTTTTTGTTTTGTTTTGTTTTTCTACCTGCCATACAGTACCTCTCCTATAGCGTTCGCACAGTTCAAAATTGAGTACAGCTGCAGGCCTGAGTTGAAAGCATGTCCCAAAATAGTATACAGTTTCATTGTTGTATGTGTGTATACTTTCTCTTTTAGGGTGAGTGGTGGCTGCATTATGTTTCTGTTTCAGATCACCTGGGATTGAGTATTGTTCAGTTAAACAAAGCTGTGGTTGCCTTTCCTTTTGGGGCTATTTAAAGATACCATGTGCCAAATTCTGCTTTCAGTCACAGTCGTGTAAATCTGGAGTAACTGCACTGATGTCAGTGGAGTTACGCTAGGCTTGCACCAGCATGCATGAGAGCAGAATTTGGTCCCTCGGGTGTTTCCTGTAGTCTGTTGTCTATTCAAAAGAGCTTTTTGTATCTTGTGGTTGAATTAAGCCCGATTATGTAAGGTGCTGTGGGCTCTTATTTCCTATTGAAGTGAAAGGGTATTGAGGGCTCTCAACACCTTAATGGAGGTGCTCAGCACCTTAAAGGATTAGCCTTCTAGTGGTTATGAAAGGTGCTGGACTGCCAGCCAAAAGCCCTCTGTCCACAGAACAGGTACAATGTGGGCAGCAGACGTGCAAGCTTCCTTAAACTGCAACCTCAAACATACTTTAATTAATTTAACATGTAGTTATCTCCATTGGGAAATAGTTTTAGCCTCCAATAGACTACAATATGCAATAGACCACAATTAAAAACACTTACAGCACAAATTTGGCAGCACTGAGGCACACAAGGCCCTTCACTGGTATCGAAGAAGCGTAGAAATATAGGGCTGGAAGGGGACTTGAAATCATCAAGGCCAGCCCCTGCGCTGAGGCAGGACCAAATAAACCTAGATCATCCCTGACAGGTGTTTGTCCAACCTGTTCTTAAAAATCTCCAGTGATGGGGATTCCACAGCTTCCCTTGGAAGCCTATTCCAGAGCTTAACTACCTTTGTAATTAGAGAATTTTTCCTAATATCTAGCCTAAATCTCCCTTGCTGCAGATTAAGCCTTCTTGTCCTACCTTCTGGTCATGGAGAACAATTGATCACTGTCCTCTTTATAAACAGCCCCTTAATGTATTTGAAGGTCCTCCCTCAGGCTTCGTGTCTCAAGACTAAGCATGCCCAGTTTTTTTTTTTTTTACCCTTTCCTCGTAGTTTAGGTTTTCTAAACCTTGTCTTTTTTTTAAATGGAGATATCCCATCTCCTAGAACTGGAAAGGACCTTGAAAGGTCATCGAGTCCAGCCCCCTGCCTTCACTAGCAGGACCAAGTACTGATTTTGTCCCAGATCCCTAAGTGGCCCCCTCAAGTATTGAACTCACAACCCTGGGTTTAGCAAGCCAATGCTCAAACCACTGAGCTATCCCTCCCCTGGACACTCTCTCCAGTTTATTCACATGTTTCGTAAAGTGTGGTGCTCAAAATTGGACACAGTACTCCAACTGAGAACTCACCAGTGCCAAGTAGAATGGGACAGTTACCTCTCATGTCTCACTTGTGACACTCCTATTAATACTGCCCAAAACGTATTAGCCTTTTTTGCAACTACATCACATTGTTGACTCTCATTCAATTTGTGATCCACTACAACCCCCAAATCCTTTTCAGCAGTACTACCACTGAGCCAACTTTTCCCCATTTTTGTATTTGTGCATTTGATATTTCCTTCCCATGTGTAGTAATTTGCACTTGTCTTTATTGCATTTCATCTTGCTGATTTCAGACCAATTCTCTAATTTGTAAAGGTTGTTTTGAATCCTAATCCTGTCCTCCAAAGTGCTTGCATGCATAAATACTTCAATTGACTTGACTTTTCTGTTGGTTTGTACCCCTCTCCCCATGAGGCATTTAAAATAAGTGCAACATTTATGAGTAAATCAGTTTCTTTTCTGACTTTTTCCACCCCTATTTTGATATATTCAGTTTGTTTCAATTCTTTTTCTCACAATGTTTTTCCTTCAGTTCGCTCTCTTCCTTCCGTTAGAATCCCTTCTGTTTACCCTGATTTTCTTTCTCCATCCAGCCCTGCCCCCTTTCCTTTCTCCCTCCATCCTACTCATTCCTTTATCTCTCCCTCCACCATTCTCCCCTTCGCCCTCTTCTCCTTGCTATTTCCATTTTGTCCCTCAATCTCCCTATTGTTTCCTCCATTACCCTCCTCCTCAGTTCAGGGCCGGCTCCAAGTTTTTTGCCAACCCAAGCAAAAAATTTTTCCTCCGCCCCCTTACCCGCCCCATTCCAACCCCTTCCCCAAATCCCTAGCACCTCCTGCTCCCCCGGGCATGCTGCATTTCCCCTCCTACCCCACCCTCCAGGGGGGAGAAGCGGAGCGGCGGCGCGCTCGGGGGAGGAGGCGGAGGTGAGCTGTGGGGGGGAGTGGTTCCTCTGCTCCCCCCCCCCGGGTTACTTCCTGCGGCCCTCCCCACGCCCCCGCACCTCTGCAGCTCACCTCCGCTCTGCCTGCTCCCCTGAGTGCGCTGCCGCCGCTCCGCTTCCCCCTCCCTCCCAGGCTTGCCGCAAAACAGCTGATTTGCGTGGCAAGCCTGGGAGGGAGGGGAGAGAAGCGGAGCGGCGGCACACTCAGGGGAGCAGGCGGCAGTGGAGCAGAAGTGAGCTGGGTGGGGGGGGGGGAG
>NW_020664463.1:8849768-8940074 GCF_002925995.2 Terrapene triunguis | reverse complement strand
AGTGCTGCCCCAAGCACATGCTTGGAACGCTGGTGCCTAGAGCCGGCTCTGCCTCAGTTCTTCCCCTTCCCTCATGGCTCTTCATTGCCACCATTTTCTCCTCAAAAGTCTCTCGCTGCCTCCTCTCTTCCTCAATTTAACTGTTGCCCCTCTCCTTGGCCGCCCCCTGTTCCCCCCTTTCCTTCTTCAGAACCCAAAGATTTGTAAGCAATATGATTTAAATATCCCTTATCTTCCCAATTGCTCAGCTCTCAGCCTCATGTAATGTTGTATGACAATTTCACTAGATCTCCAGTCACTATAGAGTCTTTCAGGGCTGAATTTCTCATGTAAAAAATGGGCAGGGAAAAAACAACCTATGTTTAAAACCATAACACTTTTCAGACCTCTTTTTATAAACATACAGAAGCAAAAAAAAAGGCATGAGCTATTTCTTTTTTCTTTCTGGCTCCCTCATTGCAATGGCTGGGTGAGCAGGGGTCCTGTTACACTTGCTCGCTCAGGTAATATTGCCTGCTGTATTGAGCTTCTGGGCTGTTCGATTTAGTGCCCCCTCTCAGGGTCACATGGACTATCAAGTGATATTGGTTGCATCCTCTGAGAACTCTATCCTGCATTTGCTAGGGAATGGACTCAGTAATATAAGTGGATGTCTTCCAACTCTTGATGTCTATGACTAATAAATGACTGTTTTTTGTTTAAATAAAATAAATCAATGCTAGTATTTAAATATAAAAATACTGTAGCTACCTATCCATCCTAAAACTTCTTTACCCCATCTCACTTTCTCAGGCACCTACAGATGACAAATCTCTCCGTCTCCTTGCATCTGTTTTCTAAAAGGCTCTTTTGACAATCTTAGCTTAAACCACTGTTTCAGGAGAATTGTAGAAGAGGTGGTTAGATTTATAGTAATCCTAGATTTAAAGGTGACCCGCAAAGGAAAAGAAAAATTGACTTGTGCTCTTTTTGGAGTTTATATAATTTCGGAAGTGTGTGTGTGTATGTGTGCATGCGGGTGTGTTTCTTTAGAAAAGGTCCCCCGCTTGTTTTTTTACTTTAGACACTCTGATTATGTCTAGGCTGGAGGATTTAATAATGGCTCAAGAACTAGTAAAATGGTGACATCACAAGAATGAAACAAGTGAAAGTTGAGCAGTTGAAGTGGCAAGGGCTTTTAATTCTACTGTTTTTTGCTCTGTTTGTTTTTTGTTTATTTAACTTCAGTGACTCAATAGCCTTTTAAATGAAGCTTTCATTCAAGTTATGTCTCCCACTTCCTCAAATAACATGGTGAGAGTTTACAGTAAACAACCCTGAAGGTGCCCAGAGGTACTCCAACAAAACCAGGAGAGACAGTGCTGTCAAGTGGGTAGGGCAGTGGACTGGCAGTCATCAGGAGAGCTAGGTTCTATTCTTGGTTCTGCCACTGGCCTGCTATGTAATCTTGGGCAAATCAGTACATTTTTCTGTGCCTCTGTTTCCCCTCCCGCCCTATGTCTGTCTTGACTGTTTAGATTGTAAGCTCTGTGGGGCAAGGACTGTCTTTTATCATGTGTTTTTGCAGTTTTTAGCATAGCGGGGGCCCAGTCTTAGTTGGGATTTCTAGGCACTGCCATAACACTAATATTATATATTGTTTATTACTCAGGGAAGATCTTACTTGACACATTTCTTTTTTTTTTGTATGATGTAAGAAATGAGCAGGGAGAAACTTAACCAAAAACATTCAGGGTTTTTTGACACATTATCAAAAAGCAAAGCAGGCGCACAAGCCAAGTTTAAATGAAAGAAAAATTCCTTTTATAGGTCACCTTTAAGACACGGGCTTGGGACTAAGGAGAATTGCATTCACTGCACAGCTTCACCGCAGTCTTTCCTATGTGACCTTAAGCAACTCATCTAGTGCCTCCTTTCCTATACCAGGGAGAAAATAGAATTTCCCTATCACAGAGGGAAGAGAACAGAGGGGTATTGGGCAGATAAATTCATTAATATTCAGGAAGTACACAGATGCTGTGGAAACGGGGGGCTATATAAGTCTAGATGGGCTCCCCATGTTCTCTTCCCCATTTAGTTTATCTGCACCGTGCATGGCAAGTTTTTGTCAAGTATTTCCTTCTGTAAGGATTGACTTTTTTTTTTTTTTTTTTTTTCATCTTGATAGGTGAGTAATTAACACAGAGCATGTTTGTTCTGGTTAAAATACACTTTTAACATCAAGTGTAGACAGTCTGACTAGAAGTGATATTTAGGAGTATAACTGTGAAACAGTTGGATGACAAATGTCTGTATTTAATAAGGAAATGGTGTGATTGTAGCAGCAAATGCAAAAATGCTGCAGTGACAGCTCAGAACATTGCAATGCTATTTCCCTCTTTTCACCTATTGGGTTGTGTCAAATCTTGAGGAAGTATTTCAATTGCACTACTGTTGAAAGGTCACAATGTTTGCAAGATTTGTTCATGTGATTTTTGGGGAGATCTGCAGAGTATGTCTTTGCATTATAAAGCAATGCTTACTGGACTTCAGAGTTCAAAATACCAGTGCTGCCAAATGCCACTGGTGTCCCACCTTTTAGAGGAGTCTCTGGGTTGGGAGCAAAGTTTCCCCAGGAATCCTTGAGTTCCATGAGTTTAAAGAGCCAGGTCTTCTGATCGCTTTCTGCTGCTACAGAGCTTTCCCCTGGTGAGTGGAATCTGCTGGGATTTTTGATTCCTGGCTTTTTTTTTAACCACTCTGAAGTTTTCTCTTGGGAGGATAAATGCTGCCATAATGGTCAGTAAAAATTTGATTTCACATTAGTGTCATGTTTCTGTGCTATATAATAAAGACTGTACACTGTAGTGGAGACATTGCATGGAGTTGTGTGTTTACACAACTTAAGAGGATATGGATGGGGAGTAATTGGGGCCTGGAAGCAAAGCATACAAGATGGTATTTGTTCAGAAAATACCAGGCATCAGGGATATAAGTGTTGTATAAAGTGTTCTGAGAAATGAGAGGTTTTTATAATTTTATAGAATATAGGTTGTTATGGAAAATAATAGCTGACTTTGATCTAGAGGGCAAGCCCTGGATACTCAAACTTACTTTTTCAACCTACAGTATGATTTATTGGTATGTAATGTTTTGTATTTGTTGTTTTTCTTCTTCTCGGAGTTCAAAGTATTGTAGAAGTTCTACAAACAGCTGTCATGTACCCTAGTTTATATATTGTGGTTTTCATTGTAAATATTCCCACTTCAAACTAAAGCAAACATTGCTGCAAGGTGGCACGGTTTGCTTTGGTAATGCCTGGTAACTCTCTTTCTTTTAAGGAGCAGCCGCACAGAATTGAGATTAGATAGCAAAACGGTGAGGATTTTGGGTAAGTGCCAAGGAAAGCACCACCACTGTTGGTTTGAATATAAATCCAGTTTTCGAGCCCTTGAATGCCCAAGCAGGGCCTATTGCTAGGAGAAAAAGGGAAAGGAGAAGTTTCAATGAAAGAATGAATTTAATATAGTGTGATGTCTGCCATCTTGGTCAACATATCAGGGCTTGAACCAGGGATCTCCAGAGCTAAAAACATGCGCTGCTACAACTCAAACTAAAGAGCCAAGGCTCCTTAGTCAGCAATGTAACAGACTCTTATCCACTAGGGATCAGGCATAGAGGGGTGTGCATAATATACGCTTACCAATGGGCTACAGTAGTATCAGAAAATTAGTGTCAACTGAGATGGGCTATAGTTGAGTAAGGTTGTGACAATCAGGGCCCCAAAACATCAGACATACCTGCATTTTAAAAAATATAAATAAATGAGAACTTATTTTGCTTCCCTAGGAAACATAGGGACTGCCTGAGCTGTACTCGCCTCCTTCCCCCTTGTGTTCATGCTGTCCTTGGATTTCTTGCTGTGTTTCAGTTTTGATGACTATTCACTTGTAGAGTGTGAGAGGATGTGTAAGGTGAGCCAGATTCTGTTCTTGTTTCCACTGTTGGAGAACTCCACTGAGTTCACAGCAGTGAAACTGTGTGGGATTTGCATCTATATCTAGTATAGCCTAGAGATAAATTATGAATTTGACACTTGGATATCACCTATAAGTCTCTAGTGATGAAACAGGATGTACTTCCTACTACAAATAATGCGTATGGGACTTTCCATATGTGTTTTTTACAGATTAATAGGCTATGCTCGGGAACTAGATACTGGGTAACTGCAGATGTGAACCTCTTTATGGTGCAGTGTTATCCAAAGCTGATCTAAATCAGTGGTTAAAAGCAGCACATTGCCTATCTTTAGTTCCCAAACATCTCAGATGCTGACTCTTGTTCATTTTTTATTTTTTTTTATTTTTCTGATGGTAACAAGTAATTACCTACCTTTTAAAATACGCAAATATAGAAAATATACAAAAATATATGAGCTATATTTTTCAGTAAATTAAATTGAGACGTTTAGGCACTGATCCAGCGTAGTATGAAGGTATGTGCTTAGCTTGGGCATGGCATATGCTTGTTAATATTGAAGTACCTGGAGCTACAGTCCTAATTGGGATTGTGTGTAGTTGTGGGAAGAAAGCATTTTTGGGGGTAGGGAGAGCTGGGGAGAGTCTTTGAGGCAGTTTATTTTGAAATGATTTTTGATGAATATGCATTAGGACTGTGTGAGCACCTAGGTATAAGTGCAGTAATGAATAAATAAGCAAACATGCCCATGGACCAGGATTCTCTAGTCTGCTAGGAAACAACTTGTACCACATAAGCAGTGCAAAGTGGCCTTAAAACTGCTAGTGAAGAATTCCCACTCTGCAGAAGAACTCTCTGCTGGTGTAAAGGAGAGGAAGTGGCTCTGATTACTCCAGCACCAGCTGCCTCCTTGTCCCTGACATAATTCCCTCTCCTTTCTCTTATGTGGGTGACTCGGGAGGGCATGGGGGAGCAGAGCTCTATTATTCTCAATCCTCCACTGAAGTAAGATCCAACATCAATGCCATAAATCAAAGCTACTCTTGTACTCCTCCTTTGAAAATCCCAGTGGTAGATTATTAACATTGATTCAGAAATAGTTATAAAATTTGATCATGTCTCACAATATTATTTTTTAACATTTTAGTTTAAATTACCCAGCGTTATTGAGTGTGGAGGTCTGCGTTTAGGCCCACCACCACACACAACACCCCATAGGGTTTTATTAGTTCTCAAGCAAAGTGTGTGTTTTTTTTTTTTTTTTTTTTTTTTCTCTGTAAAATTTTCATTGAAAATTGATGCTTTTTTCTGATTGATTTTTATATGAAAAACACCAATTACAACATTTGCTGTTTAAAACAGAATTCTTCCGAGGCTAGCTTTGATAACGGTTGATGATAAGAGTACATAGGAATAAAAATAGTTAAATATTTGTTGTTCTGAAGAAAGTCAGACTTGGGCAAGTCACTTAATCTCTCTGTGCCTCTTTCCCATATATAAAATGGGGAAAAAGTCCCTTTCTCCTGCCCCTTTTCTGCTTTGTCTATTTTGACTGTAAACCCTATGGAGCAAGGGATACCTCTTATTATGGATTTGTACAGCACCTAGCATAAAGGGGATCTATTCTTAACGGAGGCCTCTAAGCTCTACTGTAATTTACTAGTACTAGAGAATACACTGTGCTGTGTGACGTTGGCTGTGCTAGTCTGCTGAAAGAGTGGTCCTGTGGTTAGGACACTGACTTTGGACTGTAGAGCCAGAATTTAATTTTCTGCCCCACCACAGACTTCCTGCGTGACTTCAGACTATTCACTTAGTCTGTCTCTCCCTCAGTTTCCCATCTGTGAAATGGGGCTAATGCCAGATAGAAGTTCTCTGTCTCACAGGGATCTTGTGAGGATAAATACACCAAAGGTTCTGAGATGCTCATATCATATTGTTAGAGGGGCTGTGTAAGATAGGTCATTACTGAGGTCAGTAAAAAATGTTTATTGTGTATGTGACTGCGGTAGTGTCGTGTATAGTCAGTGTATGTTTTCCATTTTGCCTAGAGCAGCAAAATGCCCTGTAACCAACCCTGCTACCATGGAGTAATGAGCAGATACCATTTGCGACTTTTATATGTAACATTCTATCTCCACTAGGTGTTAAGAAACCTTAGGTTGGAGAGCAACTTTTGTTCCTTTGATACCGTCTTGTTAACCAACCTTGAGGAAAGTACACATGGAACTGAACACAGTGTTAAAATTCCTAATATTCCTTGCATCTGAGGCCATAATTTTTTATTTTAGCACTGCCAAGAGGATAGGAGGAGCAGATCGCTGAAGTCAAAAAGTAGGGCACGTATTCTCAGGGTTTCAGAAGTCACACATGTTCAGTCAATATATATATTGGTATGGCTTTATATATATATAAAGCCATACCAGAGCAAAGAAGAATAAAGGGGAAAAAAGCATGGAAGCTTGCACATTTCTTGCAGGCTTATGGCCTACAGCCCTGCATTGGGTGTTCAGAGAACCTGCGCTGAGTGGGAGGGTGTAGGTGTCATTGAAAGATTTATGGTTGACTCAGCTATTTCCCCCACATTTATGGTTTCATTACTGTCAGAATGTTTTCAATCTAATCTATGCCCAAACATTGTGGTATCTAGGCATTGCTGGAAAAACAAAACAAATGAACCCCACCCAGACAAATAAGGGAAGCATCTTTCAACATCACTTTTATAGGTATTTTTTTCAATTTTCTGCAGATTGCCTTTTCAAGGTGTGTCCTATGAACCGATATTCTGCACAGAAGCAGTACTGGAAAGCTAAACAAGCCAAACAAGGAAACCATACAGAAGCAGCCTTGCTTAAGAAACTACAAGTAAGAGACAGGTTATCTGAATCTGTAGGCGGTGGTAGAATTACAATAGAATGAAACAACAACAAATACCTGGAGAATTGCCATGATGAGTATTATGCTACTATAGCAACCCTCCTTATGTACCCCTTCATCCACCCTCCTCCCTCCTTGACTGACAGTGTTGCCCTTTACATCCTGTCCGTCCTGCCTTAGATTGTCAGTCCTTTGGGACAGGGATTGTATCTTTACTCATTGTGTGAAGCACTGGGGACTCCCATGACATAATATTCATTTATCAAATAACTGACTTAATAGGAGCAGCCCTTTCTTTTAATTTACTGTGTCATTTTAGGTCTGAATTCTAGGAGTCAGGCAAAGGGACATTTAGAGAACCTTTTTCCACACCTTCAGCCTGAAATATCTCCAGTAAGGCTGTTTTTATTGCCTTCAGTCTAGGTGGTGGCACTTTCTCACCTAATTGTCATTGGACACCATACACCACCTCCTTTGCATCAAACACTGGATATGAGGAAAGGGTTCCTCTATCACTGAAAAGGGGTCTGCACAGACAACAAAATCAGAGGGATGATGCTGGCTGGGTGAAACGTGATTACCTGTAGACATAATTTCACACAATGAAGGAACAGCATTCAATGCTACTTTCTAAAAGCAATGAAGAAAACCTCCAGTGGTAGGTGGTGTAGATAGAGCAGGGGACTAGGAGTCAGCACTCCTTGGTTCTCTATCCACCTCTGCCACTGACTCTGTTTGACCTTGAGTAAATCACTTTAAACTCTGAACCTGGAACATGTAGTTTGTGAGCTGAATGCTTCACTTGAGCAAAGTCCCATTAAAGTCAGTGGGGGAGGGGCGGTCTGTGTGGGTACAGCAGTATGCCACACGTTGTAGAATCAGGGCCTCAAGCATCTATAAAATCACTCACTAAAACTTACACAGTATTGCAAAGATTAATTCTTTTAAAGTTTTTTAAAATATTTTTGAGAATCTTGGGTGAAACATACTATATAAGTGGCATTATTACTGTGCAATTCTTTTTCCTGTAAGTTACTTCTGATATAACCAGAAGTGTTTTGGTTTATACTGTCCATATATTTAATGCTTTTTTAACATTTCAAATCTTAAAGGAGAAGATGGGAGGGTAGAACTGCTTTTTTTTTTTTTTTTTTTTCTTTCCCCCTTTCAAAAATTCAGGATGACATAAAGCACCAGGAAATATATTTCTCGTTATTGAACTTCTAAAATAGCATGCAGCTAGAACATGATCCGTAAACTATGAATCATTTTATTTTGGGGAATATAAGCCCTGAATGATTATATGGCATCTGTGTGTTTATAGTGCACAAAATTATGATGCAGCAAGAGACTGGTGCTAAATTGTTTATATCAATAGTGCAGTAACAGCTGTAAATTGAAGAAGGCATTTTTAATGTGATGCCATTTCCTTTACTTCCTCACCATCCCAATAGCTGAATCCTAATATTGATTTCCTATTGAAATAAATGATTCTTTTACAGCATGCGGCAGAAATGGAGCAGAAGCAGAATGAATGCGAGAACAGAAAGTTGTTGGGCGAAATCGTAAAATATAGCAATGTCATACAGGTAAGCTACTGAGATGCATCTGCATTCTCTCAGAGCTGAAAGGGAAACAGATGTTTCATGTCAGGGGTTATTGGGAACATGAAACTAATGTTGCAATTCTGGTTGTCACAGAGCAGATAAATAAAACTTGGTAAAAGGTGTTATACTGTGTTTTTCTTTTTTTAAAGAATACCAGAAGTAGTGTATGTTCATTTTCTAATGGTGTGCCACAATAGTATTTATCAATATGTAGTTATTGTTACTTCAGTCTGGAAAATGGATGTAAATATACATTTCCATGATATATGTTGATATCATCATTGAAAAAGTGCTATGCAACTTCATCTAAACCACAGGAGTCATTCTTCCTTCTTGACATAAATGTGAAAGATGTTATATTCTCAAGCTTAGTAAAACCTTTTCTTAACATACGGGGGCCTATAGTTGAATGATCTCATTAAAGGGGTAGTGACATTAAGAACAGTCCCAGGGAAGAGGGCAAGGGGCACCCGGATCTCTAGCGGTGAGTTTCAACTGGCCTGACCATTGTATCCCAACTCACTGTTGTTATACTCTGTATCTAAGAGATGTTGTGTAATATGTCATTGGAAAGCTCATAACTCACTTGCTAATATCATTGTGTAATGTTAGGTGCAAACAACCGATGCAAAGTTACGGACATAAACTGAAATCATAATTCATAAAATGTGTTTGCCAGTCAAACAGGAGTTACTCCACCCTAAGCAAAGGAATGTAGTTTCACCTCTAGGCAGTTACTTCTAAAGTACTTTTGAAAGATCATGGAAATATATTTACAAATCAGATCAACACAGTTATCAAGCTAACAAGTGGGGGGAAGAAACAGCCTGGCTACACCCCAGCAGGGAGGAGAAACTTTATCTGAGCTATAATGATGGAGGAGGGGGGTTCTAAACCTCAAATAGTAAGCAATTGAATCAACGGATTGAATACAATATTAGTGTATCATATAAGGAGGGCCCTACCAAATTCATGGCCATGAAAAACACATCACGGACCATGAAATCTGATCTCCTTCTGTGAAATCTGGTCTTTTGTGTGCTTTTACCCTAGATGATACAGATTTCACTGGGGAGAAAGTTTCTCAGATTGGGGGTCCTGACCCAAAAGGGAGTTGCAGGGGGTCACAAGGTTATTTTAGGGGGGTAGCAGTATTGCCACCTTACTTATGTGCTGTCTTCAGAGCTGGGCGGCCAGAGAGCGGCGGCTGCTGACTGAGGGCCTAGCTCTGCAAGCAGCAGCGCAGAAGTAAGGGTGGCAATACCATACCAGACCATCCTTACTTCTGCACTGCTGCTGGCGGCGGCTCTGCCTTTAGAACTGGGCTTCTGGCCAGCAGCTTCCGCTCTCTGGCTGCCCAGCTCTGAAGGCATTGCTGCCACCAGCAGCAACACAGAAGTAAGGGTAGCAGGACTGCAACCTCCCTTACAATAAACTTGCGACCCACGCCCCCAACCTCCTTTTTGGGTCAGAACCCCTATAATTACAACACTGTGAAATTTCAGATTTAAATAGCTGAAATCAGGATTTTAAAAATCATAAATGTCATATGACCGTGAAATTGACCAAAGTGGACCCTGAATTTGATAGGGCCCTACATATAAGGCCTTTTATGAATGCTTGTAACACACTGGTGATTAATATGATTGTAAAATGTAGGTATTAATACTGTAAGAGGAATTATGGATATTTATTGATATTATGTTTTAAAGTGTGTGGCTGAACAAAGGGAGGAATAGTTCCTGCCCAGACAGAAGTGGGGTTGGGGGAGGAGGTCTAGGGAAAGCTATTTACCTGTCTTCTATGTAAATTAAGCATGTTAGGATCAAAACAATGGAAGCCCCATTTATATACCAGGGGAAGCCCACAGGAATGGAAGAACAGCATGAGGTCAGCTTCCTGATGGGCACAGCATGGGGGGCACACAGGAAGGCTTCCTGCCTCCTGAAGCAAGGTCATTGAATTTTGGGAGATACAAGCAAGGACAGGAAGCTGTTTTAGGCATCCATCACTAGGCAGACACAAGAAGCCAGCACTCTTGAAAGCTGTGAAAGATGGGTCCTTCAACCAAGTGTGGGTGGGTGAGTGGGGTGAAGTCTCTGGAACTGAATATAGGTGAGAAACCTGCTTAGGCAAAGAACTTTCACCTAGGAGGACAAGGGAAACCAGCCCCTTGTGCTTCTGAGAAAAGTCCTGACTGAGGGACAGTCTGCCACAGCTGGGAAGAGAATTGACAGATGAAAGAAACAACTTGTGCAAAGCCTGTATCTTGCTAGGTTAAGTTTTAGACTTTTAGATGCCTATTGCCACTTTTACTTGCTTGTAAGCCTTGCTGACTTTATTCCTTTTACTTAATCTCATTTAACTTATGTCCTATTGTAAAATAAAACAAGTTTATTAACTACAAACCAACTCAGTGGTGTGTTTAAAGGGAAGGGCATATTCACACCAGTTAAGTTGTTAAACTGTGATGTGTTTTTGTGTCTGGAGGAACAAATGAACCATGTTATTTCTCTGACCTGTCCAGGGGAGAGCTGGACATTGCAGAGCACATGGTTTTGTGAAAATATGGGACTGGGAGTGTGTTGGGGTCTCCTTGCTGGCTGTAACCAAAGCTGGTGGAAATTGCTGGGGGGCTGCTGGGATCAAAGGTGCTGAAGCTGGGATAAAAGGTGCTGAAGCAGGGCTGTCTAGTACACAGACATTCAGGGTGTGACCTGCATGCTGGTAGGCTGTTGGTGAGAGGCTGAGGTTGGCAGCTACAGCAGCAAAGCATTGTGAGGCACCCAAGGTTACAGGGGGAGGGTGATGGTCCCACCCCTCACTGGTCTGGATTGGCACCTTGCACTGGCCAGACTGTGAGCAAGGTGTATATACTATATGCCACATAAGTGATCACTACACTGTTTTCTTCTGTTTTCTTTAGGATCATATACAGTAAATATTTCCTTGGTTTATTCTAATGTACTTCAATCTCTTTTCTAGTTCGATTTTTGTCTTCGTTTATTTGTTATGAAAAATTGCCAAAAGCTTTTTAAATAAACCCCTGACAGAAAGGCAGAAGGAACCCTAATTATTTGTTTTATTGACAGTTACTGCACATAAAAAGCAACAAATATCTCACCGTCAATAAGAGGTTACCAGCTCTCTTGGAGAAGAATGCTATGCGGGTGTCTCTGGATGCTGCAGGGAACGAGGGGTCCTGGTTTTACATCCAGCCGTTTTGGAAGCTGAGGAGCGAAGGTGACAATGTAGGTGAAAATACTGAATCTCAACTAAGTTGTTTAGGGAGAAAGCAAAGGGATGCAAGAAGAAGAAGAATTTCTTAGTTAATGGCATAAATCAGGACTCAAAAAGCACACAGAGTTATTTCTAAACAATGTCTTTGCTGAATATACAGTATATAAATATATAATGCCACCTCAAATGCTAGAGGGAAGATAACGTCCCGGGTTTGGTTCTACACTGGTGATGCACAGTGGGTAAGAGTGTCAGCTGGTGTAAATTGGTGTAACAATGACATCAGTGGTGCTACACTGATTTACACCAGCTGAGAGTACATCCTGTTGCACATTGGGGGGGGAGGAAGATGATATAGGAAAAGAGCCCGTAGATTCTGAAATGAACTTACAAAAAGCAAGAACATTCAGCATAAAGGGCAAAATTCTGTTCTCAAGTCCATAGAGCAGATCTCTAGCAAATATGCTGCACTTTTTCCATGCATTGAACTCCTTATGCCCTCTCAGGAAAACTTTGCCTAACTCCGAGAGGGAATTGGATTTGATAATCAGGTGGATCCTTTCCATCTCTATCGAGTATGATCCTACTATTGAGTCCAGGCGAGTCTTGCATGTTAGTTAAAGATAGAATGTAAGTAGAGATCATGACTGCAGATCTAAGAGAATTGTGTCCTAAGCTTGAAACTCACTCCTTAAATCATGATCCACATCCACTATGCCAGTTCAGATCCACGTCTGAGAGGGCCAAGTTCCGGGTTTGGCAGCTTCACATTGCAGACCTGACTGGGGATTCCTGGGCAGGCTCTTCAGTTGTGGAGTGCTAAGCAAATTTCTCATCAGCAAAAGCCACGTACAGTAGTGCTTTCTTAGACCGCAATAGTTTCTTATGAAAATATACTGGAGGAAAATGTTGATAAAGTATGCTAGAGGGAGTTGTTACAATGTATTTGATTTGTCTGATAGATCACACTGTAACCCGGGGTAGGCAACCTATGACACGCGTGCCAAAGGTGGCACGCGAGCTGATTTTCAGTGGCACTCACACTGCCCGGGTCCTGGCCACCGGTCCAAGGGGCTCTGCATTTTAATTTAATTTTAAATGAAGCTTCTTAAACATTTTAAAAACCTTATTTGCTTTACGTACAACAATAGTTTAGTTATATATTATAGACTTATAGAAAGAGACCTTTTAAAAACGTTAAAATGTATTACTGGCATGTGAAACCTTAAATTAGAGTGAATAAATGAAGACTTGGCACATCACTTCTGAAAGGTTGCCTACCCCTGCTGTAACCTTTGATTCAGATTTTCCCATTAATATATTTAGATGCAAAATTTAAAAATAATATAAAGCCAAGGCTGGATCCTTGATTTGGTTATAGGTAATACATTTAAATTCACTTTAAGAACTGTGAGTGACACAATGAGGATGACATTCATATTTTATTATATGATAAAACTAAAGCAAGCATGTTTTAAAGAATTACAGTCTAACAACTGAACTCTGCATTTATGCTCACATTGCTAAGATGAAAAGACACTAAGGGGTGATCAGTCCCTTGATGAAGGAATGGGTGTCGGGTCCTTCCTTTAAGCTCTGTATGGTGGTGTATGGAACGCTCCATAAATTGGAAGCTATCCTATTTATAGTAAATTATAATATATTAAATCTACCTTTTTCCCATGTGTGTTCTTCAGCTGCCGTATTTAATTATCAGTACCTCAGAACCAAAACATCATTATCTTCTTTTTTGGCTATTAATATCAAACAACATTCTAATTATCATTTGCGTCAATCAATATTGCAAAGATCCAAAAATTCCCCTACAACTCTTGCTAAAACCGGTTAAAACAAAAACATATTTACTACATGACCCAAGGTTATGCCTTGAGTCACTACTATTAATACCTTTTTATTCACTCATACTAACAAACTTAATTTTAGGTCTAAAGTTTAGGCTTCATATTAGCTAAAGGCCTATGCCCTACTTGCATTTCAACACATTTTCAGTTAGCATAAGTAAATATTACCCTCGTGGTTTAGAATAGTGGCTGCTTAGCATTGTGAGATTTTTCTTTTTAATAATAATAATAATAATAATAATAAAAGATTTTTAATTTGATCTTACACTGACTTCTTTGGAGCACTTCCATAGATATTTGGCATCATGATTGAACCATATTACTTAATGCATTCTAGCAGTCTAGTTTGGATTCATTTATTAATATCCAGTTAGGTAGATAGTAGTTTTGTCCCAATTCTGCAGTCGTCCATCAAATAAAGCTCCATTTGACTTCTATAGGAGATTTGATTGGTAAGGACAGAAACTGCTCCGATTGAAGTGAATGGCAAAGTTCGCACTGACTACAGTTAGTGCAGGATTAACTCCTTATTGACTGCTGATTTTGACCCTCTGCCAATTAAACTTGCTTTGTGTGTGGTATTGTGATAAGCCAAGGGAGATGGATATGCACAGCCACTCACAGTTGGTGCTCAGAAGTCTGCAGAATAGTGGCCTAATCCATCTGTCTGATCTAATTATAGTAGTATCTCAGTAGGTGAAGTTACTCCAAACTCCTATTGGATTTCAGGGTTGCTCTAAATTACCACAGCAGCAATGGCCCCCTAGGGGCCATTTTGCTGGCCCAAGATTGCAAGAGTACAATGTGTTGTGGGCGTGGCTTCTGCCACTCCCAGCACATCCTCTGCACCAGGGGGCTGGGCAGAGGAGGATTGCATAGGTCTGGTGATTGCTCTTTGAAGAGGAGGCTTCAGATGCCCTCTTAAATCAGCTTTCCATAGCCTTTGCATCTTGAGATCTGGCCCAGAGATTATAGGGACATAGTTAGGCTCTCATTAAAGTCAAAGGATAGATTCTCATTGACTTAATGGTGAATTGCATCAAACCCTAGAAGATACCTATTTGGGTTGGAAAGTGAAAGAGTTTAGACCAGGGACTCGTTAATTAATTACTGCCACAAAGTGAAAGTGGGAAATAAAACTAAACCAGTTCAGGTGTTTGTAGGAGTTACAGTTCCTTTCCAAATCTGTGCCTGGGTCAGCACAGCTGTGTGCCACTCCTTACTTCTGGCCCTCCCACCCCCATATAAAATCAGATGTTAGCGCTCATGAATAATACCTTTTTTAAAATGGGATGCTTGATTATGTGTTATCTCAGTAATTTTGTTGTTGTTATAATCCAGCTGTACTTTCAATGGATTTTGAAGTCCTGATTCAATTCTGCAGGATACAAGCCTGATGGTTTATTTTGGTTAATGAATTGTCTGATCTTAACTTCTTACACGGTGTAAGTAAAGTCTGTATGAAGCATGGCATGCAGGAATGTATTGCATAAGTAATGCACTTTAAAGGCACTTTTTTCATCCTTGTTTTGGATTCCTTTAGTAAACTTTCTTGTTTTGGATCTGCTAGGATTTTGACATGTATTCTGAGCATGATGACACCTTGTTTTGTTACCAGTATTTATTTAACTATTGTTAAACAACTTGAAACTTGTTTTCACCCCCCCCCCCCCACCCCGCACCACCAATGGGCCAAATTCATTAGCTTTGATTTCAGTGGAGTTACATGAAGGATGAATTTGGCCCAATGTGGTGTCAATTGCATTAAGTTAGCAAATGCAGAAATCAACTTTGTGTGTTTGTGTTCCAAAAAAGCATGGCTCTCTCAGCATTGCTCAGGACACGGGTCACAGTTTTTAGTAGTCACTTCCTAGTTTTTGCCTATATGCGTGCTTAGACTTGCTGTGAACACCAAAACCAAATCCCAGAATCAACACCAAAGTTTGAGCAGGGCTAATAGTATTATTCTACTTGGATTTAAAGTATTTCCTTTGTTAGATTTGAGTAGAATTCTTGTCACATAAATCTGTTGTTTTTTAGGTTGGAGACTGTTTTCCATATTGTTTTTCCCAGATCTGGCTGTTTTGTGCAGCTCAGGCAGTGCACAAGAGCTGGAATCGGGCTGTAGCTGACGGGCTGGCAATTCCTCCAGTAGGGAGGGATCCGTCAGTTGGCATAGCTGGCATCTGTGATGACCACCACCCATTGTGTAGGTGCCTTTCAGGACAGGGGGGCAGACCATAATTTGATTTTCAGTTGGTGTATGATCCTTTAGGGCCCATAGCCAGCTGGGGTAAGTTAGAGTACTCCTTAGGCTGCTCTAAGTCAGATCAGGACTGGGGTTGGACCACAGCCACTCACTTAGGTTGATCTGATGTTGCCCCCCCCCCCCCCCCCCCCCCAACAAACCTCAAAACAAAACAAAAAAACCCTGGCCCCAAGCCTCTAAGGCTGTTGTGAAATCAAAGACCTAATGATGGAGAATTTTGATTGATAGCAAGGGCTGGAGAGGGATCTTCCTCACAATCTCTGGACTATTTTCCCAAGTTTTACCTACCATCTGACTGGCAGTGCATGGGAATGAAGAGCAGTTAATGCAGTTTTTATCTGGATTGGTTTGTTTTTACAGACATGGAATTGATAGGTTCATAGGGCCACTTTTCCACCCACAAATGCCTACTGAATCAAGCAGCAAGCTCACTGAGAGTGCTGAAACTTGTTGGGATGACACTTTGAACTTGAGCCGCTCACTGGGGGATGTACTTGCTTATCTGGTTGAAAAAAATTCCATGGTCTCTGAATTGTCCTCAGAATACGTTGGCCAAGCAAAGGTCCAAGAGCATCATCTGAGCTGAGCCCTAAAAAATGTAGCATTGCTCCATTTTATTGGATAATTACATGTGACTAAATTGACATTTATTTCTGGCCTCCAGATAGTTGTGGGAGACAAAGTTGTACTGATGCCAGTCAACGCGGGGCAGCCTCTGCATGCCAGCAATATAGAGCTTCTAGATAATCCAGGCTGCAAAGAGGTGAGTTCAGCAAAAGAGGGATAGTTGGCAATTCAGAATGTGTACGCTTCCTCCTTTTTTGGTATGCTCAGCTCCCTCATGGGCTAAAAGCCAGCAGCATACACCAACTCTAACACTGCTGATACTACCCCTGAGAGAATGGCCCAGCTACTTGACAACCTAAAGGCAAAACATGCCTGATTCTGCAAGGCACTGACAGCTTCCTGGGAGTTATTGAGTACCTGACACTCTTACTGATGTCAATGTGTGAGGCAGGTGTTTAGCACCTCTCAGGATCAGGCCTTTAGGCTCTCCTGTTAGTAAGCACTATAACCAGTCATAAACATTTGGGCCACTCTATATCCATCATCATCATTGTCACCCATCATTATTTATTAGTGTTACTGTATTAGATGGGAACCCTCATCATGGACCAGGACCCCATTGCCCAGAACAAAAAGATCTTACTGTACCATTTTATGTATTAAAAAGACTAATTCCGTGTTAAAAGAACAAACAAACCCTCAACCTATAGGTGTGTATATTTTTAACAGGTAAATGCTGTTAATTGCAACACAAGCTGGAAAATAACTTTATTCATGAAATACAGTTGCTACAGAGAAGACGTTCTTAAAGGAGTAAGTATGAGTCACATTTTTGTAATTTTGTTTGTATTGAATTTTAAAATTTGGAACAATTATGCCATATTCAGGTTAATTGCACCTAGGAGAAATATTACAAAGAACTAGAACCGGAAAACCACCTTACAGGAACAACCATAGCTATCTTGCATTATCTAGGATCCTCCACCAGTGTCCCACACCAGTCCTATATAAAAATGCAAAGGAAGAATACTGGCTTACTGTTGAATAATCTTAATTTTTTATTTGTATTGTAGTATATCCCAAAGGCCCCCATCAAAATTGAGGACCCCCAGGGCAAGATATGGTACAAACACATGACGAAACCTCTGCCTTGAACAGCTTACCCCTTAGTTTCAGCCAAGATGCAGAAAGTGGTTGTAACAGATAGTAGGAGGGAGTGGGGCATGAATGGTGGGAGCACCGGTTATAAGATGCTGCTGCTATAAAAGTGAATGTTGTGCACAACTTGAGGGCTCTGAATCGCTTAGTTTTATTTTAAATACATTAATATCAGCAGTCCCCACGTGCTCCTTAACTAGCTATTATCAACTGGCAATTTCATGGTGGCAGTGGGTTTTGAGGAGGAATGTGAAGGAGGAAAGAATAGGTGCTTACAGAACTGTTTGGGGAGGGTGTTTCATGCTTACAGGAGAGGTGGAGGACAGCAGGAAGATGCCTGTGGAAGAAGCAGATGCTGGAGACTGGCATTGTTAGCATAGCAGAGGGGGCAGGACACAGGAGCAGTATAACACACATGAACAAATAAGTAGGGAGGGGTCGACTTGTGAAGTGAGGGCAAGAAGATAGTCTGATGAAGTGGAAAAGGGGAAACCGCTGGAGGGATTCAGATTGAAAGAGGGTTTACGACAGGCAAGGATGTTGACCTGGGAAGGTGGAGGGCAATGCAGGTGCCAGGGAGTGCTGAGAGGAGGATGTTGTAGTAGTTAGGATGGGAGGTGGTGAGGCTGGAATAAGAATTTGAGCTGGGTGGGCCGAGAGAGAAGGCGGAAGCTTTAAAAAGTTGTGGCGGAGGAGGAAATAGTGTGACTTCAGTGCAGCTTGGATGTGTGGGGCAAAGGAGAGGGAGGAGCCAAAGTTAACAAGGAGTAGCAGGGAGGACAGAGAAAGCACAGGGAGTGTGTAAAGTTTGGCGGGGAGGGACCAAGGTCCTGATCCTCCTCCACCCTGGAACCTTATGCAGTAATTTACACTTGTTCCGAGGCCACTTGACATGATGCCAGATCAGAATTTCTAGAAGTTTACAGGCATCTGGCAGAGGTGTAAACAACCACACAAAGTACAAGACTGTGGAGGATTGGATCCAAAGTTCAGCTTTAGTCAGCTTTAGTTCCAATTGACGGTAAGACATCCATGAGGAAACATCGGGGAGAGACATGCTGAGATGAGAGAAGGATAGGTCAGGAATGGAGCATAAAGATGGTAATTGAAGCCAGGTGAGCCAGTGAGATCCCCTAAAGAAAAAGTGGGGAGAGGACAAGAGGGCCAAGCCCCCTCTCCACTACCAGAAGTGATGGGGGAGAAGGAGAAGGCCCCATTGAAACAGACGTTGCTGGAACAACCAGATAGGCAAAAGGAGAACTGGGAGAGCACAGAGTTATAAAAGCAAACAATGATAGGTTGTTAAGAAGGATATGATCAATAGGGTCAAAAGCATTGAAGATTTCAAGGTAAATGAGGATTGGGTTGAGGGCTTGCGATTTGGCAAGCTCTGCAGTGAATGTGACTCTCCATCACCACAGCACCAATGTTCAATTCAGCATAATTAGCAATCTGTGTTAGAAAAGGCCTAGGACAGGAATAACTGGGTATTGCTGTCTGTGTTGAGGTGCATTGGCAGAACTGTGTGAAGGGGAAGCTTGTACAACCCCTGGCAACAATATGCCTTATTCACATTTCTAGAGTGTGCTGTCAGCTATTCATTTTCACCAAGCACTATTTTTGATTAAGCATAGTTAGAAAACCAATTAAAAAAATTCCTTAAACTTAAAAATTACCCCAAAGTGGTTGTCATCTTTTCATTGTCATGCTTTGAAATAGATTTTATTTTCATTAACGTTTCACAGGGTTTCTATAAGAATAGATTTGCAAGTCAATAGCCTGCCTACAGCCTACAAAACCAAGATGTCTTCTCCCCTTTCCATGAGGCCCCAGCAACAGGAAAAAAAAAAAATCAAAGGTCCCACTTACACAAGTGAAAAGTAATGTGGACTCTGTTGACGCCAGTGGATTCATATGGCTCAGATTCTGGATTCATATGGATCAGACTCTGGCCCAACATTTCCAATCACCTTGTCTTCCATTTGGTAATACTTCCCTTTCCTGTTCCTTTAGGGGGATGTTGTTAGACTCTTTCATGCGGAACAAGAGAAGTTTCTGACCTGTGATGAATATGAGAAGAAACAACATATTTTCCTTCGTACAACATTGCGTCAGTCAGCCACTTCTGCAACAAGTTCTAAAGCACTGTGGGAAATAGAGGTATTTTTGCCTGTTATAAATATTTTAGGAGGCAAAGTAAAATGCATCATTCCTGGCCATTTGGTCTCACCATATACCTCCCAGTAACTATTCTTGTTTTTATGAAGCAGTGTGTATAGGATGAACACTTAAGAGATGCTTTATTGCTACAGTCATGTGGGGGAGAAGATGTTTTCTTGCTATATATATAGCTGCACAGAAGCAAAGTAATGAAGGGTCAAATTCAGACCTGGCATAAATGGTGCAACTTTATCAAAGTCAATGCAGTGACACTGCTTCTCCTGAATCTGACCCAAGATAGGTATATATGGAATCTCATGGGATGCATATATTTGCCATTAATGACACATGGCAATAGAGTATGGCCCCGATTCAGCAAATTGATTGAGTCCATTCCTCTTCAGCAGAGCCTGTGCTTACAGTAAAGCTTTGCTGAATAGGAAGGCTTTGCTGAATTAGGGCCTAGATTAGCAGGAGTTTTTGTTTTTGATAGAAGAAGAGGGGCAATTGATATGTCTTAGAACCTTACTTCCACAGTGTGCAAGGATCCCAAACTGCTAGACAAACGTTACACTGTGAAAACAAAAGACTTCTTTCTTGGTCATGTGGATTGCCACATGCACACGGGCGAAAGAAAATGCAGGCCTGTTATTTACCAGGCTGCACCTGGCAATAGACTATATTGGTAAGGGATGCAAGGAGAGTATGGGTCACGATGCAAACTGCAGACACACACACACACAACTAAAATTAATCAATTTAAAGTTTTATTGGGGATAATTACAAGGGGTAAGGGAGAGCAGCGTTTGATTAGCTAATAGAGTTAATGAAACTTAAAACACACAATGACTAAAATATCTACTAACAATATTTATAAACAAAGATGCAGCAATTAGTAATAACTGATACTTACAAATACAAACCAACGCATAACGACCGGCAAACGTAGAAACTCTGTTTGAAACACGTGAGCTGAGAGAGAGGCTTCGAGGTGATCAGGCTCGGTTACGGGTGTACACAGGATACACAGGATTTGTTTTTCTTTCTCCTCTCCCTGCCTGCACATGGCAGGCAGCCTATAAAGTACCAACTATGACATCATAGAAGTGTCATAGGGGACAGGGCCCAAAACCTGTTTGTGTTCGTTTCTGATTGGCACAAGCAAAGTTTACACCAAGTAGGGGAGCAGGTGCCTCAAAGTCTGGCTTCGCCCCCAAAAGGTGAGGAAATGCATATTGCTTTAGAATGCGTGCAACACTGAATGACAAAAGAAGAGGCCAGGGCAATACCGGTATGGGCAAGTTTTACAGGATGCAGACAGGAACCCATCTCAACAGGTCAAACCCGCATTTTTGCCTGGGTAGGGACTGCAGGAGTGGGCCCTGCATATCTAGGGATCGCTTAACTCATTACTGAGAAAAAAGGCAACGCCAAACTGGAAAGTAGTAAGTAACACTACAAAACAGTGGAAGACGTAAAGGAAAGAATACCCTGGCCAGCTCAACTGACACTGAGGAGATTTGGCCAGACAATGTAATTATCCTGGTGTCCTATATCCAGAACACCCTGATAGTTAGCAAAAAGTGCTATGCAGTTTATATTGTTTGTATTGGTGGTATAGCTGTGTTGGTCCCAGGATATGAGAGAGACGACATGGCTGAGGTAATAGCTTTTATTGGACCAACTTCTCTTTCAGCAACAGAAATTTTTAATAAGAGAAGGAGACACAGCGTAATCTGCTTTTAGTAATGCCCATGTAAATGTGGAGTAGTGCCATTTACTCTGTTGGATTCAATGGAGTAACTCTAGATTCACACATTATAGGCGGCACGTTTTCTTGCAAGCAGTGAAATATAAATGTAAGTAGTTATGATCCGTGGCAGATTTAGTGTAAGCACAGAATTTCACCCTGTAGTAAAATATTTTATCATTCCATGATGAATTTACATTGTACAGAATATTGGCAGCATTAGCTATTAAGATTGCCAATTTTGGTTGGACATATTCTTGGAGGTTTCATCACATGACATAATCTTTAATTTAAAGATTATTCTTTAATTTCTGGAAACTCCGGGGCAATCCTGGAGGATTGGCAACCCAATAGCTATAGTAGAATTAGTATTTCAGCATAATGAAGACAGCAGTTTCTCTGAATGGGCTGTATTGTCCATGAGGTAGGTATTTTTGTGTGGTCCTCATGATGGCTGGTATGACTAATAATCTGTATTTCTGTCTGTAGGTTGTACATCATGATCCATGCCGTGGAGGGGCAGGACAATGGAATAGCCTGTTTAGATTTAAACATCTAGCCACTGGGAACTACTTAGCTGCAGAGGTAAGAACAGCATCTAAATAATTGGAAGCATGTAACAAAACTGGATGTGATCCCCACATACCAGGCAACCTTGTGCTGTGCATTCTTCTAATTCAGAACTGCCAGAATTTTCTCTATTACTGGACAAATATAAGCTGGTTTAGGACAACTTCTGTCTTTAGTTTCAACTGTGTCATTCACTGTTGGGTCAGATTTTGTCACCAGTTACACCAGTGCAAACCCTACTGATGTTGATCGCTATATTTTGATTTAAGATGGTTGCTATTTTTTATTTCGGTGTTCTTGCTTCCACTTGGTCTTGGGAATGTTGTTAGGATAAGTCAAATATTAATTTTTGCTGGCCCAGACAGCTGCATACAGATTAAAGCTTTCTGAGTTCAACTGAACACAGGATAATTACTGAGGCGGATCAAAGAAATGGGAGAAGGGACAGTAATGCAGCTTCTGTATACTGTGCTGACAAAAGAGAAGCCCTTAGGTGTGTGTTTTTTTTTTTTTTTTTTTTTTTCTCTTTTGGGTTGAAAAAGATTTCCATCACGCTAATGAAAACTAGGGGCCAGATCTTCAGGTGATTTAAAGTTAATGGAACGACATCGATTTACACCAGCTGAAAATCTGGCCCGAGGTATCTTAGAGTTGTGCTCCATAAGAGCTTGTCTTGAGGGACAGACTCGTTATGTCCAAATATCCTGGTATTTGTATCACGACAATATGTCGTCATTAGACCTGGTTGAAGTTTTCTAAAATTCAATTCACTTTGAATTTTGACCAATAACCCCCCGCTCCCACAAAAAATCCCTCCCAAACACCTACCAGAATGTTCCACAATTATTATTATTATTATTTTTTTTTTTTGGGAGGGTGAGAGCATTTTTTAATTAACTTTAGTTCTTATGTGGTGTTTTGCCTGCCACCCAAAAGCAACAAAATATCTTGCAACACACACGCGCGCACACACACACACACACACACACACCTGCCTCCCCTCCTTCTCTTCCCCCAAAACAACCCAAACCCAAAACAAAAACCATCTGGAAAAATCTGGAGGAGAGCAGTTACTGAGAAGCTTCCTCAGTTGTGATCCTGAGTTTGTCTTATTGAAGTAGTTATGAGCTTTATTGATCATGTTTATCTGCTCCATTTTAGGCCTGGTTGTACATGTGACATTGTACTGATATAATTTAAGATATGATTTTCATATTGATCTGGTTAAACCAGTGCAGTGCTATGTGTGGACATTCACATCAATTTAAACCAGGCTTATATCAATTTGGCTTGTGCTTGCAAACTAGCTTGTGCTTGTAAATGTTCACGTGCAAGCTATACTCATTTAACCAGTTTTAAACCAATATGAGAGAGTCCACACACACACACAAGTTGTACTCTTTGAACTAAACCAGTGTAAGTTAAGCCACTTCTCTGTGTGTAGACAAGTCCTTATATCTACACACTACTGCCATAACTCCCAGAATCCTGTCATGACATGCACTGAGTTCAGAGTGAGACCAGTTGTGGATTATCAGGAGCATTCTCATATCTAGTTATTGCCAAACCAAGGTCAAGAATACCAAGAGTGTTCTCCCCAGGACATTAAGATACCAGTCCTATTTTTACTTTAAGAGCTGTTGAAGTTAGTAACCTTTTAAACAGCTCTGATATAAACTGTGCATAGTATAACCGGGACTCTGGTAAACCTAAACTCACTGTCTGGGTGAATGTGGAGCAAGGTACCTGAGACAGATATTGCAAGCACCTGCAGTGTCTTTGGGGACCAAACTGTATTAAGTTTATGGATGGTTTATGTATCATTGTGGACCAGGGATTGTATGCAACTCTGGGGAGGGTTACCACAGCTCCTCCAGGAACGACAAACAGCAGGGTGTGATTAAGGCTAATCATTGACACTGTGAACACCTCCAGAGAGGTACCACCTCTGGGTTGGCTTGCAGATACTGGGTCTTCCAAGGACCAACAGACACAGAAGGGGTTTTTGGTATAAAAAGGCTGAGTTTAAATTGGCACAGGGCTTCTTTTGATTCAGTAAACGGGATTCTCCGTTCAAGGGGGGTGGGGAGAAACCTTTGCAGAAGGGTTGGAAGGACTTTGGCTTACAAGGGCCCATAAGGCTGATGCGTGGCCCCTGGTAAGCTTTTAGCACAAGAATAGGAACGTTTTTTTATTTGTTTTTGTTTTCTCTGTACTGCTTTTTACCCTCAGAATAAACGTATTTTGCTTTGTGAAGGCTGTTTGGTTACTGGTACACACTATTGTATCTTCTGGAGAGAGGTTAACCACAGGTGCTGGACCTTGGTCAGATCTGCTGGGGAAATCACAGTGAAGTGCAGAGGGACTGAAAGTCTAAATCCCTGGTCTGGAAGGAGAGAGACATAGGTCTCTGCCCAAGATAGGTGGTGGCTGGGAGTCTGAAACCTTAGCCCTCAAGGAAGACCAGGAGGGAGATCAAAGGTGCAAGTTAATCCTGAAACTGTGACATATATAGTGGCAGTGTGTGCTGTCTACGACAATGGGGAATTGCCAGTAAAGTGCCAACAGCAGCACTGAATGCAAGCAGTGTAGAAAGGAAAAGCACAGAGAAAATCCTCATCTTTTCAGGAAAGGGATAGGAACAATAGAGATGTGGGGGAAAATAGGTTACGAACAGCTTAAAAAAGTCAGCTGGTTGGGAAATGCAAAGAAAGGCAGCTCAACGCTGAGGAATGGACAAAGGCACAGCTGGTCAGTCTGATCTACTGATATACTTTGAGGACCGGAAAAGGAATGATTCTGAAGGAATACAGGGAATGCCCAGTCCACTTGCAGAGAATCCAGTGGGCAGGGGGAACTCTTGGAGACACCTCCCTAAAGGGAAGCAGTGAGGAGGCTGTCAGAGGCTGCAACCATGCTGCATCCAGACTGAAGGCACTGCTGCGGTAGGAATTGTGGACAGACTGACAGAGCAAAAGAAGCTACAGTTGGAGAGGGACAAACTGCATCTGGAAGCCCAGCTGCTTGCAGACTGGGAATGAGAGAGAGCAGACCAGGAGAAGCAGCATCAGCATGAGGAGAGAGAGAGAGGAGGATCACTAGGAAGAGGGGAGAGAGAGAGAGAAGGAGCATCAATATCAGCTCAGTATGGAGCGACTGCACCAGCAAAACTCTGCTCCAGTAGGTGGAGGTAGACTCCACGTGCCTATTCCAGCTGGGTTGCCTCCAAATTATTTCCCTGCTTTAGGAAGGGGTAAGAAGGATGGATTTCAAAATGGGGTGTGAATTGAGCAAGGTGGGGCAGGAGGACATAGTAAGGTATCTGACTCCATTGCTGTCGGAGAAGGCCCTAGATGTTTTCAACCATACAGACATAGGGGACTGTGACGGACTATACCAGGCCCTGCCACACCCCACCCCAAAAAAGGGCAGTGGAGAGGGTCCTTCAGGCTGCCTAGAGTGGCTGACAGCTACAGAACCCCGGGCAGGGCAGTGCTGCTAGAAGCTGGGGAGAGCGAGAAGGAGCCCTGTGCTGGTTGCTGGGACTCCATTAGGACAAGGCCCTGAGGTCAGGGTGAAGATGGTGCGGGGCCGTGGGGAAGTGGTCCAGGGAATTAGAGAAGCCGTGCAACATAGTTAAAGGGACTCAGCAGATGGCTGCGATCTACAGGGTTGGTGGGCTGGGAGCTGGAGTAGTGGGTGGGCCCGGGTCTCCCCCAGCCCCCATTAGCCAGTAGGGGGAAGTGGCCTGTACATTGAGGCACCCCAGAGGGGGAACTGAACTATAGTGGCCCAGCTGGAGAGCTGAAGCTAGGAAGCCCCAAGAGGGGAAGGTGTTGTCCCTGCTCTGGGATAGAGCAATGCCCCAGGGCTCCCTCCCTGGAAACAAACAGAGAGAGTGTACACGCGTGTGCACTCGGCCGAGCGGGAGCTCACAAGAGGTGAGTGCACCCTGTTACAGGGACTATAAAGATTAATTTATAGGCATATAAACTAGCCTTATTGCAAAAGTTTAAACTGACCCCTGAAGCATGTAGGAGAAGGTTTCAGGGAGTTTAAAAAAAAAAAGAAAGAAAAGAAAAGGGGCATATCATCTATGCTGAGGTGTCAAACCAATTAGGAGTTGTGTAACAAACTGGGGAACTGGTTGGGGGTTTACCATAGTCGATGAAGCATATGAATTAATGGGTTTAGAACAATTCTACAAACTTTGACACTCCCACCTCCCCCAAACCTAAAAATCATTGTTAACAGACAAGGACCCTAGAAACGAAACTGGCTGGGACATGGGCCAACCAATATGTGGATAGTTGACCTGAATTTGATTAAAAAATTCAAGCAAAAGCTGACCCCAACCGGGACCTGAACGAGAATGGACTAAACACAGACTTGGGGGGAGGCAAACCCTAACTGGGTCTCCAGAAAGGAATCTGGGGATCTGAAATGGTTTTATTGCAACAAGAATAGTCATAAGGCGATACACTATATGGGCCCGGATTGACCAGGGGCTGGTGGTAACCCGCAGTGCTGGCAGGTGGCAGTGACCCCACCTATAGCAGAAGCAGATCCGGCCTTGATGGTTCAGTCAGTAAATCTGACTCTTCCAGCCCCCAAAGGGGACTCAACAAAACATTCTTTCCTGATTGAGGTGGTTGGGGAAAAAAGCTGAGGGATACTGGACTGAAGTAATTCTGGTGCTCCCAGAGATGGTGGACCACCAACTATCCCTTATAGACTCTTAACTATTCAGGGATAATGGGAGCCTTCTTTCCAAGTCCTGGCAACTCAGATCTATCTGAAACTGGGTGACAGTCAGGGACCTAAGGATGTTGACGTGCACTCCCAGCTGCTGGTAGAGGTCTTGTTGGGGAATCCTGGCCCCAAGCCACTTGTTTTCTACTTTTGGCTCTGAGTAATTACCCAACAGCTAGGAGCACCAGAAGCTCCCAAGAAGTGGGGGCACAACCGATACCCAAATGGTGGCCCCCCCCCCGAGGCCCTGCCTGCTGCTCACTCCTCTCCACCACCTCCCAACCCCCCCCTTCCACCTTCGCTCGCCCTTATGGCAGGCAAAAAGTGGTGGAGTCGTGGCCCACTGGACCCTCCATTCCAGCACCCCTGACAACAGCTTTTGGCTTGGACTCTGATCTGAAAGCTCTGTGCTGCTGCCTGACACTGTGAGTGCATGCCCTAGGGCTGAGCTGGGTCCTGCTGATAAACTGACCTCAGAGGTGGGGAAGCAAGTCCCAAGGAGCAGGCTGAGCCTAGCCTCCCAGCTTCTGATCTGCAAATCAAGCAGGAACAATTGAGTGACCCTACTCTAGAAAAACCTAGGGTGGCTGCAGCTGACTCCCTTATCGCCCTGGGACGGGAGGGCACTTAGAAATGTTTCTGGGGGATCGGGGACTGTTCTGTAGAGTGGAGGTCCCCCTAGAAGTGTTGAGACTGTTGGTAGCACCACAAAAGTACTGACTTAGGCTACTCAGTCTAGCCCATGATATATCCTTCTCAGGGCACAGGGGAATACATGCACTTACTCTGGGATTTCCACTGGCCTGGGTTTTTGAGTACAGAAATATTGTAAATCTTGTGACTTATCCCAGAGCATGGGGAAGGGCCAGGACAAGGGTAAGGCTGCCCTAATCCCTCCTTCCCATTCTAGAGGAACCCTTTCAGAGGGTTGCTGTGGACATTGTGGGCCCCTTAGCAAAGTTACCTGGCTATGGAAAAAGTGTATTTTGGTGCTAGTAAATTACCCCATCTGCCCACCAGAAGCACTAGCCCTGTCCTCTATAGAGGCAGAAAATGTGACTACTGCTTTGCTAGAAATATTCAGCTGGGTCAGGTTTCCCCATGAGGTTCTGACCAGAGAGTGAAATTTGTCTGCCCTACTTGGAGGTCTTTGGGAGAAATGTGGGGTTCAGCACTTCTGGTAATCTCCCAACCCCCCAGACATAGGGGCTGGTAGAGAGATTTGATGGAACCCTTAAAATGATGATGAACATTTCTGCGGACTAACACCCTGGTGACTGGGATAAATGTTTATCTTACCTGCTATTTGCCTATCATGAGGTTCTCTAGGAATCCACAGGATTCTCCTCTTTCAATCCACTCCATGGGAGGAGGGTATTGTCCTCATAGACTTAATGAGGGCTGAGTGGGAAGGTACACATCCTCTCTGGAGTGGGAGTCAGTGGTGGAATACCTGTTCGCCTTCAGGGAAAACTCATTGAGATCATGAGGGTCACCTGAGATAATCTAGCTATAGCTCAGGAGAGACAGAAAGTCTGGTATGACCGAAGCGCATGTGCTAGGACATATTATACAGGGGACCATATTATGGTGCTCATTCCAGTGCCAAGGAATAAACTCCAGGTAGCCTGTGAAGGCCACTTTAAAATAATCTAATAGCTCAGTGAAGTGAACTATGTGGTGGAGCTGTCTGATTGCTCACGCCAGATCCAACTGCATCATGTGAATGTGAGGAAACCATATTCTGACAGATGGAGCATCCCCCCCAATAGATCTGGTGGCAGGAACAGGGGCCAACCTCTCCCTAGACTGTACATGCCCACACAGCAAGCAGTGATCACGAGGGTACTGCAGGCCAATCACCAGGTGTTTTCCAGTAAGCCTGGACGCACCTCGCTTGCTGTCCATCAGGTGGAGATGGACCTAAGGGTCTAATTAAAAGTTCATCCTTTCAGGGTTACTGGGAAAACAGCCCAGAACTTGGGGGAAGAAATCGCTGACATGCTAGAGTAAGGCTTGGTCTACACTTACCCCCCAAGTCGAAGTAAGGTACGCAAATTCAGCTACGTGAATAACGTAGCTGAATTCGACATACCTTACTTCGAACTTACCGCGGTTCAGACGCGGTCCACACGCGGCAGGCAGGCTCCCCGTCGACTCCGCGGTACTCCTCTCGTTGAGCTGGAGTACCGCAGTCGACGGCGAGCACTTCCTGGTTTGATTTATCGCGTCCAGACCAGACGCGATAAATCGAACCAGGAAGTTCGATCCCCAGCCGCCGAACTAGCGCGGTAGTGTAGACCTGGCCTTAGAGGCGATCCAGTGATCAAGTAGTCCCTGGTCATCCCCTGTTGTATTGGTACCTAAGAAAGATGGGTCAATGAGATTCTGTGGGAATTATTGAAAGCTCAATACCATCACTCTGTCTGATGCATTCCCCGTGCCTAAAACAGACGAGATACTGGACTAGTTGGGAAGAGCCCAATTTCTGACCCCAATTGACCTCACTAGAGATTATTGGCAGGTGTCTTTGGACTCCGATCCAGGGCTCAAATTGGCGTTTTCCACCATAGGAGGGTTCTCGGAGTTCCTGGTCCCATCTTTTGGCCTCAAGGGGGCTGCGACTACCTTCCAGCAGCTGGTAGATCAGTTATTGGATGGGGTGGATGAGTTTGCCCTGGCATACATAGATAATATTTTTAACTTCAGCCAGACATTGGAAAAGCCCGTGACCCATGTAAGAAGGGTGCTGCACAGCATTCAGACAGCGGCCCTGACTATAAAGATGGAGAAATGCAAGGTGGGCACAGCAAAAGTGGTATTACAGGAGATTCGTCCCTTGCTTTAGTACTCTGACTGCTGCTGTCACTGATCTGTGTAAAATAGAGAAGCCAGACAAAGTGTCAACAAGCCATTTGTGATCTGAAGGAAGCCCTTAAGTACAGACCCGGTTCTGGTAAGCCCAGACTTTAACAGCCTTTTATGGTGTTCACAGACACCTCTGACACAGGGTTTGGGGCTGTGTTGGTGCAAAATGATGAAAAGTGGGGAGACGCCCCATTGAGTATTTGAGCAAGAAATTGCTTCCCCAACAGAAAATACCATTCAACAACTGACACAGAATGTTTGGCTACAGTGTGGGCGCCCAGGCAATTCCAGCCGTGTCTATTTGATCGACATTTAACTGTGTACACTGACCACTCATCCGGTTGCATGCGATGGAAGGGACAGATGCCAAGTTGCTATGGTAGAGCCTGATGACCCAAGCTTATGATGTGGAAGTGATTCATGGGAAAGGAAATGCAAATTTGGTCTCCAATGCTTAATCCAGAAAATAAGCCAGTGGGTACCCCTAGGGTACCAGACAGACACCTTTGCTACAAACTGCTACTTTATGGGGGAACTGTGACAGATACTGCAACCGTCTGTAGTGACCTTGAGCAACCACATTGTGTGAAGTTTATGATAGATTTTATTGTATTGTTGTGGGCCAGGGATTGTGTGCAACTCTGGGGGTGGGGGAGGGTAGGGTTAGCACAGCTGCTCCTGGACGAACTAAAAACAGTCGGGGAGGGGGAGTGATTAAGGCTAGTCGCTGAAAGGTTAAACACCTTTAGTGAGGTACCCCTTTGTTGGCCAGCAGATACTTGTTCAAACTGGGTCTTCCTGCGACCACCAGATAAAGAAGGGGCTTTTGGTATAAAAAGGCTGAGTTTAAATTGACACAGGGCTTTCTTTTGATTCAGTAAACAGACAGGACCTTCTCTCCAAGGGGGGGCCCCAACCTTTGCAGAAGGGTTGGAAGGACTTTGGCTTACAAGGCCCCATAAGACTGATGGGTGACCTCTGGTAAGCTTTTAGCACCAGGAACATTTATAGCATAGGGAATGTTTATTGTTGTTTCATATTTTTCTTTGTACTGCTTTTACCCAAAAGAATAAACTAATTTTGCTTTGTGAAGGCTGTTTGGTAACTGCTATGCACTGTTGTAGCCCCCAGGGAAAGGTTAATCAGAGGTGCCCGACCCCAGTCAGACCTGCTGGGGAAATCACAATGAAGTGCAGAGGGACTGCAAGTCTAAAACCCCAGTCTGGAGGGAGGGAGATGTGGGTCTCTGCCCAAGATAGGTGATGGTTGGGAGCCTGAACCTTGAGCGGGTGCCCTTGAGGAAAGCCAAGGTGGAGATCAAAGGTGCAGTTAACCCAGAAACTGTGACAATCCCTTTGCAGCTTGCTGGCCAGTCTCACTCCACTGCACAGAGTGCAGCTGTCTAGCTTGTCTGAAGCCAGCTGGCTATATTCTATATTTATTATTTCTATTACAGTGGTGGCTAGTGCCCCCAACCGAGATCAGAGCCCTGTTGTACCAGGTGCTTTGCAGACATGTTGTAAGAGACAGACCTACCATGAAGAGCTTGCACACTAAATAGACAAGCCTAGAGTAGAAGAGAGGCATTTCTTCACTGCCCTTTTGAAGATGGGGACCTGAATGGAAATTTTCAAGTGCACTTTCAAGAGTGCTGGCTGGCTCTGCTTTCATCTCAGATGTCATGTGTCCAAAGGTTTTAACAAGGGCATCCTAAATCTTCAGGTAAATGGGGGTGTACGGCAATGTGTGCTGAAGCGGAGTTTAGAATCTTTAAACCTTTGTATTGGCTTTCCTGAGGAAATCACTGGCAATAAGGTTCTCAATATGGAGAGTAGCATAGACGCAGTGCAGTAACAGCTGGAAAAGAGTTCAGGTTGAACAAAGGTTATGCACTGTGCCTTGAAAGCAGCATTAACTACTGCATCTGTGAAGTGTAAAAAATATGTTAGTGGAGATATTAAAGGTAAAGCTGTAATAAAAACCTGTGAACCGCTTTTTGTACAGTTCACATGTCAGGCACGACACGCCAGCCAGGCATCCACCTCAAAGATTTATAAACAAGCAGGCAGACACGTAATGTGCGTGAGGTAACTTTTAAATCAGTTGGGCAAAGCTTACTGAGTGCTTATCTGTACTCTTGCAGCAGAGAGAGATTACTCATGCCATGAATTAGCAACCCCGTCACATGCTGGCATCACCTGTTTTTGTTTAAGCCTCTATGATAGATATCTAGCGTGGAATAATAAACACAAACAAAACAAAAATTCATGACTAACTTTAAACTTTTTTTCCTCCCCAGCCTATTGATACAAGTTCTGTCACAGTTGAGCTATTGTAAATCATGTTTCACAACTGATGTTTACTTGTTGCATCCTTCTGTACGTCGGTTTGGTACGTCCCTCGGAGGGCTCTGCGGTAAAATGTGGGTGGATGGGAATGACTCCCAAGTGATCAGTGTTCAGAACTCTGATCCCTGAGGCCCAAATGCTCCACAAACAGTGAAATCATAAAGCAGCACTGAGCCAAATCCCCTGCTGGAAATATCCAAGGGTGAAATCCTGGCTCCACTGAAGTCGAGGGGAATTTTGCCATTGACTTCAGTGGGGCCAGGATTTCACCCCCAAAGAACTGAGCCAAATCCTCATCTGAAGTCAGAGGAGCTAGACCAGTTTGCACCAGCTGAGATCCAGCTCACAGAATTTTATTCTGATCTTCATGGAGTCAGTGGTGTCTAAGGTTCTTTTCTTGTACTGGATACAGCACGGATTCTGCAAGTCAGTTTTAAAGTATTCCCTCCCCTCCCCCCCACCCAGGTGACCAGATAGCAAAAATCAGAATGGGGTGGAGGGGAGTAAATAGGTTGACTATACAACAAAGCCCATAATATTGTGACAGTCCTGACAACATCTGGTCACCCTACCTCCTCCCCAGATGGTTTGTAAGGTTAGGTGAAAAATTATGATGTGTCAATTTCCCAATTTTTGTAGTTCTTTCAGTACATGTATCCAGTGTAGAATGCTCCCAAATCTGTCTCTGTCTTGGAGCTGGCGGCATTCAACATGAACAGCATTTCAGATGCTCCGGGTTAGGACCCAGGCAGCTGTGTCTTTCTCATGACCAAACCTAACCTTTTCGGTATTCTAATCACCAGGATAAAAGTCTCTTTGAACTGGTGGTGGCTTATTGACTGTGCTAAGCTAAAACACACACCTCTGATACTCGTGCGTGTGGGCCACTGGTTCTGTGATTACAAAACTGAGAAATCTCTATTGGAAACTGTACCGACACTTGCTTTTTGAGGACTTTAAAGGCACCAAGCTAGAGATTCAGGGTTAAAACTATCATTTCATATTTAACTTCTCCAGTGGGACTCATGCATTACCACTCTAAAATGAACATAAGTACTTGTACGAATATCAAGGCAGACCCTGTTCAGAGACCTCTGGGTAGACAACCATAATACAACGAGACATTGTAAACGCAGACCAAAATCACAAGACATCCTGGAATTTGTTAGGAGAGTTCCTGATAATTCTCCTTTACTTTGTTGAACAGAATGGGGCTTTTGGATACCATTGCTAGATCTGGCAGTAACGGTGTCTTTTTCTCTGCCAGAGCTATATTCTGGTTGAGTTAAGCTAAAGGGGTTAAATTAGTAACTTTGAATTTTATAGGATCTTAGAAATTCAAGATAGAAACAACCTGCTAGATCATTAATCCATCCCCTTGCAAATGCAAAATACAGTCCTCAGATTATTATTTTAGTTATATTCCAGTAGCACCTAGAGGCCTCAACTATGATCAGATCTCCACTTTGCCAGGTGTACAAACTCTGAATAAGAGACCACCTGTGCCCTGAAAAGCTTATAGTGTAAAGAGACAAGACAGACAAAGGGCTAGCAGGGGAAACAGGTGTGAAATGACCTGCTCCGAGGCCAGTAGTACTGAACCCAGGTCTCCTGTCTCCCAGACCAGTGCCATGTCCCTGCGTCAGCAAAGCCTTTAAGCATGTGTTTGTCTTTGAAGTCAGTGGGACTTAAGCACATGCTTATGGGGGCAGAGGACTCATCAGGTATTAAATTCATGTGACTGGGGTCTTTACTCATGCAAAAATCCCATTGACTTCAGAGGGAGTTTTGCATGAAGACTGTAGGATTGAAGCCTTGATATTAGCCAAAAGATCGCTTAAAATTTGCACCTATAAATAGTATGTATGATGATATCTATATTCCTCTATGAGAGCTATATCGTGGTTGGTTTGATGGGTTATTGAGGCATATATTCCCATGTTCCATAGATCTCTTTGATTATTGGGCTATGTTGCCTTTTTGATCTTCTTGGGCAGCTTTTTATTTGTTTGAGATACTTTTATGTACTTGGATGCCATAAAGTATGAGTGTCCCATAAATACAATTTATTACCCCTTTATTGCTTTTTACATTTAAGTCAGATTCTCAGTTATAACTTCCCATATTTTACTTTTGATTCCAGCATCCTTGTGATAAGGTAATATAAGTACCAAGGGCCAAATCCTGCTCTCTGGCACACCAGAGTAATTCCTTCCAAGTCAGTGGAGTTGCACCAGAGATGAACCTGGCTTGTTATTTCTCACTCAATACAGGCTTAGCCTTGGATCCTGCAGTCTGATCCACCTGTACAGACACATGTGCCCATGTGAAATTCCAGTGACTTCAGTGGGACTTTGCACAGGCATCTTGGTGTAGCTGCGTGGATCAAATTCAGGATATGGGCCTTGAACTGGAACAGTCCAAGAGATAGAGTTGTGTTCTGAACTACAGTCTAGCTGGAGGAATCGTTCATTACAAATACCAAATCACACAGAGTATGCTCAGTTTTGAGGTTCATTGTACACGTGCAAATTGGGCCAGTTTCTTCAAAAGGTTAGCTGTGTTTCAGGGTCAGCTGTTGTCTAAAGTATGGGTTCGTGTTCAGACTAGGTGAAGTTTGGCAGCTCCTGGGGTTTGGGTTTACAGGCTTGTTTCGAGTTTCTCTTTGAGTTTCAGATTCAATCAAAACTAGTGAGTTTCATAAAACTGTGTTCTAAACTACTTGCCAGCAACCCTTGCATCAGAAGTCATTAAAAGTTATTCACATTCCTCTTCCTTTCCGAGGTAATTTCCCCTCTCTCCCTCCGATGTACTCATTCTAAATGTCTGTAGAGAAGCTTGTGTCCACGATGTTTGAGAGAAGTTGATAGAAGTTCATTTTCTCTTGAAAATGAATTTGAGAACTGCTGTTCTACATCCATTAAAACTTATTCCTGTTCATATTATGTCACTCAGTCAGTTTAAAAAAAAAAAAAAAGCTTTAGTAAACCATACTATATAATAAATGACAAAATGTATGGCCTTTATGTGGATGGTCAGGGTCAAATGAATCCTGCTGTATCAGTATTAAAATAACTAGAGTGGTACCAGATGTGAGTTTATGCCAATGCAATTTAAAATGAAAACTGATAGAACACACCACATAATTAACCCATGAAGCAAACCGTTACAAGGTATTGAGGAATGTAGTAGGCTTAGAAAAAGAATTAGATAGCTTCTATGAATAAGATCTACCACGCTAGCTAGGATAAAAACATAAAAGGGAGATCAGTCCTCATGCTTTAGGACATAAGCAAAGATTCCATTCTTGGAGTAATGCAGAAATTTCCCCTATATGTAGGTTATTCTGTAATGGGTTTTCTTCTCTTTCTTTTGAAGCAGCTAGTGCTGGTCACTTTTGAGACAGGATACCAGACTACCTAGTCCAGTAAAACAATTCCCGGGAGAACATGCAAAGTCCATTAGCTTTGACTTCCTCTCGTCCAATTTTTGGTAAGGGGAGTTTGAATTTGTGTCAGGGATCTTCATGCTCAAGATGCCAAAAAAGAGGCCAGTCTTTGCCAGCAACCTTCTTGCCCCCTTTTTCAAGGCACCGTGCAAGCATCAGCCTTTAGGTACTGTCGTAATGGTAGAAATACTTATGTCTGTTATATGGATAAGGCAGATAATGGAGACTTAGTCACGTGGGGACATTGTGACATGAAGCTCGCCACAAAGCTTGGATAAACAACTGTTATTGGTACGGAAGTGAAACATGGATGCTGAGGAATGCTGAAGAACACTGGGTTGACTTTTTTGATTCTCATTGTCTTTGTCAGCTGCTCCATATTAAATAACAGGACAAGATCAAAACCAAGGATATTTGAAGCTGAACCCAGCAACCATCAGCACTAATTCGGTTTCGACTGCTTTCTTAGTATTGCCATATTATTAGAATGGCAGACCAACAAATTCCAAAGGAACCAAGGAATGCCACTACAAGCCCGGTGATCATGTGGGTGACATTGTGTCCCTGAAACTTTTAAGATTGCCCATGATAGACATCAGCTAAATATCCAGCCAGGTCACCTTAAAGACCTAGCTGGAGATTGATCTGTGTGGTGCTCAAATGACAAGGATGCCATGTCCCCTTGGGATTTGCCATGATTAGTAGTGAATTCTGCAAAGTCCCTTATCTCAATGAAGCAAATCACTTGGAATGAATAGCTTTATTTGAGCATGACTATAGATTATCTTTTTCTTAGGGTACCTGTCAGTTGTTTGCAAACAAGAAAAACCACCACCAGATGGCAGTCCACACTCAATCCTTAACTCATCAGATAGCCACCACACTGAAATAATTTTTTTTTTTAATTTAGTTTCATGATACAACACAGTAGAACTCACTTATTTGAAGGGTGCTTCAGAATCTGCTCTTTATTAAGACAGTGGCTTTATGTCCTTGTTAAAAGTCAATATAATGTTCTGATAAATTGTATCAGTTGGGTCTTATGATCAAAGGGAGTGCCAGAATTAGTGTGTATCCAGCACTCTGCAGGGTGTATCTTTTTAACTGTCTCATGGGTACAAGTTTTTTTTTAATAAAAGAAACCACAATATATAAGGAATGAAGAATAATTTAGTTATGCACATAAAGATGAAAGAAGTACACAGACTAAAGAAGTGAGAATGGATTACTGATTTACAGAGGCACTTTGACCTGTTCTGCAGAGCTCATGAACCCTTGATTATAACTCTTTAAAGAGACAATGTTAGCAACTACTTTGCTCGTTGACTTTTAGTCTCTGTTGTTTCTAGCTTGTAGATAATAATTGGGACATTCAAGATCCCATGTTACTAAGAACCAGATTTTCAAAGCGATTTAAGCACCTAAAAATGCCAACAGGTGCCAAGTGGAATTTTCAAGAGCACCTAAGCAGACTAGGCATCTAACACCCATTTAAATCAATGTGAATTAGGCACCTAGCCTATTTTTGAGCACTTCTGAAAATCCCACTAGGCACCTCTTTGCATCTTTAGATGCCAAAGTATCTTTGAAAATCTGACCCTAAGAGCAAGGGCTTTGTCTAAGTGTGCTTAGCCAAGTTGTATTGTGTAGTGAGGTGTGTACCAAGTTATTTTCATCCAGCCCAGTGTTGGATGTATGTCAGTGTTGCGTGTGTGTGTGTGTGTGCTTTAGAATGCAAGGCATTGTAGAAGCATTAAATCTTATGTTGATTGTTATTTAATGGTTATAACAACTTATTTTCATGAATGTAAGTGGTTATTTGTTGGTTTTTTCCTTTCCTGTCTGGCACTCATTGCATTTTGCTTCATTTTCCGGGTAGCAAAAACTTAGAGGGTTTGTCCACTAATCTTTTTCTTTTTAAAAGATGACCTGAGGATTTTTTTTTTTTTTAAAATTTGATTTTTTCTTTCTTTTTTTTTTTGAAGAAAATTCGGAAGGTTTTTTATGGTTTTTTTTTTTTTTTAAGGGTTTTATTTCTGTTTGTTTTTCACTGTAGAAATATCAATAATGTCAAATCTGGTCTTCCCTAGTTGTGTTGAACGATAACTGGAAGGTATAAAGGATACTTAGGGTGAGATCTTAACCCCACGAAGAGGTGAATGTGTTTTTTTTTCCGTGTGATTGATATTGAGGCTACGGACCATGAGACTGTTCTAGCTTATGCTGGGGGACTACCCTCACATACAGGAAAGTGCAAGGGGAGCTTGCACTTTCCTCCCCCTCACATCCTGTGCTTCGCAGACTTTAGATGGAGCTGAGAATCAGAACCCATGGGGCAGGTTCTCCACCATGCCCGAGTTCCACTAGGACAATAGGGGACGGGGCGGGAGACTGTATGGAGCCAGTTGTGGCTTCCTGATCCTCAACCATGCTTCCCCTGAACAAATTAGAGCTTTGTAGGAACAGCTGCAGTTGATGCCACTGGAACAAGGCCCCCATCTTAAATCAATGGAAATTTGGGCATAGCAGAGTTGTGCTCTGCTACTTCCCCCTTCTTCTTGAAATACCCCTGATATACCACCGCCTCTTTCTTCTTACACCAGGGATTGGGGAAGAGCTGGCACTGGATGGGTTAGAGCTAATTCTGTTCCAGCTTTCCACTGGCCTATTGTTTATCTGCACAGGGGAAATTCTCCACTGTGTGTGTCTGTCCAATTAATACCACTTATGCATCACAAAGTAGCTTTAACACTGGTGTTTTCTCCCTGGACACTGCTCTGGTCTGTTTAATATGTTTTCAAAGCAGTGCCTTCAATCCAACTCTTCTTCAGCCAGGAAGAGAAAACAAGGCTTATTTAAAAAAATCCCCCAGTAAAGGCTTTGAGAATTTAAACCTACTTCCAAGGAAGATTGTCTAGAGTATCGTATCTCATGATCAATCAGGAACTCTGTGCCAAATGCTTCAGGGATGTTGTACAGAATCTATTTAAGCATAGACATAACCAATATTTCTCCAGAAAGTTAATATAATAGCAAAAGTTCTGTTGAATGTGTGCAAAAGTCCTTTGGATGTCTTGAAAGCTAATCAGTGTACTGTTAGCGGAGAACAAAGCAAGCCTAATGAAGATGAAAGATTTGGGAAGTGTATTTTTTTTTCTTTTAGCATGTTGCTCCTGTTGATTGGGTACAGTGTTAATGAGTTGGATATCAAATGAAATGGAAACTGCTTTGTGTTTGAATGATCTCCTTTCATTCTTTGTCTGTCAGTGTTTCCATTAGAAATCCCGTTTTTAACCCAGCCATTAAAATGCTTCTTGAGTTGAAATTTGGCAACTTTGTTTTTTCCCGGATAGACATTTTAAATGTTCTTTTCCTTTGAAACAAAATTTGGTTAAAATCAGTATGGCTTTTTATCTTCCCCTTAATTAGGGAGCATCGCCAAATAGCCTTTCAGGCACTTTAACTGTATTTCCCTGTTTTTAAAAGCAACTTATTTTCTAAATGTGAAAATTTCAAGCCACTCATCTGCAATATAAGCTGAAATATGTAATTTAAATTGCTAGATGTAAAATATATCTTATGACACAGATGCAGGAAAATGGCAACAAAATATTAACGAGACATTAATATAGCCAACAATATGTCCTTAGCAGAGGATTCAAGATGATTCACACCCTTAGGAAACTCAAAAACTTTATTTTGACTACAGTAAGTGAGATGAGCCTCCAGTGGTCAATGGGGGTAGAGCTTGGGACATTCAGCACTAGGTCTTTTACCATTTGATCTAATAGAGTAGCTCCCTTAACTGGTGGTAATAGCAGGCTCTTATCCTTTCTATGGACAAGCTCCTATAGGTAACATACAACATGTTTGGGCACAGTATTACATGCTCCTCTAAGCAAATAAAATGTGAAGGAAGATACTCATGTGGGTAAGGCACTGGGCTGGAATTCAGGAGTTCAAGTCCTGGCTCTGCAACTGACTTCCGGTGTGGTCTTGGGAAAGTCACTTAAAAAGCACTGTCTCTGACTCAGTTCCCCATTTGTGAAATGGGAGTAATAATGCCTTCTGTCTTTCACTCTTGGTCTGTCTTACCTATTTAGATTGTAAGCTTTTCGGGGTAGGACAACCTTTTGCTAAGTGTTTGTAACAGTGCCTAATACAGCAGCCCTGATCTCATCTGGGGCCCCAGGGTGCTCCCACAATATGAATGATAGGTCATCTCATGGGCCACCACTTTGTGAAAGTCTCTACCAGCGCACACTGTCAACAGGTGTTGAGCATGGGAACTTCAGCACCAACATCAGATCTTTTCAACTGGAGTGAAGCCCTTATCCTTTACATGGACTAGCCGCTAGAGTGGGACATCTCACACTTAGCCAGCATGTTACATAAGACATACACGGGTCACAGTCTGAGTATGTAACACTCTGCAGATGACAGTATTTACTAGTACTGTCTAGATTTAAAAGAAGGTATTACATTCTGTACACTGTGAATCCCTCTTATTGTAGATGCTGAGCTAGTGAATTCTGTTTCATTGAAACTCCTTTTTAATTGTTCGATCCTGTGAGGTGCTGAGAGCCTTCAGGTGGTGCTGAGCACCCTCTCTTCCTTGGATTTCCATTCAGTAACCACTCTCAAAGCTCTCGTCCCCCTGCAGTTTCAGCTCCCTAGTGAACTAGAATCAGTCACAAACTGTTCCAATGAATTACACGGTGCAAATTGCAGTTACAATTACCAGCGTGCACATGCTCGTAGGACCATATTCTGGAGGAAAACTCTCACAATGCCTATTGACGTCAGTGTGAGCTGTGTGCGCACACGTGCATCAAGGCAGAATATAGCTCATCGTGCTGTTTTATGAAAGAAATGAAACAGCTGTACTTCATCCACTCCATGAGAATCTGGTGGTTAGAGGTGGGCTGGTTGTTGTGCAGAGCTGGGTCTGATGAATCTGTGACTGCTTAACTACATGCAAAATCTCCCCCATATGCGTGCATCGCATCCACACTGATTCCGCTAGCTCTGAGTCTGCAGGAGTTGCTGCAGAGTGCGGCTTTCCTTATGACTGCTTAGTTAACCCTCTTTATTCGGGTATGGCACAGGAACCAGGATATGCCCTTATAAGATACTTGTGCATTTGCTGGGTCAGTCTTTAGGTATGGAACTGAAGTGGCACAAAGCTTGCCACATAATGAAACACATTTTCTAGTCTCTCTTAATCGATTTTCAATAATTAGAGGTCTGAAGCCCAGACTATTATTTTGTGGTACTTTTTAATTTATTTATTTATTTATTTTTTCCTCGCATAAGCTAAAAATGGCCAAGTCTGAAATTGTTGAAATACAAGCTGTGGAGGCCTAGTATGGTTGAGTTGTTCTGCATTACAAAAGGAGCTGTTGGAAACATACTGTACCTACTTCAAAAAAGTAGCACACAATGAAGCTGTTTAAATAATGATTTATACAGTCCCGCTGATCTGAGCTATGTAATTCACAATGCATGGCAATCATACTATATATTGGCTGCATACTTCTCCTTGTGCTGGCTGTTTTGTTGAAATACAGTTCTGTATGCTAAAGTAACACTGCAACTGTAACAGCTCCATTGACCTGAAAATGCCTGAAGGATGATTTAGCTCAAGTAGGGCCCATTTTAGTTCTGTTTTCATATTTACAGTCTAAATATCTGCAGAGAAATTCTGGATTTCTACAATAATGGAGGGAATTTTTTACTAGCATTCTATTTGCGATTCTATTGTTTGCTAGGCTGTTTGAGGGACCCTGAAAGTGTATTTTGTAAATCAGGGACAGGAATGGATTTGAAGCATTAAGACTTTATCCTAACATAACTTTGTGGTGGTTATTATGGCTTTTGTGGTAGTAGGAAGAATACTGTAATTAAAGATGCACCTCAGATTTTTTTTTTTTTTTAGTCTTCTGTTTTCATTCGATCAGTTCAAAATTGAATTATTCTGGAAAGTTTGAGCATAATCTGTTTAATCATTTTTAACAAAGCAAGTGGGGAAAATATTTTACTGGTTTTTATTGTTTTTATTAAAAAAAAGCCTAATTTTTCTGTGCAGAAGTAACTCAAAAATGACAAAATTGAAGGCCCCAATCCTGCAGTGTGATCTGCCCAAGCAGACTGCTAGCCCCATGGGGAGCCCAGCCCCATAGACATCAACAAGGCTATGCAGATTAATGTTAGCTGAAGAATTTGCTCTGTATTTAAAGTTTTCTCTGATTCCTGCAGTACCAAAACTAAAAGTTGAGCCAGTTTGCTTTTCTTTGTGTGTGTTATCAACAGAACTGTTAACTAAATTCTGATTGTAGGATCAAATTCTGCCCCCAGTTACACCTGTGCACTTTTGTTGAAGACAGTGGAGTTTGCATAGGTGTAACAGTGCAGAATATGGCCTGAGAACATTTATTGCTCCTGATGGTGGACCAAGTGGGAAGAACCCATTTTGACCTCGAGAATCAGGTTGTGTTTTTGGAACTGGCACTTAAATTGTTTGTTTCAAGCTCCTTGGGGCAGGGACCATCTTTTTGTTTTGTGCTTGTACAGCACCTAGCCCAATGGAGTCCTGGTTCATGACTGGGTTCCTAGGGGCTGTCACAATACAAATAATAAATAATAGTAATAACATTTGATTTGGAGTAAACGCGAGAAAACTTAAAAAAAAAAAAAAAAAATCTATTGTCATGCTGTCTGGTGTGGCTCACCACTGAGAGTACTATCCTCAGGACAGACTGTCAAAAAACAATGCACAAACTCCAAATTGGTTGTGTGTTCTATACTTAGATTTCATCAACCACGTAGCAAATGTGAACACCTAAAGCGCTGTCACAGCCTTAACATGGAGTCACAGATGATCCTCTTGGGCACCCTGGTCTATCTTGCTGCCCCGGCAAGCTTGCCTTTTGTGACAGATGGTCCCTTACACCAAATGTCACATCAATATTCAGGTTACTCACAGTCCTAAAGGACCAGTCACTTACCCCAGGTCAATGGTACTTCAGATCTCAAACCAAAGGTAATGCTTGTGGCCAATCCTGTAAACTAAAGGTTTATTAACTAGGAAAAATAAATTAGTTATTTACAAGGTTAAAGCAGGTAAACACACACACAAATGAGTTACGGCCAGGTTTCAAAAGGTAATAGAAGCTGTTATAACATGCCAACTCTGTATGTTTAGACTAACTCAAGCAAAACAGCTGAGGACCACTTGTTTATGCTTAGAAATCTTCACCCCTCAGAGTTCAAGCAGCAGAGAAATAAAGTTTCTTCTGCTCAGGCATTTTTATTCCCTTCCCCCACCATTCGAGCTGTGATGGGACGAGGGCTTGTGCATATACCCTCTTCAGAGGTGTGGGAAAGCAATCAACAAAGTCTTTTGTCCTCTGATGTTCCACAATGCCTTGTCTGGTGTCTATAGGCATTCTTGTGTTGGGGAGGAGATGATACCTCTTGTGGTAAACTAATATTTCACACCTGGTCATGCTTCTCCCCTGACTGTAGGGGGTTTACAGTCTTAGGAAGCATTTTTATAGTTACAGAGCAAACACTTAAATATTTATTGTAACATGGGGTACAGATATAAGTAAGAGTAATACATGCAGCATCCTACAAGTATTTTATGAAGTCTTAACACATGTTCAAATACATGCTAGAGTTATAAAAAATACTAACACACAGGTGATCCAGACTGGTTTCCAGGTATGCATTGGTCAGTGTTCAGTGAGGCCTAGGGGCTTGGCATGAGCTGGCACCTGGTCTGCCACCATCACACCTATAACAGCACAAGGTCATTTTGAATAAGTCTCTTATATTTAGTTGTTTGGTTGTTCAGTTGACTCTCTCATTCTTATAAGAATGGTCATAGTGGGTCAGACCAATGGTCCACCTACCCCAGTATCCTGTGTTCCAACAATGGCCAGTACTTGAGCTTCATGGGGAGTGCACTGAGCAGGGAAGTTTGGAGAGATTCACCCCATCTTCCCCTCCCTGCTCCTGGCAGTCAAAGACTTATGATTGCCTCAAGCATGAGGTTACATCCCTGACTGTCTTGGCTAATAGCCATTGATGGCATGAGATGCCTGAATCAACAATTATCCTCCATGAACTTATCCAGTTCTTTTTTTGAACCCAGTTATACCTTTGGTCATCACAACATTCCCTGGCAATGAGTTCCGCAGGTTAATTGTGTGTTGTATGAAAAAGTATTTCCTCTCCTTTGTATTGAACCTGCTACCAATTAGTCATCCTGTCCCATCTGGTTTTTATATTGTGGAAAAGGTGAAATAACCCTCATGATTTTATAGACCTCTATCACATACCCTCTTAACTGACTCTTTTGTAAACTGAACACCCTAATCTTTTTAGTCTCTCCTTGTATGGAAGCCATTCCATGCCTTTGATCATCTTTGTTTCCCCTTTTCTGAATCTTTTCCAGTTCCACTATAACTTTTTTGAAATGGGGCAACCAGAACTGGCCACTGTATGCAAGGTGTGGGTGCATCATAGATTTATATAGTGGCATTATAATATTTTCTGTCCCTCTCCTAATAGTTCCTGGCATTCTGTTAGCTTTTTTTTACTGCTGCTGCGCACTGAACGGAAATTTTCAGAGAACTATCCATGATCTCTTTCTTGAGTGGTATCAGCTAATTTAGAACCCATTGTTATATATGTGTAGATGCAATTATTTTTTCCAATATACATTACTTTGCACTTATCAATGTTGAATTTCATCTGCCATTTTGTTGCCCAATGACCCAGTTTTTTGATATCCCACAGTAATTCTTTGCAGTCAGCTTTGGACTTAGCTATCTTGAATAATTTTGTATTGTTTGCAAACTTTGCCACTTCATTGTCTGACCCTTTTCCAGATCATTAATGAATATGCTGAACAGCACAGATCCCTGGGGGATTCCACTGTTTACCTCTTTCCATTGTGAAAACTGACCATTTATTCCTACCCTTTGTTTCCTATCTTTTAACCAGTTACTGATCCACAAGAGGATCTTCCCTGTTATCCCATGACTACTTAGTTTCCTTTAGAGCCTTTGGCGAGAGACGTTGTCAAAGGCTTTCTGAAAATCCAAGTATGCTATATCAACTGGATCACCCTTGTCTACATGCTTGTTGACACCCTCAGAGAATTCTAACAGATTGGTGAGGCATGATTTCCCTTTACAAAAGCTATGTTGTCTCTTTCCCAACACATTGAGTTCATTTATGAGTCTGATAATTCTGTTCTTCACTATAGTTTCTACCAATATGCCTAGTACTGAAGTTAGGCTTACTGGCCTGTAATTGCCAGGATCACCTTGGGAGCCCCTTTTAAAAAATTGGGGTTACCTTAGCTATCTTCCAGTCATCTGGTACAGAGGCTTGTTTTAGTGATAGGTTATGTACTACCATTAGTAGTTCTGCGATTTCATATTTGAGTTCCAAATTTTAAAGGATGCCTTTTTGCCCCTAACTGCCTCCATTACTCTGCTGCTTAACCAGGGTGGTATTCTTTTGGTCCTCTGTCTGTCTTTTCTAATTTGGGTTATACATTTAGTCTGAGCCTCTATTATGGTGCATTTGAGTAATCCCCATGCTGCTTGCAAGCTTTTACGCCTTGTGATAGCTCCTCTTAATTTCTGTCTAACAAGCATCCTCATTGAGCTCCCCTTTTTAAAGTTAAATGTTACCGTGGTGGGTTTTTTATCACCTCTACCAGGATGTTAATTTTAATTATATAATAGTTGCTATTATCGAGGAGTTCAGCTATGGTCACCTCTTGGACCAGCTCCTGTGCTCCACTTAGGACTAAATAAAGAATTGCCTCTCTGCTTGTAGGTTCTAGGGCTAGCTGTAGCAACAAGCAGTCATTTATGGGATCTAGAAATTTTACCTCTGCATCCTTTCTTGAAGTGACACGTACCCGGTCAATATGGAGATCATTTAAATCCTCCATTATTATTGAGCTTTCTGCTTTTGTAGCCTCGCTACCCTCCTGTAGCATTTCACAATCTCCATCACCATCCTGGTCAAGTGGTCAGTAGTATTTTCCTTCTGCTGTACTCTTATTGTTCAAGCATGGAATTTCTAGCTATAGAGATTCTATGTTACAGTTTGTTTCATTTAATATTTTACCTTATTTGACTCTGTGCTTTCTTTTACATATACTCCCCCACCAGTGTGACCAACTTTGTCAGTCCTATATATTTTGTACCCTGGTATTACCATGTCCCATTGATTATCCGCATTCTCCCATTCCTGTTTCTGTGTAACAGAGCTATCTGGGAGTTCTAGTTGGGACGTTATGGGGAGCAAGAGCTTGAGACAGGATTTAGAGTGGGCATCATAGCAGGAAGAAAACAAGCTGTTAAAACAGACTTTCAAGCCTGTCATGCTGGCTAAAGGAAATACCGAAGTCAGACAGAGCAGCAGAGCAGTCATTTGGTCAGTAATCTTACTGTGATATCATACCATAAAATCATGACATCATTACATAGGTAATTTTCTAGGAGTTTCTAAAATAGTATTGGTTAGCACTTTCCTCTCCCTCTCAGGCCTGTGCACTAGGATGTATGGAACAAGGGGAGCCTGGCTTTACAGGGGGAAGGATATGAAAAATATAGTATCAATAAAATGTTTAAGAACTCAGTAAAAACATTTCTACAGTAGTTTTCTGTGAAATATTTGGCATATGCAGAAATCATGATGGTGTGGTATAAAACGGTTTTACTGACACTTAATTTGGGTTGACCTATTAAGTTACACGTGGCTTCACCACTTTGGTAATTTTGGGTATATCTACATTGGAAAACGCCCCCCCCTCCCCCCATCAGCCTGTGGCATTGAGTCTCCGCACCAGGCTACAGACTTGTGCTTGTGCTATGGCACTAAAAATAGCAGTGTAGATGTTCTCACGTGGAGTGGAGTTCAGACTCTGAGACCCACCTCCCTTGCTGAGTTTCAGAGCCCAAACTCCAGCCTGAGCAGGAATGTCTATGCTGCTATTTTGAGTGCTGTTGCCTGAGCCAAAGTCTGTACACCTGGATTCTGAGATTTTCTGCCATGGGTGTGGTGGTTTTTTGCAGTGTAGATGTACCCTTGGCTACCTCAAACTTATGCCAATAAAACCATTATACATACTTATAACCTTCATACATGCGCACCCACACTGCTCATGCTTAAAACTGACTTGTTTAGATAACTATATAATGTCATCTCAGTATTTGCAATGTTTCATAGGTATTTTTAATACTGGGGAATGCTGGAAATACTGAGGTAGAATTGTTTCATTATCTTTCTCGAAAGTTTTTATGTGCAACCATCGTGTGTAGGTATTTGTCTGGATTTATGTCTACCTACATAAACGATCATCTCCTTGCCTATGTCCTCCAATGCCAAAAGTTAAATTGTATTAAATGCTGTTAAACAATAATACTTTGTGTTTATTATTGTGTAGCATCTTTCACCCAGGCGTCTCACACCACTTCACAATAGTTTAATGCATTAAGCTTCACAACTCCACTACGACGTAAGTAAGCATTATCATCTCCAGTAATAATGGCTAAACTGAGTCCCCCCAGCAGCTAAACACTGTCCACTTGACTGTCTTCAGTGCAAAAGAGTGTGTGTTTAGTGTGCTCTCTCTCTTTGTAAAATTTTAGTTTTACCTCTGTGCAGTTAGTCAAGGGCAACCCCAGGTAGGAGATGAAGAGTTGAGTTTGACTGGCTACATTGAGATAAAAATTACCCGTGCCTTGTCTAGATTAGGATTTTACACAGTTAGCTCTATCTCGATGGAAAATCACCCCTTTTTTTGCAGTGAAGATGTAGCCAGTGGAACTGAACCCTGGAATTTTGATTTGCAGATGCTGGCTTTAACCGCTGAGCCAATGTACATAATAGGTGACTGAGCAAAAATAGGATACTTGCTGAGTATAAAATCAGTGTAAAAATAATGAAACAAAGTTATAATGAATGCTTTTCTTTTTCAGCTTAATCCACACTATCCAGATGGGAATACTGAAGGAAAGGTCATGGTAAGTGGAATGTTTTCTTTAAATGTACTGCAGGATATTTTGTTGTATTATCAATCTAATATAAAGTATCAGCCCTGGGTGCAAGGGATATTTTTGTTTTACTTACATATAAAACACAAATTATTCAGACTCTTGGTGTCTCATTGTAGCCCATCAGGGTACTGGGAGGTGTAATTCATTAATGTTCGTAAAGTGCTTTGAAATCTTTGGGTGGAAAGTCGTATAGAACTGCGAAGTGGTGGTGGTGGTATTTGCCTATTCACCTTTTCCTATAAGGCCGAAACATTTTCAATTCTCCGTAAAGCAGGAGAAGGAAAGGGAAAAAGAAGAGGGTCACAGAGTATTGAAAAGGTTATGGCAGCACTTTTGATTACCATAGCCTCTATTAGAGTAGATTTCCTGCTGCTTTGAATTCTGCTACCACCAAGCTTGGGCTCTCTCATCTACTGTAGAAACAAAAGCACAACTAAGAACTATTTGTTAAGAAAAGTTTTCTCTTACTTAATAAAAATGTGTTTGGTTTCAGATGGCAAATGGAACACTGTGACATCTCTATACTAGATTGGGGACTGAGTTGTTCAGGGATTGGTAACGGGCTAGGGTGTCTTTCATGTCTAAGTTACTTGGTTGAATCCGGTGTCATATCGGCATGTACCAGCTGGTAATTGGTATTAACCAGTTGATACTGCCTGGTGGTTGCATATGTGACATTAATTGGTTGTCTTAATTCTTTTCAAAGTAGACAGATTTCTACATTGCCCTTTAGCACTGGGCTCTTCGGCAAAGAGACCAAGGACAAAATAAACTTGGTTATTTGTTGAGTTCTGAATCTGTGCTTAGAGCTGTACAGGTCACAGAGCAGACAAAGTCTCGGTCCAAAAGGAGCTGACAGCCTAAGGTCTGACTCTCAAACATTTAATCCAGTGCATGATACGTACTGGCAAAGTCAGTGGGGCTTTTTGTAGCAGTAAGTGTTACTCCCAAATGTGTTTGCAGGGTTGGACCCTCATAAAGAAGTTTATAAGCTAATACATGGAGCAATGAGACTGAGCTACCCTAGCATCCCTAGAGATTTTCTTCAGATCACAGTAAAGGCACAATAGAGAGTGTAAACGCTTTGGCTTACAGATCCTACCCCATCCAAAGCAGAGCATATAGACGGCGTGGGTATGTCTACACTACAATCAAAAACCTGTGGCTGACCGTGCCAGCTGAGCTAAGGGGCTGTTTAATGAAGTGTAGACACTCGGGCTGGTGTCTGGGCTCTAGGATTGGCAGGGTAAGAGGGTCCCAGGGCTTGGGCGGCTGCTGCTCAAGCCCGAACATCTACACCGCAATTAAACAGCCCCTTAGCCCAAGCTCTGTGAACCTGAGTCAGTTGACATGGGCCAGCTGCGGGTTTTTAATTGCAGTGTAGACATACCCTCTGTGGCCTAGTCTTGCCTAGGATTTAAAGATGTGATAGATCATGTTAGCTAGCTCGATCTAACTCACAACTTCTAAAACTCTAGTCACGACAAGGCAAGTTGTATGTTAGCACATGCTAAGGTGGCTGAGTTAAAGCCTATTGGGAATCTGTTACCAACCAATCCAAGTGTTCAAAATAGTCAGTCAGTCCTGTCTCGCTCACCGGCCACAAATCATGAGACTGACTTAAAAACCACAAGGTTTTAAAAAATAAATATGGGGACCTTTTTATTTGCCTCTTGTTTTTTAAGCCTTTAGGGAACTCGTTTTCAAGCTTTTCTCTGTGCTAAAAACTTTTAAAAATGATTGCTGAGGTTCTGACATAATCACATGACTCCAGGAGTTGGAGCTATAATAAAAATGCTCAATGCTGTGGGGATTGACAACACACTTCCTGATGTATGGCTTTATTGGTAACTCAGCAATACTAACTCAACATAAACCTCAACCTCCTCTGTCCTAGTTACCTCTGGACCCTCCTTCCCTTTATATCCAGGTTGGAGCTAGTTGGCCCCATCTGCTAGCATGATTCAGCAGTAACTACTTTGAATCTTAGTGCAAGCAACTGAACCTAGTGTTTCTTAACAGAAGAACTGTGCATTCTTGTGCAATTTTCCATTCTGCTATCCAGTTGCACTGTGGCAGTATTGGCAACTCATGCTTTTATTCTGAGTCTTGTGATAATTAGTGTTTTTTCAAAGCCACAACTCCTGCAGCTAAGAATCTTCTTCTTTTTTTTTTTTTTTTTTTTAAAGATATATTTCTAGCCCTCATGGTTGTGGAGAAAAGTCTGTATATGTGAACCAAGTGCACCCTAAAGGCACAGAAACCTAGAAGTCTAATAAAAAGAACTCAAATTTTTTTTAAACAGCTCATGATTTTTAAGCCAAACGTATTACTTTTTTGGGCTTGGCTCATGATTTTTGAGTGCTTACCATTGACAAAGTTGGCATGGGGAAGCCTGTTCTGTTGCTTCCCAGGCTGTAGCTTCTAAGGTAAAATAAAGTTAGAGGTCTATGGTCTGTAGGTTTGTCAGTTTGGAAGCTTTTTCCAATGTATATAAACGAACCAGAAGTAACTCACTCATCCCTCTATGCAATATTGGGGTTCATTTTCCAGTGCTCTAATAATTAGAGCTCTGCGCTGGTGACAAACAAGCACCCTATTTGCAAGTTAGGCACCCTAATTCCATTGGATTTCAATGGGAATGGGGCACTTAATTCTCTTTGGATAAAATTTTCAAAGTGCCTAAGTGACTTAGGAGTCTTAAGTTCCATTTTTCAAAAGTGAATCTGACACTTAGGAATCTCAATATTACAAATATATTACATATCAATAAGATTTAGGCTCTTAAGGGCCTAATTCACTTTTAAAAAGGGAGTTGAGTCACTTTTTGTCTCTTTTTTAAAAATGTTACCTTTAGGCTCTTTTGAAAATCCTGCAAAATTGCCTAGTGAAGAAGAGTTTTAAAAATCCTGTTTTGGCTTCTGGTAATATTTGGCCTTACAATGAATAGGTCAGTACACTTGTTACATATTTTTCCCCTCCAAAGCCCAAGAGACTATGTAACATGAAGGTCTTCCTGTAATTTAGAAGCCTTTATTAAATGCTGCCTTCTCCAGCTTTTGAAGATTGGAAGGTTATAATGTATAGTGCATCAAAAAGTCAGCGCTGTATGTTACAGCTCCCATTTAAATTCAGAATTGGTGTATTATGCTGCAAAGAAGTCGGTTATTTCCAATCACACAAATGTACAGCATCCACAGGGACACCATAAACATTGGGAAAATGTCAAGAACAGCTGGGAACCTGGGATTCATTAATTCCTTTCCCTTAAAAGGCTGCCGCCTTTGGAAGTGTAAACTAACTCCCTCACAAATGAATCTTTGTGAGATAGCACTAACCCTAAGTATTTCCAAACTGGCATTTACTGATGTTGTGATTTCTTGGAGGTGATTAATATTTATTTATTTTTGCTTGAATAAATTGGGCATTTCTGCCATGGAACCAAAAGGCCAGATCCTCAGTTTGTGTAGTTTGGCATAGCTCCATGGAGTTCAGTGGAGTTATGCTTTACACCAGCTGAGGATCTGACCCAGTGAGTGTTTTCTTTCATATATAATTCCCAGGTGGAATTTTTTAAAAAATACTGTGTCTCTAAAGGCTTTTTCCTTTTGGCTTCCAGCAACTGAGCTTGTTTAAAAAAAATACTCTCTTAATTAAAATTTCATTATGTGTAATACAAGTCATCTGGTTTAAACAAGTGGAGCAGTATTTTAAAAGGCTCAGCTAGGAATTAATTTGGTAATAAATAATCCAAAAAGCACAATTTAAAAATAAGTGTCTTTAGCTTTAAAATGGTAGTGTGTCTGTGCTTCTATAAAGCCAGCAGTCAGACCACTTGAGAGGCTCTGCACTTGCAGAGAGAGAGAGAGAGAGACACACACACGGATGCTGGCACTTTATTATTATTCTGCTGTTGCACACAGGTCTGAATCAGCTCTGAAAACGCATACATTGTTTCTTACAGAATGTCTCTGGCTCCTAACAACAGAATTGCAACGTGATGTCTCTGCTAAAAATGGGATGACTCACAAATGAGTCAATAGGGAAGGTGTTATAGGAGGCTAACTGCCGTGCTGTCTGCCAGGGTTCAGTAAAATGCAGGAGCCAAGGGTGGCCATTAATTTACTCTACTCGTTTTTCATATAGAATTTTTTAACTCGTCTAACCTAAAGAGTTCTGTTCACATTACTGCCATATGAAAATGCTGGTTTTATAAGAGCCTACTAAACTGGGTTAACATATTGAGATACTACATTGTACTGGATTTAACAGGCATTTTCAGAAGTCTGGCTGTTAAATTTAATTTCTACTGAAGTCTGTAGAGTATTCATACAGGAATAGGGCATTATCCCTGTCTTTCTCTATGCCACAGGAGGTGGATTTACCCATTGGAATTGTAGATTGGGTTTGCATTCTAAAAGAAAAGATCTTCCAGGTCTGTCGCATTTTTGCACTGTTCTGTGCAGTTAAAATGAATGCTGCTCCATAAGTGAAGCCACATGCAGGTCTCCTGAATTTTAGGTATAAAAGACGCTGGGGATAGAATGTAGTGGAATAGTGGGGTCTCTTGAGATCTGTGGTGGTGCATAGTTACTAGCAAACCATGCTAGTGGCTGTGAAGTAAAGTAGTCTAGTGGGCACTTGGAAATATCCAGGTATTGGGAAGGAGAAGTCTGATTTTGCCTGATTTATGTTACCTCTGGTTGGACTATAGTATTTGGCTCCAATTACATTAAATTTCTGTTTCACAACATAAACAAACATTACATGTTTTAGAAAATTCCTTCCTGTGTAATGTTAAACCAATGGCAGTAATCCAGTAGCTATGAGATTTTCTGTATTTTATATATAATCTACTGTAACTGGTTTAAAAAATATGCATAGTGTGCTGAAATTTACAAGTCATCGAGATTTTGTGCTGATGCTTTTTTTCAGATTGCATGCATTACAGTGTTATCCTTTGGTTAGGAGTACCGACTCCATAAAGCTCATTGCCATCCATGACCTCCTCATCTGTCACTCCTCCAATCTCGCTGTACTCAATGAAACTTGGACCCCCTGAATTGCTGCCTCTGCAGCCACTCTCTTCTCACACACCTCACCCCATGACTTTAAAAACAAACACATAAACAAAGATTCCCTAGCAAGGGTGTTAGGCTTTTCTTCTTCCACATTTGCTGCTTCCATTCCCTCCCTTTCCCCACTCACTGTCCTCCATTGAATGGTACACCAACTGGATCTCCTTTCCCCTACCCATCTACGTAGCTAACTCTGACCACCCCTACTAGTGCCTCTTGGAGTATTCTCTATGTTCCCACACATCCAGACTGCCACTTTTTCTTTTCTAAGGGCAGGTCTACACTACAGCTGAGATCAACGCTCTGAGATCGATCCACCGGCGGTCATTTAGCGGGTCTAGTAAAGACCTGCCAAATCGACTGCAGATCGCTCTTCAGTTGACCCCTGTACTCTATCCGCGACGAGAAGAGTAAGGTAAATCAACGGGAGAGTTTCTCCCATCGGCCCCCCGCGGTGTTGACCCTGCAATAACTCGACCTAAGGTACATCGACTCCAGCTACGTTATTCACGTAGCTGGAGTTGCATAGCATAGGTTGACTTACCGCAGTAGTGTAGACATAGCCTAAGATCTACCCTTTTCCTTTTTCTCCAGAGACCTAAAACTCTGGTCCAGGTTCTTGTCATTTTATGTCTTCATTACTATAATCTCTTCCTCCCTACCCTCCTTACCACCCACATCACCTCCCTCCAATCCATTCAAAACAGAGATGCTGAGATCATCTTCCTTACCTGCCCCTCTGACCATATCACTACCCTCTCTGCATCCATCTTTGTCTCCCTCTTCTCACTGCATCTAGATCAAGCTTCATGTCCTCACCTTGAAGGCCCTTCACAATTCTGCCCCTCCCTACCTGTCCACTTGTCTTTCATTCCCGTGATGGTCACTTCATTCACTTATTTGCCAATTTCTCACACGTACAAACAAATAAAATGCCTTCTTCCATGCTGCCCCTTTTGCACGAAATGCCCTTTCTGCACTGATCGATAAAACTGACAGCACAATAGGCACTGGATGCCCTGGAAGAAAGTGCAGCTACAGGAGGATTTCTGCTTCTCTCCCTTGTTTAAAGCAATGGGATGGAGTGTTAGTATTTTCAGGCTTGATAGAAGAAGTGAATATTGTGCAAGGATTTGAAAAGTTTCTTCTCCACTGGGCTATGAAGGGGAACTAGTTTTATCAGATCTGGTGAAATTCATTGCTAATTGTGATGGGTAATCAACAGGCAGTATCGGTAATCAAAGCACCACCCTGATTCTCTCTTGCTGTATAGGTCTTATCAAACCGCTAATACAAAGCAAGTGTATCCTTTTTATATTGCTTAGCACATTCCTTGGTTAGTGACACACTAGAAATCACGTTAATCACATTTCAGATCTCCACTGTCTGATTCTCTTCTTTGACATCCTTGGCTCTCCTCTTTTTTTCTCTCTTCGACACCATATATTTTGTGTGCCTGATGTGCCAGGAATTGTTAATCTGAAACTGATTGCAAATCTTTGGTAATATATATAATTTAAAGGCCTGATCCTGCAGCCCTAACAGAAGGAGTAACTGTTACACGGACCAGAAGTCCCATTGACTTCAATGGGGCTACATATGTGAATATGGATTACTCCTTTCAGAAAGGGTTTGCAGGGTCAAGACCTGGGAATTTAGCATTTTGGGCCACATTTACAAAGATGCAGATAGGCATGTAGTGGGTTTTAGGTGTCTAACTCTCATAGGTTAAAAAACTGGGCATGTGTAGTCTTGAGAAAAGACTGAGGGGGGCCTGATAAGTCTTCAAATATGTTAAGAACTGTTATAAAGAGGAGTGGAACCTCCGTGTCCACTGACTGTAGGACAGGGAGAAGTAGTAATGGGCCTCATCTGCTGCAAAGGCGATTCAGGTTAGATATTAGGGAAAACTTTCTAACTGTAAGGGTAGTTAAGCTCTGGAATAGGTTACTAGGGGAGGTTGTGCAAATCCCAGCATTGGAGGTTTTAAGACAGTGGTCCCCAAAGTTTTACCTCGTGCCCTCTCCCTTACTCCTGTCCGTGTCCCCTCCCCCCGGGGCCAGGAGTGGGGCTGTGGCTCCAGGATGGGGGGACGCAGACAAGGGTAAGGGGGCTGGGGCTGGGAGCCAGGGGCGCAGGGCAGGCGTGGGGCTGGCAGCCGGGGCCCTGCCCATTGATTCTAGGCCCTGTTTCTGTTAGATGAGCTCCCTCAATTCCATGGACATCAGTAGGATTTGGGAACAAACAGCACCAGGCAGGATCCAGCCCCTAATATGCTGGCAGTTTACGCTGAGAATTTTAATAGGGTCCAGCTGGCTGGCTGTGCCACTGCCACTCCATGCAGTGTCAGGTTGATTTTGAATGGAGTAGCTGCCTTGGCCACTCTCATTTATCAGGTGCTATGATTATGACCAGTAATGGGAAAAGAAAATGAACTCTTAAAACGGCAATTGAACTAATCTTTCTTTCTCTTTACATTTTGATTTTCATCCATTCTTTGCTTTTATCTTTGGCCCCCTCCAAACTAGTGCAATGTAATTACATCTGATGGGAGACCAGGGTCTGCAACTACAGCAGGTTTTTGAAGTGCTGGTGCCAAGTAATAATGTACGTGGTACTATAGTCTCTCTGCAGTGTGTGACCTGCTCCTGTTATAATGACTTTCTGAGACCCAATGTCCACAGGGCAGATTGCATCCTCTGTGTTACATGCTCCAAAGCTGGCCCTAACACATCCTCACTGGAATGTAAAAGTAAAATTCAGATGTATTACTTGTCCACAAGGTAATTGGAGAATTTATAATAGGGCCCAGTGCAAGCAAAAACCCTTGTGCCTAATCAACAGAGAGACGGCGACCTTCCTGCTTCAAAGAAGAAACGGCAAGCAGGGGAGAAGATTATGTATACTTTGGTCTCTGTACCACATGGAAATGACATCGCATCTCTCTTTGAACTGGATGCCACCACTCTTCAGAGAGCTGATTGCCTGGTTCCAAGGTAAAAAAAATAAAAAATAAAAAAAAAATGCTGCATTGATAAGGTTTCTCTCTAGCATTATACTGGTGAGTAAAGCAGAAAAATCAAACATATGCTAGTGTTGTTCTTCAGTTGAAACTGAGGAGCCTTCCCAGATAAACAAGAGATGTATAAAACATGATCCTGCTGCTGTGACTAGATAAAATAATTATAAGGATAAAACAAGTAAGACTTAAAGGGAGACTGTCAAGATATAAAAACAGTGGTGCAAATGTTGCACAGGTGTAATTGAGAGCAGAACTGGGCCCAGTATGCTGCTTGAAAAAAACGTACCATTAATAAATCTGAGAGAATCATTCCCAGTAAATAATTTATGCAATGAATTTTGCTTTGTTTTCTGTGCATGCACTGCCCATAACACAGCCTGGTTTCTTGGAATGTATTTGTTGTTCAAATTCATTGAACAAATAGTTTTTGAGGTTTTTACTGCAGAAATTAATTGTGAATATTTGAAATTTGAACAGTATTGCTTAATTGCGATTGGTCAGATAAGTCATAAGGGTTTTTTTTTCTGTTCCATGATTGAACGTTCAGTCACTTGGGGGACAAATTCTCCTGTGTGTCAATTTAAAATTTGGTTTCTGGTAATATTTGTGTATGCAACTTTGAAATTTGTTTTCTGTGCTCCTTTTTCCTAGCACAATTCACTTGCATGAATATTCACAGACTGTTAACATGAAAAGGGAGACTGAAAACTTGGCCAAAGTGAATTAATGTAAAAAAGTAGAATGAATAGTCACTGCAAAATGTTTGCATTAATTGCCCATCTCTAGTTTCTAACAACACCACAAATTGAAAGAATTAAAAAAATCTAATTCATGCTGTTTGTGCACTTGATTCTCAGTTTGACTGATATTATAAGTGCTTATTCATGTAAGCAAACTTATTGAAGTCAAGCTTACTCACATGAGCAAAGGTTTTCAGGATCGAGCTATTAGACTGTGACTATTAATGTGTTGCCGTTCTTTGAGGGTCACAACTCTGCAGAGGACTGTTCAAATAAAAGAAAAAACGTGTTTTCATACTTCGTTGAAATTCACAGAAGTATTTCTGTTCACACTAGATTTTAAAACCTTCCCCTCATCATCTTTTCCTTAAATAAAACTTTACTCGTGGTCTCTCCATCCTATTGTCTCAAAACATTCTACAGAACAACGAAGTGTGTCGCTTCCATCACTTTTTCTCCAGACCTGTTGTTTTACTGTGTTTGTCTTTAGGAACTCTTATGTTCGGTTGAGACACCTATGCACTAATACTTGGGTGACAAGTACTAGTATTCCTATAGATACAGAAGAAGAGAGGCCAGTGATGTTGAAGGTAAATATTGATACAAGTGTGCTAACTTTCCAAACTCATTCCTATAATTGTCTGTGAATGATTTAACTTCCCTACATATAAAGATATATAATAATTCAGAGGAAGATAGAGGATTGCTCACCAAAATTAAACTCTGTTGAAAAAACAAACTATTTCAGATTGGGACTTGCCAAACAAAAGAAGACAAGGAAGCGTTTGCCATCGTATCGGTTCCTCTGTCTGAGGTCAGAGACTTGGATTTTGCCAATGATGCCAACAAAGTTTTAGCATCCACTGTTAAAAAGCTGGAGAATGGAACAATAACACAAAATGAAAGGAGGTGAGTAATGGTTTTTTTTTTTCAGATCACTTTCATATAAAATGAATATGTATGGTATCCAAACACCACAGTAATGGACACACTAGTAAAATCTAGATAGATCGGTAGGAAGGAAGGTGGTTAGGGTGCTAGCCTGGGGCTTGAGACTGGCTGTGCCACAGGCTCCCTTAATGACCTTGGACAAGTCACTTAATCTCTCCTGTGGCTCACTTCTCCGTCGGTGTAGGCACTGCCCTACCTCACAGGAGTGTTGTGAAGATGAAGGCATTGAAGATTGTGAAGTGCTCAGATACTATGGTAATGGGGGGGCGGGACTTAAAATGATCTAAAATAGATAAGGAGAAATAATGTGAGTTTCAAGATTTACCTAGATTATAGAGCAAACTTTAAACTGTTTGCGTTCTGTAACATCTGCATCCAGTGAGCCTGATTCTCGTTTACATTAAGGACCTTTACCCCACTCTGGCAGTGTAATTTACACCCCCTTTACGCTGCCAGAATGGTAAATGAGTGTAAATGAGAATGTGGCGCAACATCAACTCCTCTCCCTTCTATCTATAACCCCCTGTCCTCTTTGTCCCTCCTACTTTCCATAGTCTCTTCTAAAGGCTGTTCATAGAGGGTCTGCCCTTTGCATTCATCCATACGTCAACTTCAGTGCTACTAGAGTGTCTGCTCTTTACACCCTCCCAGGAATTAAGAGACTTCGTTGCACGTTGCTGCCAAATACATCATACTGCTGGGGGTGTAGTATGTTAGTTATTTTCAACGCTCCATGGACAAATTAAATATTAGACAGTATCTCTGTGCACTGTTTAATTTGTAACTTTCATTCACAGCTTTTTATTGAAAATGTTAATTTTTTGGTGATAAAATTAAGCTTCTGTCGACTATTGAATCAAGAGGTTTTTGTCAATAATAAATGGAACAGAAGGTTCAAGAGTAGATAGATAGATTTATCCTAACATGGCATGCTATAATGGCCTAGGCATTGGTAGTTAACCCTAAAGAGCTGACAGGCCACTTCATCACTGACTAGAGCCGGAGAAGCACAAAGTAATTAATTGGGGTGTGATGTAACAACAGTGCGTCTCACTATTAGCCTTGTGACCGTGAAACATTGAGATTCAGCATCATCCAGTAGTGGGGCTATTGCTGTGATATAATGCTGAAAATATTTCATAGTGCTTTCTGGACGCTGGCATTATTTGTGTGTCTCTGTGATTTCCTGGGGAAGAGTAGCAGTCCTCATTCTTCCCTTCCCTGTCCCTTTCTGGCTTATAAAGGTAGGGATCCTGCCAGTACCAAACAAGTTGCTTAGCCCTACATCTGCACCCTTCACCTTTTGCTGCTTGGGCAGCACTCGTGTACTGTGAGCCTTGTTCTACTCAGACCAGGTTCCAAACAGGTTGATGTACTCCAGGAGATCTGCATATGGGCTGAGATTTTCAAAGCGGGCTAGGAGATTTAGCACATGGTTCCTCTTGAGAGTAATAGAAGTTGTGTGTTTAAATTCCCTAGTCTGTTCTTTTTTTAAATCTCAGCTGAATATCCACATGCCTCTAGACCCTATAGTTTAGAAACCTGGGTGTAGGATATATGTACTAGGCCAAATTCATCTGACACTTTGGAGGTCTGTGGGTTTAGCTGCAGGCACAATTTAGCCCACTCCTTGTTGAAAGCTTTTATTTTTCTTTCCTCTGCTTTCCCTATGAGCTGGTCACAAACACCCAAGGTGTAGTTACTGAGCCCACATGGGATCTTCTTGGCTTTTTGCAGAGCTGCTCCTGGAAAGCCTGTAGCCCTTCTCAGGGATGTTTGTTAAAGTGGGGTCTGTTGTCCATTTGAAATTCAAAGGTCCATCTATATATGTTCTGCCATATACATGTACAACTTACTGTTTCCGTCTGCCTCCTCCAGGATGGAGAAGCCATTTTCTAGTATTAGAAGTACCCCTTCCCTTTTGGTGCTCTTTACCATCACCCTTTCCCTTTAGCAGGGAATGCAAGACGTGGTCTTTTGCAAATCCACCTTCAATACCTCCTTGGCTAGTAGGTGTACAGAATAGGAGGTGGATGCTTGCATGCTCTTCCACTGCATGCAGTGCTTTCTATCTAAAGTGGCCAGCATTAGTGGTTACCTGAAAAACTAAGCTGCATATGAAAACATCTTGCTGCTGTTGCTGGTGTATTTGTGTAGATTACTTGTTTCTGGATACTGTCCATCAGTTCAACTTGCTTCCTGTTTTGTTGTGGTTCTTTAATGCTTTGGTAAACATCCTTGTGATGGATTTAAGCCTCTGCTGATCCAAAGTCTTGAATCCTTAAGCACATATCAGGCTTGGCTTTGCAGTGATTGAGGTTCTGTTGTGCCACAGAAAGCCTGTTCTAAAATGTATGGATTTTTTTTTTTAATGAATCCTAGCAAGTGTTGAACTGTATGGTAAGGATTTCTCTACTCGTTCTAGGTTTGTAACCAAGCTGTTAGAAGATCTCATTTTCTTTGTTGCTGATGTGCCTAATAATGGGCAGGAAGTTTTGGATGTGTTGATCACCAAGCCAAACCGGGAAAGACAAAAATTAATGAGGGAACAAAATATATTGGCTCAGGTATGTTTTGGATATTAGCAGTTTATATATGTACATATGGGGGAGCTCCTGAAAGAAGATGGTTGTTTAATTAACGAGGCTACATAGTCCTTTGTTAACATCCACTTGGGATTTCTAGGTGTTATTAGCCGCACAGGGCTCACCTATTGTTGTCTAAATGAAAAAAGGAAAGATTTGATGACGGCACAATTAAATATAAATGGCTATATTCTGTTCTGAGCTATGCCTGTGCAACTCCACTGCATTCTATGGCTATAAGAGAGAGTAAAGTCTTGCCCAAGGATGATAAAGTTGAAACAAATTTCCTACTCTAGTCCCCAGTACTGTAAATGACTCCACATCTGGTGAACCTGTGCATTCTCATGGAGCTGGAAGGACCCTAGTTCATGCTAAGATCTGTGCACTTGTGAATCAGACTTAATATTCTTTTAAAGTAGCTTCTTGAATAAACAATGGTGAAGAGGCTGGAAAAGAGGAATAACAGAATTGTCCTCCCCTTTGACTGTAAATTTATCCACATTTTTTCTGCACGATGTCAGTGAGTAGATGGATGGGACAATGTCACTGTTTTAATGTCTGAGATTGTCGTCCCCCCGCCCATCACATTCAGTCCTATGTAGATGGCAAGAGTGGTGCCCTATTTCTTACCTGGCTTAAGGTACTCCTGCGACATTTAGTGTAAATATGAATAGAAATGGCCAACTACAGTCATACAGAAATCTCGGTTTTGTTCTCACCCTCAGTGATTTTAATTCTGAATAGATATTTGGGATCCTCAAAGCTCCTTTTAAGGACAAAGGAGGAGAGGGATCGATGCTGAGACTTGAAGATCTAGGAGACCAGAGATATGCTCCATACAAATACATGTTAAGGCTATGTTACAGAGTCATCAGACATTCCCAGCAGGACTATAGGAAAAACCAGGTCAGTTGTAGCCAAGATATTTTCCCCAAAATTGTTACATAATTGTATACTCTAGGTCTAACCCTGTGCTCTGTACTTGTATTTGGAATCCCGTTGTATTCCAATGAAACCACTCTTGTAAGAAGGGGCTGGTGGACTGGGCTCTGTGGGCATTAGTATATAGCAAATCAATCATTAAAGCATTGACTTCTCATGCTGAACAATGGTATTTTTTTTAGGAATTTTTATGAGACCAGTGAACAGCTTTGAAATGTTATGGTTTCATTTCCTGGGCACATGCTCCATACCATTTCTTCCTCTTTATAAGCTCCGCAGGTTCAAACATGAGAATGGGACTCCCAGTTTGTGGGTCTCTGCTGTATCACTAAAATTATGCTCTTGGATGTCAGACTAGAAAGTGGGAGAGTTGCATGGATTTTTGAATTCTTCTCACTGCCAGATTTTTGAAGCAAAGAGTAATAGTGGTCTCGGAAGCAGGACAGATTCAGTCAAGCTGCCCAACCTACCACCGCAGGGTGCCCTTTATGAGTGGGAGAAAGTTCAAACCCACTTGGTCCAATATTTTTATGAACTAGAGTGGAGAATGAGTCAACCCAAGGACTTTGCTGGCATGGAGGACTCAAGATAGTGTTGAAATGCTGTGTATGACTTCTATGGTTCCTTTCTAGAGCCTTTCAAAATATTTCTTGCCTCTAAAAACAAGAAGAATACTTCTTCAAAATAATGTAAATCCCAAATTTTCCTTTTATTTTTTGTGCATTTGGAGCTGGGGGAGGGGATTGTAGAAGACTCGGAAGTGTTGGCCACCCCTAAGACAACTAATTTTTTCTTGGCATACATTATTCAGTGATCACAGATTTACTTCACTTCATGCCACTAGTAAGAGATGTGGTTTTGAGTATCAGTTGGAAGGATCAATTGAGCTGATCCTAAAAGAAAGATACTGCTTCTTACAGGCTGTTGTACATGTCATCCTGAGGCTTTTTTATTTTTCAGGAATATATTGCCAAGAACTTCTGCATCATGCAGTCCCAGATTGGTTATGATATTCTGGCAGAAGACACCATCACAGCTTTGTTGCACAACAACAGAAAACTACTTGAGAAACACATCACCTCTAAAGAAATAGAGACATTTGTTAACTTACTCAGGAGGAATCGAGAGCCAAGGTTTGAAGTAGCCCACATACCTTTCTTCTGTATTGATACTCTTTTATTCTTGTAACAGCTGTGAATCTGCTTTCTATTTGCTTAAATTTTTCTTAGCCCTGGTAGAGGAAAAATAAAATAAACCCACATTGTGATTAAATTGTTACACTAGAGAGAGCAGAAATCCCTGCAACTCTCTTGGTTTCACCACCGCTTCCTGTCTGAGTGTAAAATAAATGGAGTGTCTAATGAAAAAAGTATCTTATTTTCCAAATAAGACGTCCAAGTGTAAATATACAGAAATAATGTAAATGTATGAAGTCAATGTACTGAGGGCCAAATTACTTTTATGGGAGCTATTTATAGTACCGCTGGGGGCTGTTGCATTGCATCACTGTAATTACTTTGCATATATCTGCAGCCATATCACCTGAAGCTGTGATCTCATCACATCCCCCAAGCTAAGCAATGTTGGGCTTGGTCAAAATTAGAAGAGGAGGCCATATTGGTACTCCAATTCCCTGGTTCGTTGTTAGAAGGGAACTGTGCCTTGTAAAGGGTCCTATTGACCTTGTTTATTTAAGGTCTCTTGTCACTTTTTGCAAGAGGAAGGATCTTAATTTGATTGGCTGAATTTATTATTTGAATGCAAAACCTTCAGTTGGGCTTATACGCTAGGTGCAAAAACAATTCATAGTTTAAAAACACACCTGACAAAACAGTTCAGGATGACCCACTGTTAGCAGTTGGGTCCTGCCCCACAGCATTGACTCATGTGGAAAGTCCCATACACTTCCATGGCCTGGTTTGCATGAGATGAGGTATGCAGAACTGAGCTCCACAACACACACACACACACACTCTCTCTCTCTCTCTCTCTCACTCTCACACTCTCTCTCAGCATACAATCAGGGTATGTACTTCCCACCTGCCAAGCCTAAGTAATTACTTTCTGCCTACTCACATTTCCACCGCATTTTCAATCAGATGCAGTGTTGTGTTTTTTTTTTTTTTTTTTTTTTTAGTTTTTGCTATAAACTGTTATGTAATGTTGCTATGCACTGTTACTTCCATCTTAGCAAGTAGCAGGTAATTAACTTCATTTTAATGGTGGAGTAACTGGTTCCTGAATATGATGTACTGTTGTATTTAGACCTTTCATTCAAAAATACTTTATGAACACAAATATTCTAGAGTTCAGAAAGCTTTTGGTAATGAAAGTGTAACCCAGGGGTAGTCAGTTTATTTTTTGTCAAGACCCACTTTTCTTGGTCAAGGTATAGTCAAAGTCCAGACTCCAGAAAAAATAATAATTGTAATAATAAGTAAAATAAAAAGATTTTGGGGTCTGTTCAAAAGCATCTAGCAGTCCGGATTTGGTCCACAGTCTGCTTATTGACTACCCCGGTGTAACCTATGCTAACGCAATGTGGCAATCTCTCCCCCTTTAGTGGCTAGACTACATAGAGAGTTTTATGAACCGGCTACTTGCTTCAGGCTAATGGGCCTGGTCCGGGTGGCAGAGGCTCATGTTTTCAGATAGAGGTCTTGGGTTCATTCCCTGATCCTCACTAAGTGACTGTGGGGCAGAAAGCATTTAAAGTTGCCTTAAACAGGTAGTTGTGGATTACTGCAGCATAGGGGATTCCTTGGATGGCATAAACACAGCTACACCTGTTTTGTCAGTCACTCCCCCATCCTTGGTATTTAGATTAGGGGACAGTAAGTGGCGGGTGCACCAGGGTGGGATAGGTGGTCCACAGCGCACAGCACTCCTCTGGATCCTGGGCCAGTGATGAAGTCCTTAGTGGAGTAACCCCACTGGCACATCTCAGAGCATCCTTTAGGCTGCTGTAAATTACAATAGGGGCTGTTTGGGTCACCTTTGCCTCACTCGCCCTGAGCTGCAGGGATTGAGAGCTCAGCACAGCTCAGGATTGATCTCAAGATTGATCTTCAGCGTTTAGAGGTTGTAATAATATGAATAAACAATGATCAAGATTTGAATACAGCCTGTATTTAGATAACTCTAGCACTATGGGCTCCCTTGTGGCGAATATTTCAGAGATGGGCATTCTAGAAAAACCGAAGATAGATAGGTAAACAGATTTCCTTTGTGATGCTTCTGTGTAATATTTTGTTAAATTTGCTTTTTTCCTGTCCAGATTCTTGGATTATCTATCAGACCTGTGCGTTTCTAACACAACTGCCATACCGGTAACTCAGGAACTGATCTGTAAATTTATGCTGAGTCCAGGAAATGCTGACATCCTCATCCAAACCAAGTAAGCAGCTGTAACTGAAACATACTTGTCATTGTTACCTTGCCTTTCTTGCCACATTGGTAACAGGGTTTATGTGTAGCTACAGTATGCGTTATTTATTTGAAGGCTGGTTTCAATGCAAATAGACAATCCCTTGGAATGCTCCATCATCCCAGAGGATATTGATGAGGAGGAGGTCTGGCTCTACTGGATTGACAGCAATAAGGAACCACATGGCAAAGCTATCAGGCATCTGGCCCAGGAGGCTAAGGAAGGCACAAAGTCTGATTTAGAAGTCCTTACCTATTACAGGTAAAACAAATTTTTTTACTATTCAGGGAACCTGATGCTACTCCTATTGAAATCAATTCAGGGGGAGGGATAGCTCAGTGGTTTGAGCATTGGCCTGCTAAACCCAGGGTTGTGAGCTCAATCCTTGAGGGGGCCACTTAGGGATCTGGGGCAAAATCAGTACTTGGTCCTGCTAGTGAAGGCAGGGGGCTGGACTTGATGACTTTTCAGGGTCCCATCCAGTTCTATGAGAGAGGTATATCTCCATATATTATATTATATTATTAATTGTCATTGTGTGAAATTGGAGTAAGGTCAGATCTATGGTCTGTTCAGAAACTGGAACTAAGTTTGTTTTAAAAAAAAAAAAAAAAAAGCAAGGATCACAATTTATTCAGTATTTTCCAAAGAGTGTTGAGGCTTCGATGCTTGTGATGCATCCCTGTGCTCTCGAAATGCTGTGGTTTTGGCTCCCCCCTTTCCTAGCAAGTGGGATTACACAACAGCTACTTCAGTGGACTCTTGCAGACAAGGTGTGCTCTGAGCTGTTGTCCAGAAGCAGAGAGAAATGAGCACCATCAGCACTTCCCGGTCCCCGCCAGTGGAAGGCAGGGGCATGAAACAAAATCTTAAATGTATTGAAAGTGACTAGTTCAAGGGTTTTATCCCACAACCGTTGTTCTGTGTGTGGGACTTTCTTTGAACTCCAGTATGAGTTGGGCATAAAATTCAATGGGGATAGGAGCCTAATACTAGTGTTTGTAATGGCAAGTCAGCTTCTTTGCTAACAAAGGGGCTGTATTATTTTCATGATCTTACATTGGAATGGCATAGATCAGGCTCCTGAGAGTATATTCTCAGGTACGTTGCTCTGTGCCATTCAAAGAAATCTAAGGTACTACTGAAAGTGTACCATTATTTTTATTACCTTAAGGTACCAATTAAACCTCTTTGCAAGGATGTGCCTGGATCGTCAGTACCTAGCCATAAACCAGATTTCAACACAGCTCTCAGTAGACTTGATCCTACGATGTATGTCTGATGAAAGCCTCCCTTATGACCTCCGGGCTTCTTTTTGCCGTCTTATGCTGCACATGCATGTTGACAGAGATCCTCAAGAGTCCGTAGTACCTGTTAGATATGCCAGACTGTGGACTGAAATTCCTACCAAGATCACAATCCATGAGTAAGTTTAAAAAAAAAAAAAACCCCAAAGCATTTTAAATGGCTCAAACCTACTCAGAGTAAAATTGTAAGTGGCTGTAATTTTAATGCAACACACGTGAACAGATATTTTGCTGCAGAACACAAACCATTAAGCACTATTAACCCTGGAGATTTAAAAGGGTCACTTTATTTGTAAGTGCGTTTTTTAAAATGCATTATGATAAGGGAGATGGAATGGCCTTTTCCTGGGAACTACAAAGCGTGAAGCCATTACATTCAGTTAAATATTACACCCTCACTAGGCTGAACCTTAGTTTTACAATTAGAGCTTTATTGTGGCTTTAAAGCCACAACTTACAGTCAGTTGAAGCAGTTCAGAGGCAGTAGCCTCAATCCAGGAAAGCGCTTAAGCACATGCTTCATTTTAAGTATGGGAGGAGCTCCATTGACTTCAATGGGAACTCTCACCTGCTTGATTGCTTTGATGCACTGGGGCCTTTGTGTATGAGGCAGGCACAGTAGTTCTGGGGGGCACGAGCCACAGTGCAGCAAATACTGCTGCATTCTTTCACAGGGTGCAGTGTCTGCTCCCCCTCCTTACCAGCTCATTTCTTTTTTTTGGGGGGGGGGGAAGGTGGATTGTGCAAAAAGGGGAGTTGATCATGGACTTAACTTCTTACCATCTTTTCTACTATCACCACTGTTGTTGAATCCCCTAGACTGGTGCCACAAGTGGAGGGAAGATTTGTTTGCATCCTTTGCCTGGCACCCTGGTGCACACAAGCAGGACTAACTGCAATCTAGCTCTTTTCTGTACAAAAGAACTTAAAATAAGGTTAAAGCATCATGAATAGTTGGGGGATTTTGTTATTTTTTATATTACAGCTCATCGTATCCATGGAAGAGGTTAATTTTGCTTCTCTCTGTTTTGCCTAGTAGGTATGATTCTTTCACAGACTCCTCGAGAAATGACATGAAGAGGAAATTTGCTTTGACCATGGAATTTGTAGAAGAGTACTTGAAAGAAGTTGTAAATCAGCCATTTCCTTTTGGGGACAAAGAGAAAAACAAACTTACATTTGAGGTACTTTTCAGTTAGCTTTGTCACAATTTATTGTACCCCTTGAATCAAACAATGAAGCAGTAGAGCATAACTGTTAGCTGTATTAACCAGGTTTTCTTTTGAAAAGAAAAGTTTAAGAACATATTTGATTATACAGTAGAACAGGGGTTTGGACCCCTCAGGGGTTATTATATGGGGAGGTCGCGATCAGTCAGACTCCACCTCAAACCCTGCTTTGCCTCCAGCATTTATAATGGTGTTAAATATATAAAAATGTGTTTTTAATTTATAAGGGGTGGAAGGCTTGCTCAGAGGCTTGCTATGTGAAAGGGGTCACCGGTACAAAAGTTTGAGAACCACTGCGAGTAGAACCTCCCGAGTTATGAACACCTCAGGAATGGAGGTTGTTCGTAACTCTGAAATGTTTGCAACTCTGAACAAAACATTATGGTTGTTCTTTCAAAGGTTTACAACTGAAAATTGATTTAATGCAACTTTGAAACATTACTATGCAGAAGAAAAATGCTGTTTTTAACCATCTTAATTTAAATCAGTGGTTCTCAAACTTGTGTACTGGTGACCCCTTTCACATAGCAAACCGCTGAATGTGACCTCCCCCCCCTTAAATATATAAAAAAGTGTTTTTAATTTATAATAGCATTATAAATGCTAGAGGCAAAGCGGGGTTTGGGGTGGAGGCTGACAGCTCGTGACCCCCCATGTAATAACCTCGTGACCCCCCCGAGGGGTCCTGACCCCCAGTTTGAGAACCCCTGATTTAAATGAAACAAGCACAGAAACTGTTTCCTTACCTTGTCAAATCTCTTTTTAAAAAAACTTTCCAGCATGCTTCCAGTTCCAAATGAGATGTGTGGTTGATTCATAACTCTGAGGTTCTACTGTAGAATGTTCTTTAAGAAATATCTTAATACCCACTTCCTTAATTCCACTCTTTTTGCTTCCCACTTTTGTTTTATACTGTAGTGTTGCTGTGTGCTGTTAAACAGCTGCAGTTCCTCACCACACCAGAGGTGGCTGCATTTCAGTAGCAAATGAAGTGATTTGTGTGTGGGAGAGGTGTATACATACACTCTGTGTTAGTTAAGAGGTTTGAGATCCTTGGGGTGAAAGCAGTGGCGTAGCCAGCTTCTAAGAGGAGGGGGAACAAACCTAAAAAAGGCGCCCCCCTTGGCTCCTCCTCTGGCCACACCCCCCCCCCCCCCCGCCCCTCTGGCCCTGCCGCCCCCCCCCCCCCTTGCTCCTCCGGCCACGGCTGCCGGGCCGCCAGCCTGCGCGCCCCTGCTCTTCCGGCTGCTTTTGGAAAGGCGCCGCTTTTGCAAAGTATGCTGAGGGGAAGCGGCTGCTTCCTCTGCACCCCGCTAGCTATGCTACTGGGAGAAAGGTGCTGTATTCTGTGTCGGATGTGGTAATAAAGGACATGTATTGCACCACATAATCCTGTCCTTTATTACTGTCTAGCACACCTGACCGAAGAAAGGTTACGTAGGATTGAGTCTTCTAGAATCAAATTAAAGGACACTTACTGCAGCCCTAGCTTAAACTACCTCTGGCCATGCAGCACTGCCTTCACTCTACATTTACCTTACCCCAGTCTGACTGCTGTTTCAAGATGCTTCTTCACTGCAGCTGTTGCCATCTGGAACAGCCTTCTGGCATCTCTCTGCCTCATAGACTTTCCTTCTCGTTTCTTTTCTCAGATGGAACTATATCTCCCCCCAGCTCTGCCTAAACCTCATGCTGTTTTCTCTCCTGCTTTCATTTAACCAAGTAATTGCATTATCTAACTCTGAAAAGCATTTGACAATTAGGGGCCTGGTCCTGAGCCCATCAATGGAAAGACTCCCATTGAATTCATTGGGCCTTGAATCAGGCCCATAGTCTGTGTGAAAGACAAAAGGACGGGACAAAATAGAACTGTATTGTACAGTTCAACACCACTAATGTTGTAGAGGTTGTCTTCATCATGATGGTTTTTCTTTTCCTGCAGGTGGTGCATCTGGCTCGAAATCTCATATACTTTGGCTTCTATAGTTTTAGTGAGCTGCTCAGACTGACCAGGACACTGCTGGCTATTCTAGATATTGTTCAGGGTCCTATGTCGTCATACTTCGAAAGACTAAGCAAATTTCAGGATGGAGGTGAGAAAAAGCAGTGAAAAATTTTTATTAAAATGCATTATTCACTATTTGGGAAGGAAGCAATTTAAGCTATGTCTTTGATCTGTCTGTACACCCATCCATCCAACTATGTGGACAGCGTATGATTTTCAGAACACCTAAAAATGATCAATTTAAAAGAACTTTTAGACTGATTGACTGATACAGTGTCACATGGGATACTGAGGCCTGGTCTACATGGGGGAGGGGATCGATCTAAGTTACGCAACTTCAGCTATGTGAATAACGTAGCTGAAGTCGACGTACTTAGACCTATTCACTGTGGTGTCTTCAGTGCGGTGTGTCAACTGCTGCTGCTCCCCCGTCGACTCTGCCTGCACCTCTCGTGGAGTTGGAGTACAGGAGTTGACAGGAGCGCGCTCGGGGGTTGATTTATCGCGTCTAGTCTAGATTGCTGCCCCCCAATCCGGCGGGTAGTATAGACATACCCTGAGGCCTGGAACCTGATTTGGAACTGTCAGCTCCAAACAAGTGGAGGGAGTAGCAGATTTCTGGGTGTGGTGCAAGCAGTTGCGTGTTTATACCACAGGCATTTACCAGTCAATGAGGAAGATGCTTGTCCACTATTAAGTGAGGTGCTGGGCTGGCAGCTGTTAGTCATAGTATCATAGAAGGAGCAGATGGAAAAGACCTATTAGCCATCCTGTCCGTCTTCCTGCTGATGCAGGATTGTTCCCTAGTATACACTTCTTTGTATTTTGGCTAGGTCAGAATTTAAATGCCCTAAACAATGGGGCTTTCACATCTCCCTGAGGAAGAGTATTTCACAGCCTCACTGTCTGAGAGTTAAATTTTCCTGTTCTTAATTTTATTAGATTATTTGCGCGGTCTGTGTCACCCCCTAAACAATTCCTCTTCCTCCTTGATGTTTATACTCTTCAAATATTTATAGACTGTTATCATGTTTCCCCCTTTTGTCATCTCTGAGCCAAGCAATACATATTTAGTTCTTTTAATCTTTCCTCAGTCTCTGGTGTTGCTCTTCTCTGAACTGCCTCCTATTTGTCAAAGTCTTTCACAGAATGCTGTGCTCTGTACACAACGCTATATTATAGGTGGAGTCACATCAGAACTTTACAGAAAGGGACTATTATCTGTGACTTGTGGCCGCAATTTGAATTGGCTGTTTTTGCTGACATGTCGCATTGCAAACTCACTTCTAGAAATGGCCCTAAGGAACAAAGTTTTTGTTTCTAGATCCAAACTTTCACAGAGTTTGCAGGAGCTGGGCACTCAGATCTGTGATTTTTAGGTCAGTCTGATCTCTGTGCACGTCTGTAAAGCTGGGGTCCCACTCCACTCATTGTCTTTACTCACCACTATCACCCATGGCTCTGTTTCACCAATTCTGTTTTCTCCCCCCCCATTGACTGTATGTGTTTCAGGCTACTCTGGAGGAAGGAAAGTTATTTATTAAGCACAGAGGGTCAGATTCTGCTCTGTTATGCTGATGTAAATCCAGAGCAAATCTGTGAAAATCCAGAGCTACCCCAATATAACTAAGATCAGAAAGTCAGGAGTTAGAGCACTGAAAGATACGAATAAGATCTGTGGAAATAACACTGCATCTATGGGAATAACAGGTACTGATGATACATATATCAGGGAACTGGGACTATTTAGTCTGCAGAAGAGAAGAATGAGGGGGGATTTGATAGCTGCTTTCAACTACCTGAAAGCGGGTTCCAAAGAGGATGGATCTAGACTGTTCTCAGTGGTACCAGATGACAGAACAAGGAGTAATGGTCTCAAGTTGCAGTTGGGGAGGTTTAGGTTGGATATTAGGAAAAACTTTTTCACTAGGAGGGTGGTGAAGCACTGGAATGGGTTACTTAGGGAAGTGGTGGAATCTCCTTCCTTAGAGGTTTTTAAGGTCAGGCTTGACAAAGCCTTGGCTGGCATGATTTAGTTGGGGATTGGTCCTGCTTTGAGCAGGGGGTTGGACTAGATGACCTCCTGAGGTCTCTTCCAACCCTGATATTCTATGATGTAGTGCACTTCAGTATAATGCTATTTAGAGAACAGTGAAAGTTGGTGGAGGAGATCAAACATAGGTGGGGTTTTCCCCCCCACACCTATTCCACTGAATTAAATCTATGCACAACACCTAGGCTGGTTCATTGGATGCAGCACTGTTCTGTAGTAATGTGTCACATGCCATTTCCTCCATCTTTATCTCTACTTTCTTCAGCAAGAGGGTGCTGGACAAAGTGTTTTGGTCCCTGTGGGTAGCCTCCACCTTTGTCTGTGCTGACCCTTTTTAGTTTCCTTCTTGGATGTAGTTGTTTCCACAGATGTAAGTCTGATGAGCACTGCAGATAGACTGTAGACATGTGCAGCTGTGGGTGTAACGGTGAACCTGTGTGTGTGGGACTAGCACTGCCTTGAAAAGGACTGACTTCTTAATGGTGTTTGTTGGGACATGACCCCTACTCTGCCCTCCCCTGCTAGTCAAGTGGCTAGGAATCCTGTCTCTTCTGAGAGAGTTCCTTGCCAGTTTGAGCTGGTGTCAGTCTGTTCTGCATCCTTAGGTGCATCCTGCAGGGTCATTTGGGTGTGCTGGCATGGCCTGGATATTTGCAATAAAATCTTGCTGTGTAGAGATAGTTGTTCTTAGGTTGGAATATCTTGAGAGACTTGCTGGACATCCCACGCAGCCATTTCTAGAAGATGAGAATGTGCATTTTCTCAGGTTGACCATGCCTTGCTTCCAGTGGGTGTCTGCCCCTTTTCTAACTTATGTAGCCACAAGAATATGAGCTGCACATTAGTCTCACTATTGATGTGCAGAGTGGTACTGAATGTGGAAAGGCCTTTACCCTTTGTGTAACCTGGCGTGCTCCCAGGCAGCTCTGCATTTCTCCCTTGGTCTTGTGGATGTACATGCTTTTGGCATGGACAAAATTAGGCCCTCAGGGTACATATATTGTGGGAATGCATTCCGAGAGTGATTTATCACTGGCCATTGAGTATTCTCAAGGGCCATGTTCCAATAGATGCATCTCTGAAGATCTTAGTGCAGCAAAAAAGGAAAGTGCTTTTTAAAAAAAAAAAAAAAACCCCAAACAATCATTGTTAACTTTAGCAAAGATTAAAATGAAAAAGGGAAAAGTAGAAAGCAGTTCCAGGTATTGTAGTTGTTGACATTCAAAAGACAGCTGGTGTGGCTGACATGTCAACTACTTATAACTTCTTCATAAGTTGGTTTCTTGCAGTAGCTTTCTGATGAATGAATGAGTTGGATCCAGGTGCTAGGTCCTCAGCTGGTGTAAATTGTTGAGTTCATATCCTAAAACTCAGGATCAAAGAGTCACTAACTAGGTTGTGACATGATACTCTCTTCCTATGAATCGTGTCAGTAATATATCTTGAACATTAAGGAGTCCTTAAGTATGCAGTGCAAAGACAGGAAGTAATGTCCCAGAAGCAGTGGAATAGCTGCTTTTTCTTTTTCTTTTTTCCACATGATTCGGTGTCTTAGTCAGAGACATGAACATCCCCACTTTTTCCATCCCAACCCTCTTTTCCCACCCTTAGAGGTCCATATAAGGAACAACCTCGGTCCTTGCAACCATGGAGGAACTGACAAAATTTCATCAAAGTCCATCAGTACAGCTTCCTGGTTGGCTAGAAGGATTGCTGTTGAGCACTTACTCCTCCTTTCTACGCCCAGTCTTAGGGCTTGTCTTCACCACCGGGGTAAGTCGACCTAAGTTACGCCACTCCAGCTACGTGAATAATGTAGTTGGAGTCGACGTAGCTTAGGTTGACTTACTCTGGTGTCTTCACTGTGCTGCGTCGACGGGAGACGCTCTCTGGTCAACTTACCTTACTCCTCTTAGAGAGGTGGAGTATCGGGGGTCGACCGGAGAACCCGCTAAAATTGATGGCAGAGCGTCTTCACTAGACCCGCTAAATCGACACCCGCTGCATTGATTTCAGTAGCCAAGAAGACAAGCCCTTATAGCTGTAGGGTTGGTTTGATGCTATTGGGAGTCCTGCTTATGGAAGGGCTACTGGAAAAGGCCTATATGGGCTGAGCATGCAATCACCATGACACTCTCACTCCTTTTTACCCCAGGGAAAAGGAAACCATGGACCCTGTTCCCCATTACCCTGCACCTTGTGCAGCTATTTGCACCAATGTGAAAATGTGCTTTTCTGATTTAGTATTTTACAGCTACTTTGCACTGGTGACTTTGCAAGATGCAGGGCATCGGAGAATCAGGCCCCAAGAATTGAGCCGAGCCCTCCTGTAGAGAAGTGCTATCATGAGGCTAAACCACCAACAGGGTTATGTTGTGATTTATAACCTGAAGTAATTATTTTTAGGGGTTCCATTCCCCTTTATACATCTTCACTCTCTACCTGTTATAAAACTGAAGTGTCTGGATTCATCTGCCGTTTTTTATCTGTACCTGCCCTGCCTTTTAATTCTCACTTTGAATTTATAATACCCATTTCTTAACTTATTAAATAAAAAAAAGTCAGCATTACACTAGAAAACAGCCCAATCTGCATTTCCTGGCTATAGGAAGATGTGTTGGCAGCTTGACTTTAGAAAACACCACATTGATTTTTCAGTAAGCGTTTGTTTGATCATACATTAATAGTATATAAACATTTAAAGGATGGGTTGTTCCTTGCCCTTATTAACAGTGGAAGATCTCTGGTGCCAATAACAAGGGACAGAGACAATCCCAGATCCTAAGCTCATGGGAGTACAGGTACTGCTTCCTCTCTGGATCCAAGGGAGCTTACATCCCTCTCAAAGGGGCAGGGGGATTGCCATGACTCCCCCTCCACATGGAGCTGTACAGGGTTTGTGCAGTCTGTGCACCCACCATGCAGGCAGAGACGGGGTTTTGCTTTTGAGGCATGCTTTGTACCCCATGTTACCCCTAGGGATGTGTGCTTTGCACAACTCCTCGTTCAGGGCTATGCCTACCTGGACTGCAAAATTTGAGCCTTACATTAATCTTTTTTAAAAAATACACGCTAAATATTAAAAACTAGATAAATAAAGGTCCCTTATGCAATTGTTAGGTTTTATTTTGGGAGGGCTAATCATTAGTTTTTGAGATCTTCAAAAGTTTTATTTAATCCACCCAGTCACTAATCATAAATATCTGGGCTATGGCTGTAATGCCATAAGAATGCATGGTTCGTAATTAAAGCTTAGAGCTTTTACTGTAGCACTAAACCCCAGCTGTGGCACAGCACTGAAATGCCAGCTTTGATACCTGAAACTGACGATTTAACAGCAAAAATAAATTTATTTAAATTTTAACATTGTCTATAGGTCCAATCCTACAGCTCTAATGAAGTCAAAACTCCTGCAAGATAAAGAGTACAGTGGGAGTTTGCCCTGGATTATAAATTCAGTCACTGCCTTATTGTACATTTACATTGCTTGATCTTAAATTGATTCTTCACTTGACGCAAGGTTTTGACAGTAACTACACCCAGTTGGAAACTGATTTGCGGGTCCTGTGATAGTAGGTTTTGAGAAGAGGTGTGACCAAATGGAAAAGGTGTACAGCTCTGATTTTTTTTTTTTTTTACTGTTGTAAATCCAAGGTGGAAACTCTAAATTAGATCCTATTTCATATTCGTATCCTATTTGACTGTAGAGAAGTGGTTAGATTTTATCTCATTAATTAGTATTGATTTCTAAGAGGGACTGATTGGCCTAAGAATTTGATGATAGACAAAGCATGCCACCTCTGCATCACTCATCTGAATATGTCCTAGGTCAATAGGGAGAAAAGTTTTCCCCATCTGATCCCAAAAGACCTGGAGCAAAGAAAACAACGTAATTACTTATTACTGTTTGCTTTACCGTAGTGCACAGGAACCCCCTCATGGACCAGGCCCCCGTTGTGCTAAGTGCTGTACAAACACAGTACAATAAATGGTCTTTGCACCAAAGAGCTTACAATCGAAGTATAAGAGGAGACGAGATTGATTCAGACAGACTGACAGGAGTGCAAGGAAGCAGCAAGACAGCACTGGTCAGTAGGAGAGGCTTTGGTGTCAGTGCAACAGTGGCCTAACCGGTGTCCAGTTTTTTGTAGGCATCGCAGCAGGAGGATAATGGGTTAGTTTTGCAGATGTTGGAGGGCTTTTCCTAGGCATGAGGGGCAGCATTGGAGAAAGCACAAAGGTGCTTGTTTGAAAATGTAACAGGTGACCAGTGGAGCCTGGCATCGTGGGCCAATCACAGTGTGTAAAGCAGCGGGAGAGCTCCACAGCCACTACTGCGTCCCTGAGACCTCAGCAGCCCTGGCTGCTTTTACACACCTTCCATGTGAAGGGTAATGGCTGGTGGATCTGTATATGGTGGGTCCACTGGTACGCCCCTCACTCCTTTCCTCCACCCCTCCATGGCAGGGCACATAGACCCTGCATTTCCCCACCCCCCAGATACATCAAGATGAAGCAATGTAGAGAGCCCCTCTGACTAATATGGTGCTGGCTGCTCAGAAACCAAAGCAAATGAGCACTATTAGAATAGAATAGAGGGGATTTGGACCCCACATACGGACTCCAGCAATCCTGCCTCGTCTCCTGCACCTGGGTGGCCTCTGCCATCGAGGAAAAAGGGGCTGGATTTCATCCAGGGCCTGTTGAATTGATTAGATGGTTTCTAAGTCTTGCGCATATATATCCATTAGCTGCTCCTTTTTATTGTTAACAAGTCTAAACATCATTTTGAGGCAGGCTTTGATTAGCAGCACTAACAAGACAGTTCCTACCTGTCAGACTGGAGAGATAATTTATCCCAACAGTTTAAAAAAAATGATTCAGCAGACTATTTGAGGATTAACTCTTGGGAAATTTGGGCAGGCTGATCACAGATTTCTATAATGCAGTAATTGCTACTTATTTGACTATTATTTGGACAAAAGAAACCCAATACAAATGGGAGTTACCTCCCCTCCCGGTATGTTTGATTTTCTGGAGTGGAATATTTCTCTTTCATAATTGTTTTTTCTCTCACTAGGCCTGTGCCCCTATGTGATCCTAGAGCACCCTCCTTTTCCAGGGACCCCATACAGCATACATTTACCCATCTTGCTAACTAGAAGGCCCACTGAGATTCCCATGACCCTTTATGACTTCAGGGTCAGCATGCTATTGCAGAGATTAAATTCCCTGCCTTCCCTCCTCCCCTGTTGAAAAGTTGAACTTTGGCAACACTTTCTGGTTTTCTGGTCCACGTAGTGGAAAAGGAGGTCCCACCACAAATGGCAGATCCTCACAAAAAGGGGAGAGTTGGTGGAGTTTCTTCATAGCCAGAGTAGGTTGCTAGCAAACTGGAGGTGTTTGAGGTGTATGTGTTGTGAATATATGGAGGAGATCCAGTTTTATTGGGGAGTTGGGAGCTGAATGTGGCCTCGTGTATTTTCAGATAGGGCCCCATGGAATGTAGAGCTGGCCCCACTCTCTCCCCTTTAACGTTATGTATTATATTTCTAATAGGCTATCCTGAGGTCAGCTAGTTATTGAGGGGTGAAGTATGGTTTAATGAAGAAATAAAGTGTGCTGTTCGTTTGTTTATGGTACGTTCTGCAGCCTTTATGAGCAAATTCTATGGAAAACCTGTAAAAATTAATACCTCTTTCACAAATGGAGCTATAAGACTTTATGTTCCTGGCAAATAATATATAGCTCAAAGGATTCGAAATAAAATGTGCTCCTTTAAGTATCAAAGTGGTGTTGTTATATGTCTCATAAATGGCTATAACTTTTCATGCACAAAAAATTAAATTACATGAAGAAATGCAGCCAGATCAACAAAGGCAAAGACATTTAGAGTTAAAGCTGCTATGGGGTTTTTAATTTATCTTATGGTAACTGGTCATTACAGCACATGTGGCTCTCTGCCAGAGGACCCCATAGTTCTGGCGACTGTTATATGCCCCAGGCTAGTTCTATATAAATAAAATTTAAAAAGCTTACACTGAATCAGTATTAAGGGTCTCAGGAATCCACAAAAACAAGGGCATTTGGAGTTGACTCCTGTTCCAGCTGTAATTCACCTAATTGCAGAGGCACTTACTGGCTAAGGGCCCATTCTTGATGCTGGTTTGGGCCTCCTGTGAAGCACAGTCAGCCTTCAACAGCCGCTGACTTCTGTGGAAGTTGTGGGCTCTTAGCAGTTCATGCGATCAGGACCAATGTAGGGAGGAGCTGCCTCTGCTGTGATCTTGGTTAGAGTGGGGAAACAGGCAATCCTTTGGAGTCATGGGTTCTAATATTCAAGTGATATCAGATATCCAGACCTCAGAATCTAACCTGATTATCCACCACAGCTCAATCACCTCCGGAACCCCCTTTTTCCTAGGCCCCAGGGGCTCCCTTTCTCCACTAGCCTTCATCTGTTGCAGGAGTGAGAGAGGAAACAGCTGAGACATTTAGGGATGCTGAGGGGCTGCTCCCCCCCATCTTCAATCTTCAAGGGGCAGTGTCTTAGATCCTTCGGTCCTGAAAGAGGCTCTGGCAAGTGGGAGGAGGCCCAAGCCTTGATAGAAGAGGGACAGTAAAACCGCTAAGTGTTTAGTATCCCTCCCATGGTTCTGACAGATGCCCCAGAATCTCATGCACAATCCCTAGGGAAGCTGGTGTCAGGCTGCAGCTGAGCAGCAGCCAGAGACTTTTTTCCATTCTAGGAATGGACCATCTGCCCCCTCTCTGAAGGAAAAAGGATCTTTTGGGCGGGGGGGTGTTCTGAGTTTTTTGGTATCTTTTGTGACTGGAGTTCGGCTGTCAGACAACACCAGTTTTCAACCTTTTTTCATTTGTGGACCCCTACAAAATTTCGAATGGAGCTGCGGATCTCTTCAGAAATCTTAGACGTAATCTGAGGACCCCCAGGGGTCTGTTGACCACAGGTTGAAAACTACTGTCCTACAGAGAGAGAGTTTTCTGGGTAGGAATGGGTTAACCAAAAATGCAGAATATAAGTAATTTCAGGATGATATTCAGAAATATTTGGCCACACAAACAGGGATGATATTTGGGCTCATTGGGAAGTTTATTATCCCGTTTACCCATCCATTCCTCCCAGTCTGTCAGTTTGGGTGAGAGATGAGGTGCCTAAGCATGAATTTTCTAAGTAGCACATGCTGCCAGGTTCTTATCACACTGCAATGGGAGCGCAGCTATCCAGAGGACATAAGCACCATGGCAATACAGAATATATTTGCAAGACCTCAATATGTTTGGCTGTACAGTACTCAGTAACAAAAATGCGTCCCGGTTTTCTGAGGTAAAAATGTTTCATAGAGAGTTTGGTGTTATGTGAGCAGTGCAGAGGCGTAGCGAGCGCCCTCCGTACCCTCCGACCGGAGGGGGCTCCGCAAGGAAGGGGGCCCCTAAAAGTGGCAAAATAAATACCGCATTCCAGTTTCTGCATTGTAAGGCGCCCCGCCCGGACATATGTTTGGAGGGGGCCACCGTTCGGAGGGGGCCACGTTCTTTGTTGCTACGGCCCTGGAGCAGTGTCACACAAAAATAAACAAATTTGTCTGCAATACCACTCATTTGTCCTCCCTTTCTCTCCCCCCCCCTTTTTTTTATAAATAAGATTGACCGATGTGTTGCCCTTTTACTGGACAGGTTAATGAGCAGTTGTCGAAGTGATTGGCCCAAGTGCATTTGTTCTCCATCTGATCATTAAGCACCAGATTTTAAAAAAGAATCCATCACCCAACAACTCCCATTTAGGCACCTAAATAAAGATTTCCAAAATTGTTCAGCACCCAGCAGCTCTGTGTTCTCACTGGGAATTCCTCTCTGCTGAAATCTGTCAGAAAACTTGGCTGTTTTTTAAAATGCCTTATTGAGAGCTGAACACTCTTGAATATTTCGCTCCATCTGTGAGTGCTGGAGCACTTTTGAACCCTAGGAATCCAATCTTACTTGTTAATGGCCAAACTTCCATTGATTTTTATAGCAGTGGGAACAGGCTCAGTCCCTTTGTGACTGGTACAAGAATAGAAATATATAACTGGTAGTACTAGGTATTACATTTAACCATGTTTGATGTTTTGGATTGAGTCTTGTGTTCAGTCAATGATATTTCCGCAGAAAATATTTTCAGGCTATTTTTTTTGTAAAGTATCCTCAACAGTTTTCTATTTGCTACCTTCTAAGGTTTAAAATAAACTAAGGGCCAAATAGTGATACCCTTCCTCATGTGGAATAGCATCTTTCGCCAGGAGTGGTTCCACTGATGTCCAGGGAGCTACTTGTGCAGCAAGAGTACTACTCGCTCTGAGTAAGGGCATCATAATCTGGCCCTAAGAAACATTAGGGTAGGTAAAAGGTGTCAGCTGACCGTGGAGACTGAAGTCCATTGTTTATTTACAGCCCAGGTCTGGCATAGGGCACTGCTCTCTCTGAGCTTCCTCACACTAACCCATATACCTCATCTACATGTACATCTACTTCATCTTCCATATCAGTCCTAGCCTCACCACTGAGACTGCCAACAAGGGTTCCTAATTGTGCCAGTTGTGATGCTCCTTGTAGTGTTGTTGCTTCTTGTCCACTGGGAACAGGACTGAAGCCACCACATAGCCACTGGCTGGGAACAATATTAAGACATGGCATAGTTTGCCAATTCCTTTTCTAGTGGCTTTTCTTCCTGAATATAGCTTTGTCATTTAACATCCATGCTATATTGCATAGCACCTAGCCGTTAGTTTTTATTTTGCTCTTAGAATTGTTCAGACCAGTACATTATTTATCAGGACATATGTTTTATGCAGGCAGTGAGGTGTCCTATTATCCAACATGTCAATTGCATGTTCTTTATAACTTAACTCCTCTGAACTCTCTCTTGTCTCAGAGAGGCCATTGTGTTGTCAGTCATGCCAAATTGTATGAGCTTATGTGCCACAGTTTTGTGACAGAAACTGATATTTATGAGGAAGTTGTGATCACTATAATACAATGCAATGAAAAGGAGGTGCACAGTTGTCTTTCCAAAAGATGACAAGCATTCTCTCTCTTTTAAGCCCCTCATTTTAGTACCTGTCAATCTGTAACTCCTTTAAAGGAATATCAGAACCTACGTTGATTTCACTCTTTCATTGTACTTTATATTGGTGAGTAGATCACTTATCACTAACTCCCTGGACATATTCTACGCTAGAATTGTGAAACTATAAGAAGATGCACTTGGGGTTCTTGACAGTGCAACTCTGGGTAAGAGTCTCACAAAATACATTTTGTGCTCTTTCCTTAGAGGCATCTGCTCAGTAACTCTCAGGATTTAGCCCAATTAGTAACAGTGGAGGTGGTAGGTTAACTTATTATTTATTATTGTATTGTGGTAGCACCTAGCACCCCAGTGTGTTAGGCGCTGTACAAACACTTAATAAGACACAGGCCCTGCCCCCGAGAGCTTACAGTCTAAATAGACGAATGAGACAAAAAGTGGGAGGTGAAACAAAAGCAGAGAAATGAAGTGACTTGTTAGGAATAGAATAAAGGGCCCTATCCACTGGACCATGCTGATTGTATGTAACAGATCTGAAGTACATACTTACTCTTGGTTCAGATTTTCTACAGATCTGATTTACCCCTTCTTCCTTCTAAGGCAGATACTGTATTTACGTTGAGTGACATGTAGATTACTGTGTTTAGGTCTCTTGGAGAAGACCTCTAAAATCAAGTTTCTGTCTACTCTTCATGGATATTCCTAAAGCACAGGTTCCTCTGAGTGTCTTGTGCACCCTCTGGCGCCCCCTTATTGTGCACTGTATGTACTGGTTGGCAGTCACCCACCATTTGTGGGACAGTTGTGTTTCAGTGGTGGTCTGCATCTATATAGCTTGTGAAATATTTTGGGTTCTTTCAGGTTGAAAAGTAAAATTAATTGTTCTAAGTGCCATTTCATTTTCATTCCAGGAATTTTCTCCCCCAGACCTGCTGCGTGCTAATTTAAAATATAATTGCTGATATCTTGCCATTTGCTAAGATGCTGTATGAGATTGAATTGCCTATTACTCCCAGCCTTGCTGGTATTGTTGACAGAAAGAAAACTATATTGGTTAAAGAGGGTCTTAGCCATTGCAGATATAAATACTAAAATTGATTTAAGCAGGCTTTTCCCCACTAAAAACACTTTCTGCTGTATTAATGAAATACAACAAAAAATGACAACGTTCTTTAGCTGATCTTCCTCTAACTTTCAGTCACACAAAGGTTGATGTTCAAGGAATGTTTGGGAGGAAGGAGTGTAGTGAATCCAGTGTAATGTTTCCTTTGTTATAGGTTCAGTTGTGATGCTGCCTTGCAGCCCCCTTATTCCCTTGCACTTCCTACCTCTGTTGCTAGTCTGTGCATAGGCGCTGACTCCAGGGGTGCTCTGGGGCTGAAGCACCTACAGGGGAAAAAATAGTGGGTGTTCAGCAGCCACCTGTCAATCAGCTCCTCCCCCCAATGCCTCCTCTCAGCTGTTCGGCAGTGGGTGGGAGGAGCGGAGTGGGAAAAGGCAGAGTGAGGGCAGGGCATGCTCTGGGGAGGGGGGAGGGTGGCGTCTCGGGAGAAAGAGGGGCCTTAGGGCCAGTTAGGGGTGGAGCATCCCAGGGGAAAACTGAAAGTCGGCACCTGTGAGTCGGGGCAGGGAAGGAGCAGCCTGTTTTATTTTCTTTGGTACTCTTATAATTCCCTTCACTGTAGTATGGAGTTCCTCCACAGTATATTTATCCTCACAATAGCACTCTGAGGTAGGGAAGTGCTATTACTAGCTTCACTTTTCAGACCAGGGAATGGAGGGAAAGAGATGCTAAGTGAGTTGCCCCAGGTCATGCAGGAAATCTGGCAGAGTAGGAATTGAACCTGGGTGTCTCATGTCCTATCCATATCATCCTAACTACTGCACCAACCTTCCTTGGACAAATGTGGGGTATCTTCTCCCCTTCCACATGGGTGGGTGACGAGTGAGCAGAAGTGGGGATTGGGCATAAACTTGATTCTGTTTCTCCTCCCTCTTCCCCCTCCGAATGTACAGAGCAGCACCACTGATCTGTTGCAGATGGGGAAGTGATTACTCTTCACTCTGGAATAAGAGAGGAACCAGCCCACACTGTGACTGAGGGTACGTCTATACCCAGCCGCTAGTTCGGCGGCTGGAAATCGAACTTCTGGGTTCGACTTATCACGTCTTGTCTGGACGAGATAAGTCGAACCCGGAAGTGCTCGCCGTCGACTGCGGTACTCCAGCTAGACGAGAGGAGTACCGCGGAGTCGACGGGGGAGCCTGCCTGCCGCGTCTGGACCGAGGTAAGTTCGAACTAAGGTACTTCAAACTTCAGCTACGTTATTCACGTAGCTGAAGTTGCGTACCTTAGTTCGAATTGGGGGGTAAGTGTAGACCAAGCCTCAGTCACAGTTTGATTTCTGGTCTGCTCCTGACAGAGTACAACTATGCATTGCCCTTCATCAGAGCTTACGGGGGGGGAGTCTAATCCTATATGGCACAGTACCTGGGCCTTTGCTATTTCAGCAAGATTTATTTTAGAGGTTGGAATGACTGAAATATACAGAGAATTTCCAAGCAGAAATTGCACACGTGTATACTGAATACCTACGTTCAGTGGATCCATTCCTGAGAGGAATGCCAGGCGCTTGCAAATCCCATTGAAATCAATTAAAAGTACCTCTCAAGATTTGCTTTTTTAGAAAGAAATTGGGATTGACATAAAAATCTAGAAGACTATCTCCTTGTCACTTCTTCAGTTTATGCGGCCTAGTTCTTCACTCTGCTGTACCGGTTGTATTGTGCTATAACTCCACTGACTCTTTTTATGCAGAATTCATTAACTTTCCAAATACCAATGAACTTACTGAATAAACACTCTGACTCACTGATGAATGGAGTTCAGAAATCTCCATTACTAATTGGGAAAATTTTAACCTCCATATACATTTTTCAAGTAATGATATGACAGGTCACCAAGGAGTGATACAGTCCAATGATCTTGTACTGTGGGCTTTACTTTTGTTGTTGTTGCTCTATTTCTTAAACCCAGGGGATACCGAATAGTCCTACAACCGCACTTCACTGTTAGCAGACTATGCAGCTGAAAGTACAGGGTGTTATGAATGAGATCATCTATTTCACAAATTGGTGGTAAATACTATTTAAAAAAAAAATCCCAACTTAAATGGAGCCACTTCAAAGGTCAAGGGGCCTGAGTCTCCTCTTCGTAAGCCTTTTTTACACTGATGTAACTACATTGTAATCAATGCAGATAAACATTGTTTAGCACTTTGTGGGGAGGTGATCCTAGTCTCATGTTTCATGCAGTTTAAAGATCAGTTCTGCCAGATATGCAATTTCCAGCACCATGCAGTAGCCAGGAGGATATTTGGAAAGATTTTTATTACCTTGCTTATGTGTAGGCAGTTAGGAGGATCTGCCTGTGTATGACCCTGATGTTAGGATTTAGTCTTCAGTCTGATATCCAGTGCTTTTCTTCCTAGCATGATGCAAAAACGGTCAGAAATTATTTTGCCCCCTTAACTTGTATGGAGGTGAAGGAGTATTTTCAAAAGCCCAATTCAGACAGATTGCACACCAGACTGAATGCTGAACGGGACCTGAAACGTGACACTAATCTGTCTCATTCACTTTGAAAAAGCAAATTATTTCTTCTTTTTAAGTCAGGGTTAAAGGCCCCCTCTTTCCTCACATACAATATATGAATTCCATGAATGGTGGCAAAAAGGCATAAAGGGAGGATATTGCTAGCAAAATATAATAGGATGTTGACCTTTTGTAGCAGATTATACAGAAAGAGGGTTATTGTGATGTTGCAGTTGCCTGGTGATTAAAGTATACAGAAGACATTCAAGGAACTACTTAAGCCTTCCTCTGGCAAATTAGATCTTCTCTTCCAGCCTTTGGTTTGCTTTTACATACTCTAGGTATTCCCACTTATCATTATCTCTGCTTAGAGGGGAGAATCTCTTTCCACTGTCGTCTCATTGTCTTATCCATTAGTCATATCTCTGAGTTACGAGTTATGAAAAGACTAATTCACACTGGTAGGAACCATTATGTCCTGTCCAGAGCAAGACCCAAATTCTTCCTCCTCCTCCCCCATCCTAGAATGAAGATAGTCATTCATTCATAGAACTGCTGTTCATGTCAGAAGTCAGAGTAGAAGAAGAACAGCCCAGTTTGTTTGAACAAACAGCATCCTCATGTGGTGGTTGATCCAACTCCTAGCAGAGTCAATAGAATGGATGGTTGAACTGGGCTCTTAGGGCTAGATTAAACTGGACCGCTTAGCTCTGAGGAGAGTGAGTTTCTTCCTTAGAGGAGCCCAGGCAAGGAACTGTAACTGTAGAGCAGCAGTTCTCAACAAGGGGTCCAGGGCCCTCTGGAGGGCCGTGAGCAGGTTTCAGGGGGGCCGCCAAGGAGGGCCAGTGTTAAACTTGCTGGGACCCTGTGTGGGGCTGAAGCCCAGAGCTCCCAGCTCTGCCAACTGGGGCTGAAGTCGAAGCCTGAGTAACTTAGCTTTGTGGGGACCCCTGTGGTGTGAGGCCCTGGGCAGTTACCCTGCTTGATACATCTTAATGCTGGTCCTGGCTTTTATAGCAGAAAAACAGTTGTGGCACTGGCAGGCCATGGAGTTTTTATGGTATGTTTGGGGTGGGGGCTCAGAAAGAAAAAGGTTGAGAACATTTTGGGAACATTTTGACATTCAGGTCAGGCTATAAGGTCTGTCCCTTTCCCAGGATTTTTCTGAAGTGGGAAGGTTGAGCAAATGGGGCTGAATGGTGGGAGAATGCGGATGGAACATTGGTTCAGCTTGTAGGCTGTGTACATTTTATGGAGTGTGTGTGTATGTGCTCAGAGCCGTGGATGGGAGTATGTTGAGTACGTCCAAATAAATGTTCCAAAATGTGTGTTCTTTGGTGTTCAGAACACTGATTAATTTAAACAGAGGGAGTAACTGTGCTGTAAGTCAAGCAATTATTTTCTATCTCTGTTAAACAATTCAAATTTTTTTTATATGCCCCTATAGATATAGATGTACACAATAACTAGTTGATTTGTAAAGTGATCAAATGGCCCAGGCTTTTGGTAATAGGGGACAGCATACAAAGCTTTTTCTACCTCTAGGTCACTGGTTAAAATCAGATTAGGTCTGTAGAGACCAAAAGTCCTTACCAACTGATGGCTTCTTAGTGTCACATTTAAAATCATTTGTTGGTCTCAGTCCAGTTCCTAAGGTGCAGGTGTCTACATCCCAATCATTGGAGGTTTGTAAGAATAGGTTGGACAAATACTTGTTAGGGATGGCCTAGGTATATTTAATCCTGCCTCAGAGCAGGAGGCTGGACTAGATGATGACCTCTCGAGGTCTCTTCCTGCCTTACATCTCTGTGAGTCTACAATTCTGTTACCAAATCCACCATCTCAATTGGCAACCTTTATGGAAAATCTTGATGGAGAAGCCCAATGAGAGTGAGCATGGAAACTGAACTATGCACACTTCTCCTGAGGTGTTCCCTGCAGAACAAGGTGATGAACACATGGATGGGGTGAGTGAGTGTTTGGGGAACCTTGTCTCTTGGCCTTTCCGCTGGCCTGCAAGTATGTCCTCTGCGGAAGGGTGATGTGGCAGATATATTTGGCTCCAAAACCATAGATACTTTGACTTTACTCTTTCCCTCTTGTGCAGCTTTAGCTGGAAAGAGATGATTTAGTCCTTAGTAGATTTATTAAGATTGTTGGGGTATTTTTGCCACATGAAGAGTATGTGTGGTTTTGAAAGAAAGGTTCACCAGTTGTATGATTTTTTTTTTTTTTTTTTTTTAATACCTAGGAAACAATGTTATGAGGACCATCCATGGTGTGGGAGAGATGATGACACAAATGGTACTGAGCAGAGGATCTATCTTTCCCATCAGCGTACCTGATATACAGCCAAGCCTCCACTCGAGCAAGCAGGCCAGCCCAGACAGTGAAGATGTGACTGTGATGGACACCAAATTAAAAATCATTGAGATCTTACAGGTAAAAAACATGATGGAAAATTACAAAGCGACTAGTTAATTTTAATCTGCTTTATTCAGTTATGCCAAATTCTGCCACCCAATCTTTCTCACGTTGAGTACCACCTTTCTCTAATGGTCGCGCCTCAGCATGGAGAAGGATACTGCTCAGTGTCTGTAAGGGTGGCAGAATCTGGCCCTTAAAACTATCCTAGAAATATTCTCTACAGCAGTGGTCCTCAAACTTTTGTATGGGTGACCCCTTTCACACAGCAAGCCTATGAGAGTGACCCCCCCCCCCCTTGTAAAGTAAAAGCACATTTTTAAAATATATTTAACACTAGTATAAATGCTGGAAGCAAAGCGGGGTTTGAGGGTGGAGGCTGACAGCTGGTAACCCCCCCCCCAATAACCTTGTGACCCCCTGTTTGATGAGAACTCCTGCTCTAGAGACAAAGGATATATTTCCAGATTTACTTATACTTGTTTTACATCAGTATAATTTAATTGACTTCAGTAGTTACTCTTCATTTACACCAGTGTAACTAAGAACAGGACTGAGTCCAGACACACTGGAGAAATGCGGGGCCAGACATTCTGGAAGCCCTCTCCAGATGTTCACTGGTGGAACTGAGAACAGAATTTGGGTCAGTGTCATTTTATCCTAGCCATTCCATGAGGTACATCCACTAGCATATGTCCTTAGGGTTCTCACCTTGTGCTGCTGTAAGTTATGTGCCACACAGAGTCTATTATTCTGCATATTAACTCCCACGTCCTGTAGGCACACACGCTCTGTAGAAATTTTTAGTATTTTTTGAAAATTCTGCTATCTGTTGATACAGTTTGTCACTTTTGAAGCTTTCCATTTACACTGAATGTTTATGAAGTACGTCTTTTATAATTCCTTAATTATAAGTTGCTGAAAGACGAGCAATTGTTAGGTTATGCTTACTGTAGCATACATTTGTTCCAAATGTGATAGACTGCATATTTCAGAGCTCATAAATGAGCATAGGGTAGTGCTAAACTGCACTACTTTAGGGAGAGCCCTGAGAAGATATTACTATCCAGAGTGTCACTCCCACTTCCTTTCTCTCTCCTTATTCTGAGATGGGCAGTAAGCTATGACACCGCTTTTGGGATGCAGCTTACTTTCCCTTCATACCTGGCCGGCTCTGCCCGTTGGCACTTGGGAGGGCAGAGCCATGGTTCCAGTTTCTTCCTGCCCACTCCCCACCTATATGCTCACAGAAGAAAGAATCAGGTGAGGCAGCCCCTCCTGTCCCTTCTTCACTCTAGCCTCTGTCTGAGCAGGTCTAATGCCGTTCCACAGGGAGTTGGAGAGGCCATACCCTCCACCGTTCCTCTCTGACATGGCTACGTAACACTAGGGCACAATCCTGTCATATACAGGAGAACCTCAGTGTTACGGACCCCTCGGGAATGGAGGCTGTTCGTAACTCTGAAATATTAATAACTCTGAACAAAGCATAGTTCGGGTTCCAGATCCAGCAGCTGACACTCCAGGCCAGGATTCAGCAGCAGCTGAGCTCCCTACTCAGCCCCAGCATGAGTTTTCAAGCTTGGCCCCCTCCGGGCAGGTAGGGGTGTGTGTGTGTGAGAGAGAGAGAGAGAGACATGTCCCCCTCGTAAGGGGGTGGGAGAGGAAGGGGATGGTGAAAGTTGCGCAGACCCCAGGGCTGCTCCAGCTGCCTTGGGCTAGCAGCCCCAGCGTCTTTCTGTAAGTGGCTGCCCTGTGAGTGGGGGTGGGGTGGGAGGACAGGCAGCCCAGATGTGCTTACCTTTAAGATGCAATACAGGCACAATACAGTACTTGCTGGGTTTTTTTTTTTTTTTTGGTCTCTGCCGTTTCACGTAGTGTCTGGTTGGCCAGTCAGTCTGTAACTCTGATGCTCGTACCTTTTGAGGGTCTACTATATACTTGTGTTAACCCCCCTTCACACCAGTTTTATACCACAATACAGGCACAATGAGGGTTAAGCACACCTAAAACAGGAAAAAAATGTATACGGCTCCAAATCCTGCTGCTCTTACTCATGTGAATATTTTCACAGAGCCAGATTCTGATCGCAGATTGGTGTAAATCCAATGAGCAAGTTACGTTTGTTTAAAAAAGTAAACCTCAGAAATAATCCTTTGTCTTTAGGTATATATTCACCACAAAGTATCCTCAAAAAGCAAATGCTGGCCAGGATATCACCACTAGTATTTTGCACTGAAAGATAAATGATTTGGCTTTAGTGTTTCCATGCAGCTTTGGAATAGTCATCTGGTACCATGGGCAGATCCCAGAGCCCCTGGACAAGTCTGAACTGACTAAGATATTCACGGTGAGGGAGGTGCAGCCTAAATGCAGCAGCATGGTGTGGGAGGCCAGTTCCAGGAAAGAAATCACAAAAATTACCATTTGAAAAACATAGCTGTTTTATTTTCAGTAATGGACTTGAGCCCACTTAAAATTAGCTCCCTCCCCTCTCACGAAACAGGTTAGAGAGAAAAAAACTGTATCTTATTTTAAACTCTTGTCTTGTAGTTTATCCTTAGTGTTAGACTGGACTATAGAATATCCTACATGCTGTCTATCTATAAGAAAGAATTTGGAGAAGACAGCGAGAATGTTGATAGCTCCACCATCTCTCCACCAGACACACCAGGGCTTGCCTCAGGTAACTGTTGCTGTTGTATTGCAGTTTATCGTTGCGGTAATTTTAGTAAGCAATGAACAAAACTACTTCAGAAAGCTGCACGTCACTCCAGATTGAAAGCTAGAGGGGAGCCCACAATAATGGATATTTGCTGGGCTGCTGCTCTCTAATTAAAATTTGATTCAGTTTTCCTATGATGGTGATTTATTATTCATTTGTACGCTTCCCAAAGGTTTGCTACGTCTCAAAACAAATGAGAGTGAGAACGGACCATGGAGGATGGAGTGGGGATGGATAGTTACGCTTTGCTCTGTTTTTCTTTCTTGGGTCTTGTGTGCCTTGTGGCAGAACTGAGGTTTTCAGAGGGCTTTAAATGGGGGTGGGGCTGATGAACCATTGGCAGAGAATGTTTATGGATAGAGCAGTTGCACAGAAAAAAGCCTGGAACGGTCTATGAAGAGATTTGAAGTGGGTATTCTGGTTTTGTTGACACAGCTGAGGGGGTGGGTGCAAAAGGAATGGCAATTCACACTAATTCTTCAACAGGTTTGTGTCATTGTCTGCTAACTTGAGGGGTTGGTTACATCAAAGAAAATATGAAAGATGCAGCTTGTAAAGTCTTTGGGGGCATGGATCTTTGTTCTATTTGTACAGCGCCTAGCACAGAGGGTACATGACTGGGGCTTCTAGACTACTAGGCTACTGCAATACAAATGAGAATAATTAAGGCCTGATCCTTCCCTCTTTATTATGGCAAAATTTCCATTGACTGATTCAAATGGAGTTTTGCCTGGCCAAGGACTCCGTAGTTGGGCCTTCAGCTTGTTGCACATACTTAAACAGAGACAATAGTTTCTTTAGCTGTGAAAACTAAATTATGGTCATGTGCTTTTGGGTTTTTTTGTTTTTTTTTGCAGCAATTGTTCCTGACATAGATGAAATTGCAGCTCAGGCCGAGACAATGTTTGCTGGCAGGTATGCTTTCTGAAGGTTATACATCTGTCTGTATGTGCTCAATAATGCACAACATCTTTCTATCCAGATTTTTGTTTCTAATTGACTAGGGTTACCATATTTCAGCAAGCAAAAAAGAGGACGGGAGGAGCTCCGTCCTAGCCCCGCCCCCATCCTGCCCTAGCCCCGCCCCTGCCCCTTCCACTCCCTCCCACTTCCCGCCCACCTCAGAACTCCCAACCCTCCCCCCGCTCCTTCTCCCCTGACTGCCCCCTCCTGGGACCCCTGCCCCTAACTGCCCCCCAGGACTCCACCCCCTACCTAAGCCTCCCTGCCTCTTGTCCCCTGACTTCCCCCTCCTGAGACCCTCCCCCCATCCTAACTGGCCCCCTAGAACCCTACCTGTACCCTGACTGCCCCAACCCTTATCCACACCCCCACCCCCTGACAGCCCCCCCCAGAACTCCCGACCCATCTAAACCCCTCTGCTCCCTGGCCCCTGACTGCTCCGATCCCTCTCCCCACCCCTGCCCCCTGACAGCCCCGCCCCCAGAACTCCCAACCCCCCCCTCCCCCCCGCGCTCCTTGTCCCCTGACTGCCCCCTCCTGGGACCCCTGCTCCTAACTGCCCCCCAGGACCCTACCCCTTACCTGTACCCTGACTGCCCAAAACCTTATCCACACCCCCCCATAAAGCCCCCCCCCCGAACTCCTGACCCCCCC